>NC_135497.1:466678558-467017308 GCF_052857255.1 Amblyomma americanum
CTGCTTGCTTGCTCTGGCACAGGCTCGCGCAGGAATAAATATCGGGATTATGTAAAAAACAGATGATATGGAAGCTCAGAAACGTAGCCAGCTGCGCTGCCACTGCTGCCAAGGAACGGTTCGCGTTCCGGACATTTCCTTTTACGCACTTCAACGTTCCTGGCGGCTCCAAAGTCCCACTGCGCCGGAGCGAAGCTAGTTTCCGTACGCCCAGTCGGTACTGACGTCAACGCTGATGATTTCCTTCTTCCTTACTCTGGCACAGACTTGTGCAGGAATAAATACCGGGATTCTGTAAAAACAGATGAGATGGAAGCTCAGAAACGTAGCCAGCTGCGCTGCCACTGCTGCCAATTAACTGTTCGTGTTCCGGACAGTTCCTTTTACGCACTTCAACTTCCTGGCGGCTCCAAAGTCCCACTGCGCCGGAGCGAAACTAGTTCCGCACGCCCAGTCGGTACTGACGTCAACGCTGATGATTTCCTTCTTGCTTGTTCTGGCACAGGCCTGAGCAGGAACGAATATCGGGAGTCTGTAAAAACAGATGAGATGGAAGCTTAGAAACGTAGCCAGCTGCGCTGCCACTGCTGCCAAGGAACGGTTCGTGTTCTGGACAGTTCCTTTTACGCACTTTAACGTTCCTGGCGCCTCCAAAGTCCCACTGCGCCGGAGCGAAACTAGTTTCCGCACGCCCAGTCGGTACTGACGTCAACGCTGATGATTTCCTTCTTGCTTGCTCTGGCACAGGCTTGCGCAGCATTAAATATCGGGATTCTGTAAAAACAGATAAGATGGAAGCTCAGAAACGTAGCCAGCTGCGCTGCCACTGCTGCCAAGGAACGGTTCGTGTGCCGGACAGTTCCTTTTAGGCACTTCAACGGTCCTCGCGCTCCCAAAGTCCCACTGCGCCGGAGCGAAGCTAGTTTTCGCACGCCCAGACGGTACTGACCTCAACGCTGATGATTTCCTTCTTGCTTGCTCTGTCACAGGCTTGCGCAGGAATACATATCGGGATTCTGTAAAAACAGATTAGATGGAAGCTCAGAA
Source organism: Amblyomma americanum (assembly GCF_052857255.1). NCBI lineage: Eukaryota > Metazoa > Arthropoda > Arachnida > Ixodida > Ixodidae > Amblyomma > Amblyomma americanum. The sequence goes on from NC_135497.1 coordinate 466,679,606, forward strand.
ACGTAGCCAGCTGCGCTGCCACTGCTGCCGAGGAACGGTTCGTGTTCCGGACAGTTCCTTTTACGCACTTCAACGTTCCTGGCGCCTCCAAAGTCCCACTGCGCCGGAGCGAAGCTAGTTTTTACGCACGCCCAGTCGGTACTGACGTCAACGCTGATGATTTCCTTCTTGCTTGCACTGGCACAGGCTTGCGCAGGAAAAAATATCGGGATTCTGTAAAAACAGATGAGATGGAAGCTCAGAAACGTATCCAGCAGCGCTGCCACTGCTGCCAAAGAACGGTTCGTGTTGCGGACAGTTCCTTTAACGCACTTCAACGTTCCTGGCGCCTCCAAAGTCCCACTGCGCCGGAGCGAAACTAGTTTCCGCACGCCCAGTCGGTACTGACGTCAACGCTGATAATTTCCTTCTTGCTTGCTCTGGCACAGGCTTGCGCAGGAATGAATATCGGGATTCTGTAAAAACAGATGAGATGGAAGCTCAGAAACGAAGCCAGCTGCGCTGCCACTGCTGCCAAGGAACGGTTTGTGTTCCGGACAGTTCCTTTTACGCACTTCAACGTTCCTGGGGCCTCCAAAGTCCTACTGCGCCGGAGTGAAGCTATTTTCCGCACGCCCAGTCGGTACTGACGTCAACGCTCATGATTTCCTTCTTGCTTGTTCTGGCACAGGCTCGCGCAGGAATAAATATCGGGATTATGTAAAAACAGATGATATGGAAGCTCAGAAACGTAGCCAGCTGCGCTGCCACTGCTGCCAAGGAACGGTTCGCGTTCCGGACATTTCCTTTTACGCACTTCAACGTTCCTGGCGGCTCCAAAGTCCCACTGCGCCGGAGCGAAGCTAGTTTCCGTACGCCCAGTCGGTACTGACGTCAACGCTGATGATTTCCTTCTTCCTTACTCTGGCACAGACTTGTGCAGGAATAAATACCGGGATTCTGTAAAAACAGATGAGATGGAAGCTCAGAAACGTAGCCAGCTGCGCTGCCACTGCTGCCAATTAACTGTTCGTGTTCCGGACAGTTCCTTTTACGCACTTCAACGTTCCTGGCGGCTCCAAAGTCCCACTGCGCCGGAGCGAAACTAGTTCCGCACGCCCAGTCGGTACTGACGTCAACGCTGATGATTTCCTTCTTGCTTGTTCTGGCACAGGCCTGCGCAGGAATGAATATCGGTAGTCTGTAAAAACATATGCGATTGAAGCTCAGAAACGTAGCCAGCTGCGCTGCCACTGCTGCCAAGGAACGGATCGTGTTCCGGACAGTTCCTTTAACGCACTTCAACGTTCCTGGCGCCTCCAAAGTCCCACTGCGCCGGAGCGAAGCTATTTTCCGCACGCCCAGTCGGTACTGACGTCAACGCTGATTATTTCCTTCTTGCTTGTTCTGGCACAGGCTTGCGCAGGAATAAATATCGGGATTTTGTAAAAACAGATGAGATGGAAGCTCAGAAACGTAGCCAGCTGCGCTGGCACTGCTGCCAAGGAACGGTTCGTGTTGCGGACAGTTCCTTTAACGCACTTCAACGTTCCTGGCGCCTCCAAAGTCCCACTGCGCCGGAGCGAAGCTAGTTTCCGCAAGCCCAGTCGGTACTGACGTCAAGGCTGATGATTTCCTTCTTGCTTGTTCTGGCAAAGGCCTGCAAAGGAATGAATATCGGTAGTCTGTAAAAACATATGCGATTGAAGCTCAGAAACCTGGCCAGCTGCGCTACCACTGCTGCCAAGGAACGGATCGTGTTCCGGACAGTTCCTTTTACGCACTTCAACGTTCCTGGCGCCTCCAAAGTCCCACTGCGCCGGAGCGAAGCTATTTTCCACATGCCCAGTCGGTACTGACGTCAACGCTGATGATTTCCTTCTTGCTTGTTCTGGCACTGGCTTGTGCAGGAATGAATATCGGAATTCTGTAAAAACAGATGAGATGGAAGCTCAGAAACGTAGCCAGCGGCGCTGCCACTGCTGCCAAGGAACGGTTCGTGTTGCGGACAGTTCCTTTAACGCACTTCAACGTTCCTGGCGCCTCCAAAGTCCCACTGCGCCGGAGCGAAGCTATTTTCCGCACGCCCAGTCGGTACTGACGTAAACGCTGATGATTTCCTTCTTGCTTGTTCTGGCACTGGCTTGTGCAGGAATGAATATCGGAATTCTGTAAAAACAGATGAGATGGAAGCTCAGAAACGTAGCCAGCGGCGCTGCCACTGCTGCCAAGGAACGGTTCGTGTTCCGGACAGTTCCTTTTACGCACTTCAACGTTCCTGGCGCCTCCAAAGTCCCACTGCGCCGGAGGGAAGCTATTTTCCGCACGCCCAGTCGGTACTGACGTCAACGCTGATTATTTCCTTCTTGGTTGTTCTGGCACAGGCTTGCGCAGGAATAAATATCGGGATTCTGTAAAAACAGATGAGATGGAAGCTCAGAAACGTAGCCAGCTCTGCTGCCACTGCTGCCAAGGAACGGTTCGTGTTCCGGACAGTTCCTTTTACGCACTTCAACGTTCCTGGCGCCTCCAACGTTCCACTGCGCCGGCGCGAAGCTATTTTCCGCACGCCCAGTCGGTACTGACGTCAACGCTGATGATTTCCTTCTTGCTTGTTCTGGCACAGGCCTGCGTATGAATGAATATCGGGAGTCTGTAAAAACAGATTAGATGGAAGCTCAGAAACGTAGCCAGCTGCGCTGCCACTGCTGCCAAGGAACGGTTCGTGTTTCGGACAGTTCCTTTAACGCACTTCAACGTTGCTGGCGCCTCCAAAGTCCCACTGCGCCGGAGCGAAGCTAGTTTCCTCACGCCCAGTCGGTACTGACGTCAACGCTGATGATTTCCTTTTTGCTTGCTCTGGCACAGGCTTTCGCAGGAATAAATATCGGGATTCTGTAAAAACAGATGAGATGGAAGCTCAGAAACGTATCCAGCAGCGCTGCCACTGCTGCCAAAGAACGGTTCGTGTTGCGGACAGTTCCTTTAACGCACTTCAACGTTCCTGGCGCCTCCAAAGTCCCACTGCGCCGGAGAGAAACTTGTTTCCGCACGCCCAGTCGGTACTGACGTCAACGCTGATAATTTCCTTCTTGCTTGCTCTGGCACAGGCTTGCGCAGGAATGAATATCGGGATTCTGTAAAAACAGATGAGATGGAAGCTCAGAAACGAAGCCAGCTGCGCTGCCACTGCTGCCAAGGAACGGTTTGTGTTCCGGAGAGTTCCTTTTACGCACTTCAACGTTCCTGGGGCCTCCAAAGTCCTACTGCGCCGGAGTGAAGCTATTTTCCGCACGCCCAGTCGGTACTGACGTCAACGCTCATGATTTCCTTCTTGCTTGTTCTGGCACAGGCCTGCGCTTGAATGAATATCGGGAGTCTGTAAAAACAGATGAGATGGAAGCTCAGAAACGTAGCCAGCTGCGCTGCCACGGCTGCCAAGGAACGGTTCGTGTTCCGGACACTTCCTTTAACGCACTTCAACGTTCCTGGCGCCTCCAAAATCCCCCTGCGCCGGAGTGAAGCTAGTTTCCGCACGCCCAGTAGGTACTGACGTCAACGCTGATGATTTACTGCTTGCTTGCTCTGGCACAGGCTCGCGCAGGAATAAATATCGGGATTATGTAAAAACAGATGATATGGAAGCTCAGAAACGTAGCCAGCTGCGCTGCCACTGCTGCCAAGGAACGGTTCGCGTTCCGGACATTTCCTTTTACGCACTTCAACGTTCCTGGCGGCTCCAAAGTCCCACTGCGCCGGAGCGAAGCTAGTTTCCGTACGCCCAGTCGGTACTGACGTCAACGCTGATGATTTCCTTCTTCCTTACTCTGGCACAGACTTGTGCAGGAGTAAATACCGGGATTCTGTAAAAACAGATGAGATGGAAGCTCAGAAACGTAGCCAGCTGCGCTGCCACTGCTGCCAATTAACTGTTCGTGTTCCGGACAGTTCCTTTTACGCACTTCAACGTTCCTGGCGGCTCCAAAGTCCCACTGCGCCGGAGCGAAACTAGTTCCGCACGCCCAGTCGGTACTGACGTCAACGCTGATGATTTCCTTCTTGCTTGTTCTGGCACAGGCCTGAGCAGGAACGAATATCGGGAGTCTGTAAAAACAGATGAGATGGAAGCTTAGAAACGTAGCCAGCTGCGCTGCCACTGCTGCCAAGGAACGGTTCGTGTTCTGGACAGTTCCTTTTACGCACTTTAACGTTCCTGGCGCCTCCAAAGTCCCACTGCGCCGGAGCGAAACTAGTTTCCGCACGCCCAGTCGGTACTGACGTCAACGCTGATGATTTCCTTCTTGCTTGCTCTGGCACAGGCTTGCGCAGCATTAAATATCGGGATTCTGTAAAAACAGATAAGATGGAAGCTCAGAAACGTAGCCAGCTGCGCTGCCACTGCTGCCAAGGAACGGTTCGTGTGCCGGACAGTTCCTTTTAGGCACTTCAACGGTCCTCGCGCTCCCAAAGTCCCACTGCGCCGGAGCGAAGCTAGTTTTCGCACGCCCAGACGGTACTGACCTCAACGCTGATGATTTCCTTCTTGCTTGCTCTGTCACAGGCTTGCGCAGGAATACATATCGGGATTCTGTAAAAACAGATTAGATGGAAGCTCAGAAACGTAGCCAGCTGCGCTGCCACTGCTGCCGAGGAACGGTTCGTGTTCCGGACAGTTCCTTTTACGCACTTCAACGTTCCTGGCGCCTCCAAAGTCCCACTGCGCCGGAGCGAAGCTAGTTTTTACGCACGCCCAGTCGGTACTGACGTCAACGCTGATGATTTCCTTCTTGCTTGCACTGGCACAGGCTTGCGCAGGAAAAAATATCGGGATTCTGTAAAAACAGATGAGATGGAAGCTCAGAAACGTATCCAGCAGCGCTGCCACTGCTGCCAAAGAACGGTTCGTGTTGCGGACAGTTCCTTTAACGCACTTCAACGTTCCTGGCGCCTCCAAAGTCCCACTGCGCCGGAGCGAAACTAGTTTCCGCACGCCCAGTCGGTACTGACGTCAACGCTGATAATTTCCTTCTTGCTTGCTCTGGCACAGGCTTGCGCAGGAATGAATATCGGGATTCTGTAAAAACAGATGAGATGGAAGCTCAGAACGAAGCCAGCTGCGCTGCCACTGCTGCCAAGGAACGGTTTGTGTTCCGGACAGTTCCTTTTACGCACTTCAACGTTCCTGGGGCCTCCAAAGTCCTACTGCGCCGGAGTGAAGCTATTTTCCGCACGCCCAGTCGGTACTGACGTCAACGCTCATGATTTCCTTCTTGCTTGTTCTGGCACAGGCCTGCGCTTGAATGAATATCGGGAGTCTGTAAAAACAGATGAGATGGAAGCTCAGAAACGTAGCCAGCTGCGCTGCCACTGCTGCCAAGGAACGGTTCGTGTTCCGGACACTTCCTTTAACGCACTTCAACGTTCCTGGCGCCTCCAAAATCCCCCTGCGCCGGAGTGAAGCTAGTTTCCGCACGCCCAGTAGGTACTGACGTCAACGCTGATGATTTACTGCTTGCTTGCTCTGGCACAGGCTCGCGCAGGAATAAATATCGGGATTATGTAAAAACAGATGATATGGAAGCTCAGAAACGTAGCCAGCTGCGCTGCCACTGCTGCCAAGGAACGGTTCGCGTTCCGGACATTTTCTTTTACGCACTTCAACGTTCCTGGCGGCTCCAAAGTCCCACTGCGCCGGAGCGAAGCTAGTTTCCGTACGCCCAGTCGGTACTGACGTCAACGCTGATGATTTCCTTCTTCCTTACTCTGGCACAGACTTGTGCAGGAATAAATACCGGGATTCTGTAAAAACAGATGAGATGGAAGCTCAGAAACGTAGCCAGCTGCGCTGCCACTGCTGCCAATTAACTGTTCGTGTTCCGGACAGTTCCTTTTACGCACTTCAACGTTCCTGGCGGCTCCAAAGTCCCACTGCGCCGGAGCGAAACTAGTTCCGCACGCCCAGTCGGTACTGACGTCAACGCTGATGATTTCCTTCTTGCTTGTTCTGGCACAGGCCTGAGCAGGAACGAATATCGGGAGTCTGTAAAAACAGATGAGATGGAAGCTTAGAAACGTAGCCAGCTGCGCTGCCACTGCTGCCAAGGAACGGTTCGTGTTCTGGACAGTTCCTTTTACGCACTTTAACGTTCCTGGCGCCTCCAAAGTCCCACTGCGCCGGAGCGAAACTAGTTTCCGCACGCCCAGTCGGTACTGACGTCAACGCTGGTGATTTCCTTCTTGCTTGCTCTGGCACAGGCTTGCGCAGCATTAAATATCGGGATTCTGTAAAAACAGATAAGATGGAAGCTCAGAAACGTAGCCAGCTGCGCTGCCACTGCTGCCCAGGAACGGTTCGTGTGCCGGACAGTTCCTTTTAGGCACTTCAACGGTCCTCGCGCTCCCAAAGTCCCACTGCGCCGGAGCGAAGCTAGTTTTCGCACGCCCAGACGGTACTGACCTCAACGCTGATGATTTCCTTCTTGCTTGCTCTGTCACAGGCTTGCGCAGGAATACATATCGGGATTCTGTAAAAACAGATTAGATGGAAGCTCAGAAACGTAGCCAGCTGCGCTGCCACTGCTGCCGAGGAACGGTTCGTGTTCCGGACAGTTCCTTTTACGCACTTCAACGTTCCTGGCGCCTCCAAAGTCCCACTGCGCCGGAGCGAAGCTAGTTTTTACGCACGCCCAGTCGGTACTGACGTCAACGCTGATGATTTCCTTCTTGCTTGCACTGGCACAGGCTTGCGCAGGAAACAATATCGGGATTCTGTAAAAACAGATGAGATGGAAGCTCAGAAACGTATCCAGCAGCGCTGCCACTGCTGCCAAAGAACGGTTCGTGTTGCGGACAGTTCCTTTAACGCACTTCAACGTTCCTGGCGCCTCCAAAGTCCCACTGCGCCGGAGCGAAACTAGTTTCCGCACGCCCAGTCGGTACTGACGTCAACGCTGATAATTTCCTTCTTGCTTGCTCTGGCACAGGCTTGCGCAGGAATGAATATCGGGATTCTGTAAAAACAGATGAGATGGAAGCTCAGAAACGAAGCCAGCTGCGCTGCCACTGCTGCCAAGGAACGGTTTGTGTTCCGGACAGTTCCTTTTACGCACTTCAACGTTCCTGGGGCCTCCAAAGTCCTACTGCGCCGGAGTGAAGCTATTTTCCGCACGCCCAGTCGGTACTGACGTCAACGCTCATGATTTCCTTCTTGCTTGTTCTGGCACAGGCCTGCGCTTGAATGAATATCGGGAGTCTGTAAAAACAGATGAGATGGAAGCTCAGAAACGTAGCCAGCTGCGCTGCCACTGCTGCCAAGGAACGGTTCGTGTTCCGGACACTTCCTTTAACGCACTTCAACGTTCCTGGCGCCTCCAAAATCCCCCTGCGCCGGAGTGAAGCTAGTTTCCGCACGCCCAGTAGGTACTGACGTCAACGCTGATGATTTACTGCTTGCTTGCTCTGGCACAGGCTCGCGCAGGAATAAATATCGGGATTATGTAAAAACAGATGATATGGAAGCTCAGAAACGTAGCCAGCTGCGCTGCCACTGCTGCCAAGGAACGGTTCGCGTTCCGGACATTTCCTTTTACGCACTTCAACGTTCCTGGCGGCTCCAAAGTCCCACTGCTCCGGAGCGAAGCTAGTTTCCGTACGCCCAGTCGGTACTGACGTCAACGCTGATGATTTCCTTCTTCCTTACTCTGGCACAGACTTGTGCAGGAATAAATACCGGGATTCTGTAAAAACAGATGAGATGGAAGCTCAGAAACGTAGCCAGCTGCGCTGCCACTGCTGCCAATTAACTGTTCGTGTTCCGGACAGTTCCTTTTACGCACTTCAACGTTCCTGGCGGCTCCAAAGTCCCACTGCGCCGGAGCGAAACTAGTTCCGCACGCCCAGTCGGTACTGACGTCAACGCTGATGATTTCCTTCTTGCTTGTTCTGGCACAGGCCTGAGCAGGAACGAATATCGGGAGTCTGTAAAAACAGATGAGATGGAAGCTTAGAAACGTAGCCAGCTGCGCTGCCACTGCTGCCAAGGAACGGTTCGTGTTCTGGACAGTTCCTTTTACGCACTTTAACGTTCCTGGCGCCTCCAAAGTCCCACTGCGCCGGAGCGAAACTAGTTTCCGCACGCCCAGTCGGTACTGACGTCAACGCTGGTGATTTCCTTCTTGCTTGCTCTGGCACAGGCTTGCGCAGCATTAAATATCGGGATTCTGTAAAAACAGATAAGATGGAAGCTCAGAAACGTAGCCAGCTGCGCTGCCACTGCTGCCAAGGAACGGTTCGTGTGCCGGACAGTTCCTTTTAGGCACTTCAACGGTCCTCGCGCTCCCAAAGTCCCACTGCGCCGGAGCGAAGCTAGTTTTCGCACGCCCAGACGGTACTGACCTCAACGCTGATGATTTCCTTCTTGCTTGCTCTGTCACAGGCTTGCGCAGGAATACATATCGGGATTCTGTAAAAACAGATTAGATGGAAGCTCAGAAACGTAGCCAGCTGCGCTGCCACTGCTGCCGAGGAACGGTTCGTGTTCCGGACAGTTCCTTTTACGCACTTCAACGTTCCTGGCGCCTCCAAAGTCCCACTGCGCCGGAGCGAAGCTAGTTTCCGCACGCTCAGTCGGTACGGACGTCAACGCTGATGATTTCCTTCTTGCTTGCTCTGGCACAGCCTTGCGCAGTAATAAATATCGGGATTCTGTAAAAACAGATGAGATCAAAGCTCAGAAACGTAGCCAGCTGCGCTGCCACTGCTGCCAAGGAACGGTGCGTGTGCCGGACAGTTCCTTTTACGCACTTCAACGGTGCTCGCGCCTCCAAAGTCCCACTGCGCCGGAGCGAAGCTATTTTCCGCGCGCCCAGTCGGTACTGACGTCAACGCTGATGATTTCCTTCTTGCTTGTTCTGGCACAGGCCTGCGTATGAATGAATATCGGGAGTCTGTAAAAACAGATGAGATGGAAGCTCAGAAACGTAGCCAGCTGCGCTGCCACTGCTGCCAAGGAACGGTTCGTGTTTCCGACAGTTCCTTTAACGCACTTCAACGTTCCTGGCGCCTCCGAAGTCCCACTGCGCTTGAGCGAAGCTAGTTTCCGCACGCCCAGTCGGTACTGACGTCAACGTTGATGATTTCCTTCTTGCTTGCACTGGCACACGCTTGCGTAGGAATAAATATTGGGATTCTGTAAAAACTGATGAGATGGAAGCTCAAAAACGTAGCCAGCTGCGCTGCCACTGCTGCCAAGGAACGGTTCGTGTTGCGGACAGTTCCTTTAACGCACTTCAACGTTCCTGGCGCCTCCGAAGTCCCACTGCGCTTGAGCGAAGCTAGTTTCCGCACGCCCAGTCGGTACTGACATCAACGCTGATGATTTCCTTCTTGCTTGCACTGGCACAGGCTTGCGCAGGAATAAATATCGGGATTCTGTAAAAACAGAAGAGATGGAAGCTCAGAAACGTATCCAGCAGCGCTGCCACTGCTGCCAAGGAACGGTTTGTGTTCCGGACAGTTCCTTTTACGCACTTCAACGTTCCTGGGGCCTCCAAAGTCTCACTGCGCCGGAGCGAAACTAGTTTTTACGCACGCCCAGTCGGTACTGACGTCAACGCTGATGATTTCCTTCTTGCTTGCACTGGCACAGGCTTGCGCAGGAAAAAATATCGGGATTCTGTAAAAACAGATGAGATGGAAGCACAGAAACGTATCCAGCAGCGCTGCCACTGCTGCCAAGGAACGGTTCGTGTTGCGGACAGTTCCTTTACCGCACTTCAACGTTCCTGGCGCCTCCAAAGTCCCACTGCGCCGGAGCGAAGCTAGTTTCCTCACGCCCAGTCGGTACTGACGTCAACGCTGATAATTTCCTTCTTGCTTGCTCTGGCACAGGCTTGCGCAGGAATGAATATCGGGATTCTGTAAAAACAGATGAGATGGAAGCTCAGAAACGAAGCCAGCTGCGCTGCCACTGCTGCCAAGGAACGGTTTGTGTTCCGGACAGTTCCTTTTACGCACTTCAACGTTCCTGGGGCCTCCAAAGTCCTACTGCGCCGGAGTGAAGCTATTTTCCGCACGCCCAGTCGGTACTGACGTCAACGCTCATGATTTCCTTCTTGCTTGTTCTGGCACAGGCCTGCGCTTGAATGAATATCGGGAGTCTGTAAAAACAGATGAGATGGAAGCTCAGAAACGTAGCCAGCTGCGCTGCCACTGCTGCCAAGGAACGGTTCGTGTTCCGGACACTTCCTTTAACGCACTTCAACGTTCCTGGCGCCTCCAAAATCCCCCTGCGCCGGAGTGAAGCTAGTTTCCGCACGCCCAGTAGGTACTGACGTCAACGCTGATGATTTACTGCTTGCTTGCTCTGGCACAGGCTCGCGCAGGAATAAATATCGGGATTATGTAAAAACAGATGATATGGAAGCTCAGAAACGTAGCCAGCTGCGCTGCCACTGCTGCCAAGGAACGGTTCGCGTTCCGGACATTTTCTTTTACGCACTTCAACGTTCCTGGCGGCTCCAAAGTCCCACTGCGCCGGAGCGAAGCTAGTTTCCGTACGCCCAGTCGGTACTGACGTCAACGCTGATGATTTCCTTCTTCCTTACTCTGGCACAGACTTGTGCAGGAATAAATACCGGGATTCTGTAAAAACAGATGAGATGGAAGCTCAGAAACGTAGCCAGCTGCGCTGCCACTGCTGCCAATTAACTGTTCGTGTTCCGGACAGTTCCTTTTACGCACTTCAACGTTCCTGGCGGCTCCAAAGTCCCACTGCGCCGGAGCGAAACTAGTTCCGCACGCCCAGTCGGTACTGACGTCAACGCTGATGATTTCCTTCTTGCTTGTTCTGGCACAGGCCTGAGCAGGAACGAATATCGGGAGTCTGTAAAAACAGATGAGATGGAAGCTTAGAAACGTAGCCAGCTGCGCTGCCACTGCTGCCAAGGAACGGTTCGTGTTCTGGACAGTTCCTTTTACGCACTTTAACGTTCCTGGCGCCTCCAAAGTCCCACTGCGCCGGAGCGAAACTAGTTTCCGCACGCCCAGTCGGTACTGACGTCAACGCTGGTGATTTCCTTCTTGCTTGCTCTGGCACAGGCTTGCGCAGCATTAAATATCGGGATTCTGTAAAAACAGATAAGATGGAAGCTCAGAAACGTAGCCAGCTGCGCTGCCACTGCTGCCCAGGAACGGTTCGTGTGCCGGACAGTTCCTTTTAGGCACTTCAACGGTCCTCGCGCTCCCAAAGTCCCACTGCGCCGGAGCGAAGCTAGTTTTCGCACGCCCAGACGGTACTGACCTCAACGCTGATGATTTCCTTCTTGCTTGCTCTGTCACAGGCTTGCGCAGGAATACATATCGGGATTCTGTAAAAACAGATTAGATGGAAGCTCAGAAACGTAGCCAGCTGCGCTGCCACTGCTGCCGAGGAACGGTTCGTGTTCCGGACAGTTCCTTTTACGCACTTCAACGTTCCTGGCGCCTCCAAAGTCCCACTGCGCCGGAGCGAAGCTAGTTTTTACGCACGCCCAGTCGGTACTGACGTCAACGCTGATGATTTCCTTCTTGCTTGCACTGGCACAGGCTTGCGCAGGAAACAATATCGGGATTCTGTAAAAACAGATGAGATGGAAGCTCAGAAACGTATCCAGCAGCGCTGCCACTGCTGCCAAAGAACGGTTCGTGTTGCGGACAGTTCCTTTAACGCACTTCAACGTTCCTGGCGCCTCCAAAGTCCCACTGCGCCGGAGCGAAACTAGTTTCCGCACGCCCAGTCGGTACTGACGTCAACGCTGATAATTTCCTTCTTGCTTGCTCTGGCACAGGCTTGCGCAGGAATGAATATCGGGATTCTGTAAAAACAGATGAGATGGAAGCTCAGAAACGAAGCCAGCTGCGCTGCCACTGCTGCCAAGGAACGGTTTGTGTTCCGGACAGTTCCTTTTACGCACTTCAACGTTCCTGGGGCCTCCAAAGTCCTACTGCGCCGGAGTGAAGCTATTTTCCGCACGCCCAGTCGGTACTGACGTCAACGCTCATGATTTCCTTCTTGCTTGTTCTGGCACAGGCCTGCGCTTGAATGAATATCGGGAGTCTGTAAAAACAGATGAGATGGAAGCTCAGAAACGTAGCCAGCTGCGCTGCCACTGCTGCCAAGGAACGGTTCGTGTTCCGGACACTTCCTTTAACGCACTTCAACGTTCCTGGCGCCTCCAAAATCCCCCTGCGCCGGAGTGAAGCTAGTTTCCGCACGCCCAGTAGGTACTGACGTCAACGCTGATGATTTACTGCTTGCTTGCTCTGGCACAGGCTCGCGCAGGAATAAATATCGGGATTATGTAAAAACAGATGATATGGAAGCTCAGAAACGTAGCCAGCTGCGCTGCCACTGCTGCCAAGGAACGGTTCGCGTTCCGGACATTTCCTTTTACGCACTTCAACGTTCCTGGCGGCTCCAAAGTCCCACTGCTCCGGAGCGAAGCTAGTTTCCGTACGCCCAGTCGGTACTGACGTCAACGCTGATGATTTCCTTCTTCCTTACTCTGGCACAGACTTGTGCAGGAATAAATACCGGGATTCTGTAAAAACAGATGAGATGGAAGCTCAGAAACGTAGCCAGCTGCGCTGCCACTGCTGCCAATTAACTGTTCGTGTTCCGGACAGTTCCTTTTACGCACTTCAACGTTCCTGGCGGCTCCAAAGTCCCACTGCGCCGGAGCGAAACTAGTTCCGCACGCCCAGTCGGTACTGACGTCAACGCTGATGATTTCCTTCTTGCTTGTTCTGGCACAGGCCTGAGCAGGAACGAATATCGGGAGTCTGTAAAAACAGATGAGATGGAAGCTTAGAAACGTAGCCAGCTGCGCTGCCACTGCTGCCAAGGAACGGTTCGTGTTCTGGACAGTTCCTTTTACGCACTTTAACGTTCCTGGCGCCTCCAAAGTCCCACTGCGCCGGAGCGAAACTAGTTTCCGCACGCCCAGTCGGTACTGACGTCAACGCTGGTGATTTCCTTCTTGCTTGCTCTGGCACAGGCTTGCGCAGCATTAAATATCGGGATTCTGTAAAAACAGATAAGATGGAAGCTCAGAAACGTAGCCAGCTGCGCTGCCACTGCTGCCAAGGAACGGTTCGTGTGCCGGACAGTTCCTTTTAGGCACTTCAACGGTCCTCGCGCTCCCAAAGTCCCACTGCGCCGGAGCGAAGCTAGTTTTCGCACGCCCAGACGGTACTGACCTCAACGCTGATGATTTCCTTCTTGCTTGCTCTGTCACAGGCTTGCGCAGGAATACATATCGGGATTCTGTAAAAACAGATTAGATGGAAGCTCAGAAACGTAGCCAGCTGCGCTGCCACTGCTGCCGAGGAACGGTTCGTGTTCCGGACAGTTCCTTTTACGCACTTCAACGTTCCTGGCGCCTCCAAAGTCCCACTGCGCCGGAGCGAAGCTAGTTTCCGCACGCTCAGTCGGTACGGACGTCAACGCTGATGATTTCCTTCTTGCTTGCTCTGGCACAGCCTTGCGCAGTAATAAATATCGGGATTCTGTAAAAACAGATGAGATCAAAGCTCAGAAACGTAGCCAGCTGCGCTGCCACTGCTGCCAAGGAACGGTGCGTGTGCCGGACAGTTCCTTTTACGCACTTCAACGGTGCTCGCGCCTCCAAAGTCCCACTGCGCCGGAGCGAAGCTATTTTCCGCGCGCCCAGTCGGTACTGACGTCAACGCTGATGATTTCCTTCTTGCTTGTTCTGGCACAGGCCTGCGTATGAATGAATATCGGGAGTCTGTAAAAACAGATGAGATGGAAGCTCAGAAACGTAGCCAGCTGCGCTGCCACTGCTGCCAAGGAACGGTTCGTGTTTCCGACAGTTCCTTTAACGCACTTCAACGTTCCTGGCGCCTCCGAAGTCCCACTGCGCTTGAGCGAAGCTAGTTTCCGCACGCCCAGTCGGTACTGACGTCAACGTTGATGATTTCCTTCTTGCTTGCACTGGCACACGCTTGCGTAGGAATAAATATTGGGATTCTGTAAAAACTGATGAGATGGAAGCTCAAAAACGTAGCCAGCTGCGCTGCCACTGCTGCCAAGGAACGGTTCGTGTTGCGGACAGTTCCTTTAACGCACTTCAACGTTCCTGGCGCCTCCGAAGTCCCACTGCGCTTGAGCGAAGCTAGTTTCCGCACGCCCAGTCGGTACTGACATCAACGCTGATGATTTCCTTCTTGCTTGCACTGGCACAGGCTTGCGCAGGAATAAATATCGGGATTCTGTAAAAACAGAAGAGATGGAAGCTCAGAAACGTATCCAGCAGCGCTGCCACTGCTGCCAAGGAACGGTTTGTGTTCCGGACAGTTCCTTTTACGCACTTCAACGTTCCTGGGGCCTCCAAAGTCTCACTGCGCCGGAGCGAAACTAGTTTTTACGCACGCCCAGTCGGTACTGACGTCAACGCTGATGATTTCCTTCTTGCTTGCACTGGCACAGGCTTGCGCAGGAAAAAATATCGGGATTCTGTAAAAACAGATGAGATGGAAGCACAGAAACGTATCCAGCAGCGCTGCCACTGCTGCCAAGGAACGGTTCGTGTTGCGGACAGTTCCTTTACCGCACTTCAACGTTCCTGGCGCCTCCAAAGTCCCACTGCGCCGGAGCGAAGCTAGTTTCCTCACGCCCAGTCGGTACTGACGTCAACGCTGATGATTTCCTTTTTGCTTGCTCTGGCACAGGCTTTCGCCGGAATAAATATCGGGATTCTGTAAAAACAGATGAGATGGAAGCTCAGAAACGTATCCAGCAGCGCTGCCACTGCTGCCAAGGAACGGTTCGTGTTCCGGACAGTTCTTTTTACGCACTTCAACGTTCCTGGCGCCTCCAACGTTCCACTGCGCCGGCGCGAAGCTATTTTCCGCACGCCCAGTCGGTACTGACGTCAACGCTGATGATTTCCTTCTTGCTTGTTCTGGCACAGGCCTGCGTATGAATGAATATCGGGAGTCTGTAAAAACAGATGAGATGGAAGCTCAGAAACGTAGCCAGCTGCGCTGCCACTGCTGCCTAGGAACGGTTCGTGTTTCGGACAGTTTCTTTAACGCACTTCAACGTTGCTGGCGCCTCCACAGTCCCACTGCGCCGGAGCGAAGCTAGTTTCCTCACGCCCAGTCGGTACTGACGTCAACGCTGATGATTTCCTTTTTGCTTGCTCTGGCACAGGCTTTCGCCGGAATAAATATCGGGATTCTGTAAAAACAGATGAGATGGAAGCTCAGAAACGTATCCAGCAGCGCTGCCACTGCTGCCAAAGAACGGTTCGTGTTGCGGACAGTTCCTTTAACGCACTTCAACGTTCCTGGCGCCTCCAAAGTCCCACTGCGCCGGAGAGAAACTAGTTTCCGCACGCCCAGTCGGTACTGATGTCAACGCTGATAATTTCCTTCTTGCTTGCTCTGGCACAGGCTTGCGCAGGAATGAATATCGGGATTCTGTAAAAACAGATGAGATGGAAGCTCAGAAACGTAGCCAGCTGCGCTGCCACTGCTGCCAAGGAACGGTTTGTGTTCCGGACAGTTCCTTTTACGCACTTCAACGTTCCTGGGGCCTCCAAAGTCCTACTGCGCCGGAGCGAAGCTATTTTCCGCACGCCCAGTCGGTACTGACGTCAACGCTGATGATTTCCTTCTTGCTTGTTCTGGCACAGGCCTGCGCTTGAATGAATATCGGGAGTCTGTAAAAACAGATGAGATGGAAGCTCAGAAACGTAGCCAGCTGCGCTGCCACTGCTGCCAAGGAACGGTTCGTGTTGCGGACAGTTTCTTTAACGCACTTCAACGTTCCTGGCGCCTCCAAAGTCCCACTGCTCCGGAGCGAAGCTAGTTTTTACGCACGCCCAGTCGGTACTGACGTCAACGCTGATGATTTCCTTCCTGCTTGCACTGGCACAGGCTTGCGCAGGAAAAAATATCGGGATTCTGTAAAAACAGATGAGATGGAAGCTCAGAAACGTATCCAGCAGCGCTGCCACTGCTGCCAAAGAACGGTTCGTGTTGCGGACAGTTCCTTTAACGCACTTCAACGTTCCTGGCGCCTCCAAAGTCCCACTGCGCCGGAGCGAAACTAGTTTCCGCACGCCCAGTCGGTACTGGCGTCAACGCTGATAATTTCCTTCTTGCTTGCTCTGGCACAGGCTTGCGCAGGAATGAATATCGGGATTCTGTAAAAACAGATGAGATGGAAGCTCAGAAACGAAGCCAGCTGCGCTGCCACTGCTGCCAAGGAACGGTTTGTGTTCCGGACAGTTCCTTTTACGCACTTCAACGTTCCTGGGGCCTCCAAAGTCCTACTGCGCCGGAGCGAAGCTATTTTCCGCACGCCCAGTCGGTACTGACGACAACGCTGATGATTTCCTTCTTGCTTGTTCTGGCACAGGCCTGCGCTTGAATGAATATCGGGAGTCTCTAAAAACAGATGAGATGGAAGCTCAGAAACGTAGCCAGCTGCGCTGCCACTGCTGCCAAGGAACGTTTCGTGTTCCGGACACTTCCTTTAACGCACTTCAACGTTCCTGGCGCCTCCAAAATCCCACTGCGCCGGAGCGAAGCTAGTTTCCGCACGCCTAGTAGGTACTGACGTCAACGCTGATGATTTACTGCTTGCTTGCTCTGGCACAGGCTTGCGTAGGAATAAATATTGGGATTCTGTAAAAACAGATGAGATAGAAGCTCAAAAACGTAGCCAGCTGCGCTGCCACTGCTGCCAAGGAACGGTTCGTGTTGCGGACAGTTCCTTTAACGCACTTCAACGTTCCTGGCGCCTCCGAAGTCCCACTGCGCTTGAGCGAAGCTAGTTTCCGCACGCCCAGTCGGTACTGACATCAACGCTGATGATTTCCTTCTTGCTTGCACTGGCACAGGCTTGCGCAGGAATAAATATCGGGATTCTGTAAAAACAGAAGAGATGGAAGCTCAGAAACGTATCCAGCAGCGCTGCCACTGTTGCCAAGGAACGGTTTGTGCTCCGGACAGTTCCTTTTACGCACTTCAACGTTCCTGGGGCCTCCAAAGTCCCACTGCGCCGGAGCGAAACTAGTTTTTACGCACGCCCAGTCGGTACTGACGTCAACGCTGATGATTTCCTTCTTGCTTGCACTGGCACAGGCTTGCGCAGGAAAAAATATCGGGATTCTGTAAAAACAGATGAGATGGAAGCTCAGAAACGTATCCAGCAGCGCTGCCACTGCTGCCAAGGAACGGTTCGTGTTGCGGACAGTTCCTTTAACGCACTTCAACGTTCCTGGCGCCTCCAAAGTCCCACTGCGCCGGAGCGAAACTAGTTTCCGCACGCCCAGTCGGTACTGACGTCAACGCTGATGATTTCCTTCTTGCTTGCTCTGGCACAGGCTTGCGCAGGAATGAATATCGGGATTCTGTAAAAACAGTTGAGATGGAAGCTCAGAAACGTAGCCAGCTGCGCTGCCACTGCTGCCAAGGAACGGTTTGTGTTCCGGACAGTTCCTTTTACGCACTTCAACGTTCCTGGCGCCTCCAAAGTCCCACTGCGCCGGAGCGAAGCTATTTTCCGCATGCCCAGTCGGTACTGACGTCAACGCTGATTATTTCCTTCTTGTTTGTTCTGGCACAGGCTTGCGCAGGAATAAATATCGGGATTCTGTAAAAACAGATGAGATGGAAGCTGAGAAACGTAGCCAGCTGTGCTGCCACTGCTGCCAAGGAACGGTTCGTGTTCCGGACAGTTCCTTTTACGCACTTCAACGTTCCTGGCGCCTCCAACGTTCCACTGCGCCGGCGCGAAGCTATTTTCCGCACGCCCAGTCGGTACTGACGTCAACGCTGATGATTTCCTTCTTGCTTGTTCTGGCACAGGCCTGCGTATGAATGAATATCGGGAGTCTGTAAAAACAGATGAGATGGAAGCTCAGAAACGTAGCCAGCTGCGCTGCCACTGCTGCCTAGGAACGGTTCGTGTTTCGGACAGTTCCTTTAACGCACTTCAACGTTGCTGGCGCCTCCAAAGTCCCACTGCGCCGGAGCGAAGCTAGTTTCCTCACGCCCAGTCGGTACTGACGTCAACGCTGATGATTTCCTTTTTGCTTGCTCTGGCACAGGCTTTCGCCGGAATAAATATCGGGATTCTGTAAAAACAGATGAGATGGAAGCTCAGAAACGTATCCAGCAGCGCTGCCACTGCTGCCAAAGAACGGTTCGTGTTGCGGACAGTTCCTTTAACGCACTTCAACGTTCCTGGCGCCTCCAAAGTCCCACTGCGCCGGAGAGAAACTAGTTTCCGCACGCCCAGTCGGTACTGACGTCAACGCTGATAATTTCCTTCTTGCTTGCTCTGGCACAGGCTTGCGCAGGAATGAATATCGGGATTCTGTAAAAACAGATGAGATGGAAGCTCAGAAACGTAGCCAGCTGCGCTGCCACTGCTGCCAAGGAACGGTTTGTGTTCCGGACAGTTCCTTTTACGCACTTCAACGTTCCTGGGGCCTCCAAAGTCCTACTGCGCCGGAGCGAAGCTATTTTCCGCACGCCCAGTCGGTACTGACGTCAACGCTGATGATTTCCTTCTTGCTTGTTCTGGCACAGGCCTGCGCTTGAATGAATATCGGGAGTCTGTAAAAACAGATGAGATGGAAGCTCAGAAACGTAGCCAGCTGCGCTGCCACTGCTGCCAAGGAACGGTTCGTGTTGCGGACAGTTTCTTTAACGCACTTCAACGTTCCTGGCGCCTCCAAAGTCCCACTGCTCCGGAGCGAAGCTAGTTTTTACGCACGCCCAGTCGGTACTGACGTCAACGCTGATGATTTCCTTCTTGCTTGCACTGGCACAGGCTTGCGCAGGAAAAAAATATCGGGATTCTGTAAAAACAGATGACATGGAAGCTCAGAAACGTATCCAGCAGCGCTGCCACTGCTGCCAAAGAACGGTTCGTGTTGCGGACAGTTCCTTTAACGCACTTCAACGTTCCTGGCGCCTCAAAAGTCCCACTGCGCTGGAGCGAAACTAGTTTCCGCACGCCCAGTCGGTACTGGCGTCAACGCTGATAATTTCCTTCTTGCTTGCTCTGGCACAGGCTTGCGCAGGAATGAATATCGGGATTCTGTAAAAACAGATGAGATGGAAGCTCAGAAACGAAGCCAGCTGCGCTGCCACTGCTGCCAAGGAACGGTTTGTGTTCCGGACAGTTCCTTTTACGCACTTCAACGTTCCTGGGGCCTCCAAAGTCCTACTGCGCCGGAGCGAAGCTATTTTCCGCACGCCCAGTCGGTACTGACGTCAACGCTGATGATTTCCTTCTTGCTTGTTCTGGCACAGGCCTGCGCTTGAATGAATATCGGGAGTCTCTAAAAACAGATGAGATGGAAGCTCAGAAACGTAGCCAGCTGCGCTGCCACTGCTGCCAAGGAACGGTTCGTGTTCCGGACACTTCCTTTAACGCACTTCAACTTTCCTGGCGCCTCCAAAATCCCACTGCGCCGGAGCGAAGCTAGTTTCCGCACGCCCAGTAGGTACTGACGTCAACGCTGATGATTTACTGCTTGCTTGCTCTGGCTCAGGCTCGCGCAGGAATAAATATCGGGATTATGTAAAAACAGATGATATGGAAGCTCAGAAACGTAGCCAGCTGCGCTGCCACTGCTGCCAAGGAATGGTTCGCGTTCCGGACATTTCCTTTTACGCACTTCAACGTTCCTGGCGGCTCCAAAGTCCCACTGCGCCGGAGCGAAGCTAGTTCCGCACGCCCAGTCGGTACTGACGTCAACGCTGATATTTCCTTCTTGCTTACTCTGGCACAGGCTTGCGCAGAAAAAAAAATATCGGGGTTCTGTAAAAACAGATGAGATGGAAGCTCAGAAACGTAGCCAGCTGCGCTGCCACTGCGGCCATGCAACGGTTCGTCCCGGACAGTTCTTTTTACGCACTTCAACGTTCCTGGCGCCTCCAAAGTCCCACTGCGCCGGAGAGAAGCTAGTTTCCGCACGCCCAGTCGGTACTGACGTCAACGCTGATGATTTCCTTCTTGCTTGTTCTGGCACAGGCCTGAGCAGGAACGAATATCGGGAGTCTGTAAAAACAGATGAGATGGAAGCTTAGAAACGTAGCCAGCTGCGCTGCCACTGCTGCCAAGGAACGGTTCGTGTTCTGGACAGTTCCTTTTACGACTTTAACGTTCCTGGCGCCTCCAAAGTCTCACTGCGCCGGAGCGAAACTAGTGTCCGCACGCCCAGAAGGTACTGACGTCAACGGTGATGATTTCCTTCTTGCTTGCTCTGGCACAGGCTTGCGCAGCATTAAATATCGGGATTCTGTAAAAACAGATGAGATGGAAGCTCAGAAACGTAGCCAGCTGCGCTGCCACTGCTGCCAAGGAACGGTTCGTGTGCCGGACAGTTCCTTTTAGGCACTTCAACGGTCCTCGCGCTCCCAAAGTCCCACTGCGCCGGAGCGAAGCTAGTTTTCGCACGCCCAGACGGTACTGACCTCAACGCTGATGATTTCCTTCTTGCTTGCTCTGTCACAGGCTTGCGCAGGAATACATATCGGGATTCTGTAAAAACAGATTAGATGGAAGCTCAGAAACGTAGCCAGCTGCGCTGCGACTGCTGCCAAGGAACGGTTCGTGTTCCGGACAGTTCCTTGTACGCACTTCAACGTTCCTGGCGCCTCCAAAGTCCCACTGCGCCGGAGCGAAGCTAGTTTCCGCACGCTCAGTCGGTACGGACGTCAACGCTGATGATTTCCTTCTTGCTTGCTCTGGCACAGCCTTGCGCAGTAATAAATATCGGGATTCTGTAAAAACAGATGAGATCAAAGCTCAGAAACGTAGCCAGCTGCGCTGCCACTGCTGCCAAGGAACGGTGCGTGTGCCGGACAGTTCCTTTTAGATACTTCAACGGTGCTCGCGCCTCCAAAGTCCCACTGCGCTGGAGCGAAGCTATTTTCCGCGCGCCCAGTCGGTACTGACGTCAACGCTGATGATTTCCTTCTTGCTTGCTCTGGCACAGGCTTTCGCAGGAATAAATATCGAGATTATGTAAAAACAGATGAGATGGAAGCTCAGAAACGTAGCCAGCTGCGCTGCCACTGCTGCGAAGGAACGGTTCGTTTTCCGGACAGTTCCTTTTACGCACTTCAACGGTGCTCGCGCCTCCAAAGTCCCACTGCGCTGGAGCGAAGCTATTTTCCGCGCGCCCAGTCGGTACTGACGTCAACGCTGATGATTTCCTTCTTGCTTGCTCTGGCACAGGCTTTCGCAGGAATAAATATCGAGATTATGTAAAAACAGATGAGATGGAAGCTCAGAAACGTAGCCAGCTGCGCTGCCACTGCTGCGAAGGAACGGTTCGTTTTCCGGACAGTTCCTTTTACGCACTTCAACGTTCCTGGCGCCTCCAAAGTCCCACTGCGCCGGAGCGAAGCTAGTTTCCGCACGCCCAGTCGGTACTGACGTCAACGCTGATGATTTCCTTCTTGCTTGCACTGGCACACGCTTGCGTAGGAATAAATATTGGGATTCTGTAAAAACAGATGAGATGGAAGCTCAAAAACGTAGCCAGCTGCGCTGCCACTGCTGCCAAGGAACGGTTCGTGTTGCGGACAGTTCCTTTAACGCACTTCAACGTTCCTGGCGCCTCCGAAGTCCCACTGCGCTTGAGCGAAGCTAGTTTCCGCACGCCCAGTCGGTACTGATGTCAACGCTGATGATTTCCTTCTTGCTTGTTCTGGCACAGGCCTGCGCTTGAATGAATATCGGGAGTCTGTAAAAACAGATGAGATGGAAGCTCAGAAACGTAGCCAGCTGCGCTGCCACTGCTGCCAAGGAACGGTTCGTGTTGCGGACAGTTTCTTTAACGCACTTCAGCGTACCTGGCGCCTCCAAAGTCCCACTGCGCCGGAGCGAAGCTAGTTTTTACGCACGCCCAGTCGGTACTGACGTCAACGCTGATGATTTCCTTCTTGCTTGCACTGGCACAGGCTTGCGCAGGAAAAAATATCGGGATTCTGTAAAAACAGATGAGATGGAAGCTCAGAAACGTATCCAGCAGCGCTGCCACTGCTGCCAAAGAACGGTTCGTGTTGCGGACAGTTCCTTTAACGCACTTCAACGTTCCTGGCGCCTCCAAAGTCCCACTGCGCCGGAGCGAAACTAGTTTCCGCACGCCCAGTCGGTACTGACGTCAACGCTGATAATTTCCTTCTTGCTTGCTCTGGCACAGGCTTGCGCAGGAATGAATATCGGGATTCTGTAAAAACAGATGAGATGGAAGCTCAGAAACGAAGCCAGCTGCGCTGCCACTGCTGCCAAGGAATGGTTTGTGTTCCGGACAGTTCCTTTTACGCACTTCAACGTTCCCGGGGCCTCCAAAGTCCTACTGCGCCGGAGCGAAGCTATTTTCCGCACGCCCAGTCGGTACTGACGTCAACGCTGATGATTTCCTTCTTGCTTGTTCTGGCACAGGCCTGCGCTTGAATGAATATCGGGAGTCTCTAAAAACAGATGAGATGGAAGCTCAGAAACGTAGGCAGCTGCGCTGCCACTGCTGCCAAGGAACGGTTCGTGTTCCGGACACTTCCTTTAACGCACTTCAACGTTCCTGGCGCCTCCAAAATCCCACTGCGCCGGAGCGAAGCTAGTTTCCGCACGCCCAGTAGGTACTGACGTCAACGCTGATGATTTACTGCTTGCTTGCTCTGGCACAGGCTCGCGCAGGAATATATATCGGGATTATGTAAAAACAGATGATATGGAAGCTCAGAAACGTAGCCAGCTGCGCTGCCACTGCTGCCAAGGAACGGTTCGCGTTCCGGACATTTCCTTTTACGCACTTCAACGTTCCTGGCGGCTCCAAAGTCCCACTGCGCCGGAGCGAAGCTAGTTTCCGTACGCCCAGTCGGTACTGACGTCAACGCTGATGATTTCCTTCTTCCTTACTCTGGCACAGGCTTGTGCAGGAATAAATATCGGGATTCTGTAAAAACAGATGAGATGGAAGCTCAGAAACGTAGCCAGCTGCGCTGCCACTGCGGCCAATTAACGGTTCGTGTTCCGGACAGTTCCTTTTACGCACTTCAACGTTCCTGGCGGCTCCAAAGTCCCACTGCGCCGGAGCGAAGCTAGTTCCGCACGCCCAGTCGGTACTGACGTCAACGCTGATATTTCCTTCTTGCTTACTCTGGCACAGGCTTGCGCAGAAAAAAAAAATATCGGGATTCTGTAAAAACAGATGAGATGGAAGCTCAGAAACGTAGCCAGCTGCGCTGCCACTGCTGCCAAGGAACGGTTCGTGTTCTGGACAGTTCCTTTTACGACTTTAACGTTCCTGGCGCCTCCAAAGTCCCACTGCGCCGGAGCGAAACTAGTTTCCGCACGCCCAGTCGGTACTGACGTCAACGCTGATGATTTCCTTCTTGCTTGCTCTGGCACAGGCTTGCGCAGCATTAAATATCGGGATTCTGTAAAAACAGATGAGATGGAAGCTCAGAAACGTAGCCAGCTGCGCTGCCACTGCTGCCAAGGAACGGTTCGTGTGCCGGACAGTTCCTTTTAGGCACTTCAACGGTCCTCGCGCTCCCAAAGTCCCACTGCGCCGGGGCGAAGCTAGTTTCCGCACGCTCAGTCGGTACGGACGTCAACGCTGATGATTTCCTTCTTGCCTGCTCTGGCACAGCCTTGCGCAGTAATACATATCGGGATTCTGTAAAAACAGATGAGATCAAAGCTCAGAAACGTAGCCAGCTGCGCTGCCACTGCTGCCAAGGAACGGTGCGTGTGCCGGACAGTTCCTTTTACGCACTTCAACGGTGCTCGCGCCTCCAAAGTCCCACTGCGCTGGAGCGAAGCTATTTTCCGCGCGCCCAGTCGGTACTGACGTCAACGCTGATGATTTCCTTCTTGCTTGCTCTGGCACAGGCTTTCGCAGGAATAAATATCGAGATTATGTAAAAACAGATGAGATGGAAGATCAGAAACGTAGCCAGCTGCGCTGCCACTGCTGCGAAGGAACGGTTCGTGTTGCGGACAGTTCCTTTAACGCACTACAACGTTCCTGGCGCCTCCGAAGTCCCACTGCGCTTGAGCGAAGCTAGTTTCCGCACGCCCAGTCGGTACTGACGTCAACGCTGATGATTTCCTTCTTGCTTGCACTGGCACAGGCTTGCGCAGGAATACATATCGGGATTCTGTAAAAACAGATGATATGGAAGCTCAGAAACGTATCCAGCAGCGCTGCCACTGCTGCCAAGGAACGGTTTGTGTTCCGGACAGTTCTGTTTACGCACTTCAACGTTCCTGGGGCCTCCAAAGTCCCACTGCGCCGGAGCGAAGCTAGTTTTTACGCACGCCCAGTCGGTACTGACGTCAACGCTGATGATTTCCTTCTTGCTTGCACTGGCACAGGCTTGCGCAGGAAAAAATATCGGGATTCTGTAAAAACAGATGAGATGGAAGCTCAGAAACGTATCCAGCAGCGCTGCCACTGCTGCCAAGGAACGGTTCGTGTTGCGGACAGTTCCTTTAACGCACTTCAACGTTCCTGGCGCCTCCAAAGTCCCACTGCGCCGGAGCGAAACTAGTTTCCGCACGCCCAGTCGGTACTGACGTCAACGCTGATGATTTGCTTCTTGCTTGTTCTGGCACAGGCCTGCGCTTGAATGAATATCGGGAGTCTGTAAAAACAGATGAGATGGAAGCTCAGAAACGTAGCCAGCTGCGCTGCCACTGCGGCCATGCAACGGTTCGTCCCGGACAGTTCTTTTTACGCACTTCAACGTTCCTGGCGCCTCCAAAGTCCCACTGCGCCGGAGAGAAGCTAGTTTCCGCACGCCCAGTCGGTACTGACGTCAACGCTGATGATTTCCTTCTTGCTTGTTCTGGCACAGGCCTGAGCAGGAACGAATATCGGGAGTCTGTAAAAACAGATGAGATGGAAGCTTAGAAACGTAGCCAGCTGCGCTGCCACTGCTGCCAAGGAACGGTTCGTGTTCTGGACAGTTCCTTTTACGACTTTAACGTTCCTGGCGCCTCCAAAGTCTCACTGCGCCGGAGCGAAACTAGTTTCCGCACGCCCAGAAGGTACTGACGTCAACGCTGATGATTTCCTTCTTGCTTGCTCTGGCACAGGCTTGCGCAGCATTAAATATCGGGATTCTGTAAAAACAGATGAGATGGAAGCTCAGAAACGTAGCCAGCTGCGCTGCCACTGCTGCCAAGGAACGGTTCGTGTGCCGGACAGTTCCTTTTAGGCACTTCAACGGTCCTCGCGCTCCCAAAGTCCCACTGCGCCGGAGCGAAGCTAGTTTTCGCACGCCCAGACGGTACTGACCTCAACGCTGATGATTTCCTTCTTGCTTGCTCTGTCACAGGCTTGCGCAGGAATACATATCGGGATTCTGTAAAAACAGATTAGATGGAAGCTCAGAAACGTAGCCAGCTGCGCTGCGACTGCTGCCAAGGAACGGTTCGTGTTCCGGACAGTTCCTTGTACGCACTTCAACGTTCCTGGCGCCTCCAAAGTCCCACTGCGCCTGAGCGAAGCTAGTTTCCGCACGCTCAGTCGGTACGGACGTCAACGCTGATGATTTCCTTCTTGCTTGCTCTGGCACAGCCTTGCGCAGTAATAAATATCGGGATTCTGTAAAAACAGATGAGATCAAAGCTCAGAAACGTAGCCAGCTGCGCTGCCACTGCTGCCAAGGAACGGTGCGTGTGCCGGACCGTTCCTTTTACGCACTTCAACGGTGCTCGCGCCTCCAAAGTCCCACTGCGCTGGAGCGAAGCTATTTTCCGCGCGCCCAGTCGGTACTGACGTCAACGCTGATGATTTCCTTCTTGCTTGCTCTGGCACAGGCTTTCGCAGGAATAAATATCGGGATTCTGTAAAAACAGATGAGATGGAAGCTCAGAAACGTATCCAGCAGCGCTGCCACTGCTGCCAAGGAAAGGTTTGTGTTCCGGACAGTTCCTTTTACGCACTTCAACGTTCCTGGCGCCTCCAAAGTCCCACTGCGCAGGAGCGAAGCTAGTTTCCGCACGCCCAGTCGGTACTGACGTCAACGCTGATGATTTCCTTCTTGCTTGCACTGGCACACGCTTGCGTAGGAATAAATATTGGGATTCTGTAAAAACAGATAAAATGGAAGCTCAAAAACGTAGCCAGCTGCGCTGCCACTGCTGCCAAGGAACGGTTCGTGTTGCGGACAGTTCCTTTAACGCACTTCAACGTTCCTGGCGCCTCCGAAGTGCCACTGCGCTTGAGCGAAGCTAGTTTCCGCACGCCCAGTCGGTACTGACGTCAACGCTGATGATTTCCTTCTTGCTTGTTCTGGCACAGGCCTGCGCTTGAATGAATATCGGGAGTCTGTAAAAACAGATGAGATGGAAGCTCAGAAACGTAGCCAGCTGCGCTGCCACTGCTGCCAAGGAACGGTTCGTGTTGCGGACAGTTTCTTTAACGCACTTCAACGTACCTGGCGCCTCCAAAGTGCCACTGCGCCGGAGCGAAGCTAGTTTTTACGCACGCCCAGTCGGTACTGACGTCAACGCTGATGATTTCCTTCTTGCTTGCACTGGCACAGGCTTGCGCAGGAAAAAATATCGGGATTCTGTAAAAACAGATGAGATGGAAGCTCAGAAACGTATCCAGCAGCGCTGCCACTGCTGCAAAAGAACGGTTCGTGTTGCGGACAGTTCCTTTAACGCACTTCAACGTTCCTGGCGCCTCCAAAGTCCTACTGCGCCGGAGCGAAGCTATTTTCCGCACGCCCAGTCGGTACTGACGTCAACGCTGATGATTTCCTTCTTGCTTGTTCTGGCACAGGCCTGCGCTTGAATGAATATCGGGAGTCTCTAAAAACAGATGAGATGGAAGCTCAGAAACGTAGGCAGCTGCGCTGCCACTGCTGCCAAGGAACGGTTCGTGTTCCGGACACTTCCTTTAACGCACTTCAACGTTCCTGGCGCCTCCAAAATCCCACTGCGCCGGAGCGAAGCTAGTTTCCGCACGCCCAGTAGGTACTGACGTCAACGCTGATGATTTACTGCTTGCTTGCCCTGGCACAGGCTCGCGCAGGAATATATATCGGGATTATGTAAAAACAGATGATATGGAAGCTCAGAAACGTAGCCAGCTGCGCTGCCACTGCTGCCAAGGAACAATTCGCGTTCCGGACATTTCCTTTTACGCACTTCAACGTTCCTGGCGGCTCCAAAGTCCCACTGCGCCGGAGCGAAGCTAGTTTCCGTACGCCCAGTCGGTACTGACGTCAACGCTGATGATTTCCTTCTTCCTTACTCTGGCACAGGCTTGTGCAGGAATAAATATCGGGATTCTGTAAAAACAGATGAGATGGAAGCTCAGAAACGTAGCCAGCTGCGCTGCCACTGCGGCCAATTAACGGTTCGTGTTCCGGACAGTTCCTTTTACGCACTTCAACGTTCCTGGCGGCTCCAAAGTCCCACTGCGCCGGAGCGAAGCTAGTTCCGCACGCCCAGTCGGTACTGACGTCAACGCTGATATTTCCTTCTTGCTTACTCTGGCACAGGCTTGCGCAGAAAAAAAAAATATCGGGATTCTGTAAAAACAGATGAGATGGAAGCTCAGAAACGTAGCCAGCTGCGCTGCCACTGCTGCCATGCAACGGTTCGTCCCGGACAGTTCTTTTTACGCACTTCAAAGTTCCTGGCGCCTCCAAAGTCCCACTGCGCCGGAGAGAAGCTAGTTTCCGCACGCCCAGTCGGTACTGACGTCAACGCTGATGATTTCCTTCTTGCTTGTTCTGGCACAGGCCTGAGCAGGAACGAATATCGGGAGTCTGTAAAAACAGATGAGATGGAAGCTTAGAAACGTAGCCAGCTGCGCTGCCACTGCTGCCAAGGAACGGTTCGTGTTCTGGACAGTTCCTTTTACGACTTTAACGTTCCTGGCGCCTCCAAAGTCCCACTGCGCCGGAGCGAAACTAGTTTCCGCACGCCCAGTCGGTACTGACGTCAACGCTGATGATTTCCTTCTTGCTTGCTCTGGCACAGGCTTGCGCAGCATTAAATATCGGGATTCTGTAAAAACAGATGAGATGGAAGCTCAGAAACGTAGCCAGCTGCGCTGCCACTGCTGCGAAGGAACGGTTCGTGTGCCGGACAGTTCCTTTTAGGCACTTCAACGGTCCTCGCGCTCCCAAAGTCCCACTGCGCCGGGGCGAAGCTAGTTTCCGCACGCTCAGTCGGTACGGACGTCAACGCTGATGATTTCCTTCTTGCTTGCTCTGGCACAGCCTTGCGCAGTAATACATATCGGGATTCTGTAAAAACAGATGAGATCAAAGCTCAGAAACGTAGCCAGCTGCGCTGCCACTGCTGCCAAGGAACGGTGCGTGTGCCGGACAGTTCCTTTTACGCACTTCAACGGTGCTCGCGCCTCCAAAGTCCCACTGCGCTGGAGCGAAGCTATTTTCCGCGCGCCCAGTCGGTACTGACGTCAACGCTGATGATTTCCTTCTTGCTTGCTCTGGCACAGGCTTTCGCAGGAATAAATATCGAGATTATGTAAAAACAGATGAGATGGAAGCTCAGAAACGTAGCCAGCTGCGCTGCCACTGCTGCGAAGGAACGGTTCGTGTTGCGGACAGTTCCTTTAACGCACTACAACGTTCCTGGCGCCTCCGAAGTCCCACTGCGCTTGAGCGAAGCTAGTTTCCGCACGGCCAGTCGGTACTGACGTCAACGCTGATGATTTCCTTCTTGCTTGCACTGGCACAGGCTTGCGCAGGAATAAATATCAGGATTCTGTAAAAACAGATGATATGGAAGCTCAGAAACGTATCCAGCAGCGCTGCCACTGCTGCCAAGGAACGGTTTGTGTTCCGGACAGTTCTGTTTACGCACTTCAACGTTCCTGGGGCCTCCAAAGTCCCACTGCGCCGGAGCGAAGCTAGTTTTTACGCACGCCCAGTCGGTACTGACGTCAACGCTGATGATTTCCTTCTTGCTTGCACTGGCACAGGCTTGCGCAGGAAAAAATATCGGGATTCTGTAAAAACAGATGAGATGGAAGCTCAGAAACGTATCCAGCAGCGCTGCCACTGCTGCCAAGGAACGGTTCGTGTTGCGGACAGTTCCTTTAACGCACTTCAACGTTCCTGGCGCCTCCAAAGTCCCACTGCACCGGAGCGAAACTAGTTTCCGCACGCCCAGTCGGTACTGACGTCAACGCTGATTTCCTTCTTGCTTGCTCTGGCACAGGCTTGCGCAGGAATGAATATCGGGATTCTGTAAAAACAGTTGAGATGGAAGCTCAGAAACGTAGCCAGCTGCGCTGCCACTGCTGCCAAGGAACGGTTTGTGTTCCGGACAGTTCCTTTTACGCACTTCAACGTTCCTGGGGCCTCCAAAGTCCCACTGCGCCGGAGCGAACCTATTTTCCGCACGCCCAGTCGGTACTGACGTCAACGCTGATGATTTCCTTCTTGCTTGTTCTGGCACAGGCCTGCGCTTGAATGAATATCGGGAGTCTGTAAAAACAGATGAGATGGAAGCTCAGAAACGTAGCCAGCTGCGCTGCGACTGCTGCCAAGGAACGGTTCGTGTTCCGGACAGTTCCTTGTACGCACTTCAACGTTCCTGGCGCCTCCAAAGTCCCACTGCGCCGGAGCGAAGCTAGTTTCCGCACGCTCAGTCGGTACGGACGTCAACGCTGATGATTTCCTTCTTGCTTGCTCTGGCACAGCCTTGCGCAGTAATAAATATCGGGATTCTGTAAAAACAGATGAGATCAAAGCTCAGAAACGTAGCCAGCTGCGCTGCCACTGCTGCCAAGGAACGGTGCGTGTGCCGGACAGTTCCTTTTACGCACTTCAACGGTGCTCGCGCCTCCAAAGTCCCACTGCGCTGGAGCGAAGCTATTTTCCGCGCGCCCAGTCGGTACTGACGTCAACGCTGATGATTTCCTTCTTGCTTGCTCTGGCACAGGCTTTCGCAGGAATAAATATCGAGATTATGTAAAAACAGATGAGATGGAAGCTCAGAAACGTAGCCAGCTGCGCTGCCACTGCTGCGAAGGAACGGTTCGTTTTCCGGACAGTTCCTTTTACGCACTTCAACGTTCCTGGCGCCTCCAAAGTCCCACTGCGCCGGAGCGAAGATAGTTTCCGCACGCCCAGTCGGTACTGACGTCAACGCTGATGATTTCCTTCTTGCTTGCACTGGCACACGCTTGCGTAGGAATAAATATTGGGATTCTGTAAAAACAGATGAGATGGAAGCTCAAAAACGTAGCCAGCTGAGCTGCCACTGCTGCCAAGGAACGGTTCGTGTTGCGTACAGTTCCTTTAACGCACTTCAACGTTCCTGGCGCCTCCGAAGTCGCACTGCGCTTGAGCGAAGCTAGTTTCCGCACGCCCAGTCGGTACTGACGTCAACGCTGATGATTTCCTTCTTGCTTGCACTGGCACAGGCTTGCGCAGGAATAAATATCGGGATTCTGTAAAAACAGATGAGATGGAAGCTCAGAAACGTATCCAGCAGCGCTGCCACTGCTGCCAAGGAACGGTTTGTGTTCCGGACAGTTCCTTTTACGCACTTCAACGTTCCTGGCGCCTCCAAAGTCCCACTGCGCAGGAGCGAAGCTAGTTTCCGCACGCCCAGTCGGTACTGACGTCAACGCTGATGATTTCCTTCTTGCTTGCACTGGCACACGCTTGCGTAGGAATAAATATTGGGATTCTGTAAAAACAGATGAGATGGAAGCTCAAAAACGTAGCCAGCTGCGCTGCCACTGCTGCCAAGGAACGGTTCGTGTTGCGGACAGTTCCTTTAACGCACTTCAACGTTCCTGGCGCCTCCGAAGTCCCACTGCGCTTGAGCGAAGCTAGTTTCCGCACGCCCAGTCGGTACTGACGTCAACGCTGATGATTTCCTTCTTGCTTGTTCTGGCACAGGCCTGCGCTTGAATGAATATCGGGAGTCTGTAAAAACAGATGAGATGGAAGCTCAGAAACGTAGCCAGCTGCGCTGCCACTGCTGCCAAGGAACGGTTCGTGTTGCGGACAGTTTCTTTAACGCACTTCAACGTACCTGGCGCCTCCAAAGTCCCACTGCGCCGGAGCGAAGCTAGTTTTTACGCACGCCCAGTCGGTACTGACGTCAACGCTGATGATTTCCTTCTTGCTTGCACTGGCACAGGCTTGCGCAGGAAAAAATATCGGGATTCTGTAAAAACAGATGAGATGGAAGCTCAGAAACGTAGCCAGCTGCGCTGCCACTGCGGCCAATTAACGGTTCGTGTTCCGCACAGTTCCTTTTACGCACTTCAACGTTCCTGGCGGCTCCAAAGTCCCACTGCGCCGGAGCGAAGCTAGTTCCGCACGCCCAGTCGGTACTGACGTCAACGCTGATATTTCCTTCTTGCTTACTCTGGCACAGGCTTGCGCAGAAAAAAAAAATATCGGGATTCTGTAAAAACAGATGAGATGGAAGCTCAGAAACGTAGCCAGCTGCGCTGCCACTGCTGCCATGCAACGGTTCGTCCCGGACAGTTCTTTTTACGCACTTCAAAGTTCCTGGCGCCTCCAAAGTCCCACTGCGCCGGAGAGAAGCTAGTTTCCGCACGCCCAGTCGGTACTGACGTCAACGCTGATGATTTCCTTCTTGCTTGTTCTGGCACAGGCCTGAGCAGGAACGAATATCGGGAGTCTGTAAAAACAGATGAGATGGAAGCTTAGAAACGTAGCCAGCTGCGCTGCCACTGCTGCCAAGGAACGGTTCGTGTTCTGGACAGTTCCTTTTACGACTTTAACGTTCCTGGCGCCTCCAAAGTCCCACTGCGCCGGAGCAAAACTAGTTTTTACGCACGCCCAGTCGGTACTGACGTAAACGCTGATGATTTCCTTCTTGCTTGCACTGGCACAGGCTTGCGGAGGAAAAAATATCGGGATTCTGTAAAAACAGATGAGATGGAAGCTCAGAAACGTATCCAGCAGCGCTGCCACTGCTGCCAAGGAACGGTTCGTGTTGCGGACAGTTCCTTTAACGCACTTCAACGTTCCTGGCGCCTCCAAAGTCCCACTGCGCAGGAGCGAAGCTAGTTTCCGCACGCCCAGTCGGTACTGACGTCAACGCTGATGATTTCCTTCTTGCTTGCACTGGCACACGCTTGCGTAGGAATAAATATTGGGATTCTGTAAAAACAGATG
This sequence comes from Amblyomma americanum, assembly GCF_052857255.1. Lineage (NCBI taxonomy): Eukaryota > Metazoa > Arthropoda > Arachnida > Ixodida > Ixodidae > Amblyomma > Amblyomma americanum. The sequence goes on from NC_135497.1 coordinate 466,711,787, forward strand.
AGATGGAAGCTCAAAAACGTAGCCAGCTGCGCTGCCACTGCTGCCAAGGAACGGTTCGTGTTGCGGACAGTTCCTTTAACGCACTTCAACGTTCCTGGCGCCTCCGAAGTCCCACTGCGCTTGAGCGAAGCTAGTTTCCGCACGCCCAGTCGGTACTGACGTCAACGCTGATGATTTCCTTCTTGCTTGTTCTGGCACAGGCCTGCGCTTGAATGAATATCGGGAGTCTGTAAAAACAGATGAGATGAAAGCTCAGAAACGTAGCCAGCTGCGCTGCCACTGCTGCCATGCGACGGTTCGTCCCGGACAGTTCTTTTTACGCACTTCAAAGTTCCTGGCGCCTCCAAAGTCCCACTGCGCCGGAGAGAAGCTAGTTTCCGCACGCCCAGTCGGTACTGACGTCAACGCTGATGATTTCCTTCTTGCTTGTTCTGGCACAGGCCTGAGCAGGAACGAATATCGGGAGTCTGTAAAAACAGATGAGATGGAAGCTTAGAAACGTAGCCAGCTGCGCTGCCACTGCTGCCAAGGAACGGTTCGTGTTCTGGACAGTTCCTTTTACGACTTTAACGTTCCTGGCGCCTCTAAAGTCCCACTGCGCCGGAGCAAAACTAGTTTCCGCACGCCCAGTCGGTACTGACGTCAACGCTAATGATTTCCTTCTTGCTTGCTCTGGCACAGGCTTGCGCAGCATTAAATATCGGGATTCTGTAAAAACAGATGAGGTGGAAGCTCAGAAACGTAGCCAGCTGCGCTGCCACTGCTGCCAAGGAACGGTTCGTGTGCCGGACAGTTCCTTTTAGGCACTTCAACGGTCCTCGCGCTCCCAAAGTCCCACTGCGCCGGAGCGAAGCTAGTTTCCGCACGCTCAGTCGGTACGGGCGTCAACGCTGATGATTTCCTTCTTGCTTGCTCTGGCACAGCCTTGCGCAGTAATACATATCGGGATTCTGAAAAACAGATGAGATCAAAGCTCAGAAACGTAGCCAGCTGCGCTGCCACTGCTGCCAAGGAACGGTGCGTGTGCCGGACAGTTCCTTTTACGCACTTCAACGGTGCTCGCGCCTCCAAAGTCCCACTGCGCTGGAGCGAAGCTATTTTCCGCGCGCCCAGTCGGTACTGACGTCAACGCTGATGATTTCCTTCTTGCTTGCTCTGGCACAGGCTTTCGCAGGAATAAATATCGAGATTATGTAAAAACAGATGAGATGGAAGCTCAGAAACGTAGCCAGCTGCGCTGCCACTGCTGCGAAGGAACGGTTCGTGTTGCGGACAGTTCCTTTAACGCACTTCAACGTTCCTGGCGCCTCCGAAGTCCCACTGCGCTTGAGCGAAGCTAGTTTCCGCACGCCCAGTCGGTACTGACGTCAACGCTGATGATTTCCTTCTTGCTTGCACTGGCACAGGCTTGCGCAGGAATAAATATCGGGATTCTGTAAAAACAGATGAGATGGAAGCTCAGAAACGTATCCAGCAGCGCTGCCACTGCTGCCAAGGAACGGTTTGTGTTCCGGACAGTTCCTTTTACGCACTTCAACGTTCCTGGGGCCTCCAAAGTCCCACTGCGCCGGAGCGAAGCTAGTTTTTACGCACGCCCAGTCGGTACTGACGTCAACGCTGATGATTTCCTTCTTGCTTGCACTGGCACAGGCTTGCGCAGGAAAAAATATCGGGATTCTGTAAAAACAGATGAGATGGAAGCTCAGAAACGTATCCAGCAGCGCTGCCACTGCTGCCAAGGAACGGTTTGTGTTCCGGACAGTTCCTTTTACGCACTTCAACGTTCCTGGCGCCTCCAAAGTCCCACTGCGCAGGAGCGAAGCTAGTTTCCGCACGCCCAGTCGGTACTGACGTCAACGCTGATGATTTCCTTCTTGCTTGCACTGGCACACGCTTGCGTAGGAATAAATATTGGGATTCTGTAAAAACAGATGAGATGGAAGCTCAAAAACGTAGCCAGCTGCGCTGCCACTGCTGCCAAGGAACGGTTCGTGTTGCGGACAGTTCCTTTAACGCACTTCAACGTTCCTGGCGCCTCCGAAGTCCCACTGCGCTTGAGCGAAGCTAGTTTCCGCACGCCCAGTCGGTACTGACGTCAACGCTGATGATTTCCTTCTTGCTTGTTCTGGCACAGGCCTGCGCTTGAATGAATATCGGGAGTCTGTAAAAACAGATGAGATGGAAGCTCAGAAACGTAGCCAGCTGCCCTGCCACTGCTGCCAAGGAACGGTTCGTGTTGCGGACAGTTTCTTTAACGCACTTCAACGTACCTGGCGCCTCCAAAGTCCCACTGCGCCGGAGCGAAGCTAGTTTTTACGCACGCCCAGTCGGTACTGACGTCAACGCTGATGATTTCCTTCTTGCTTGCACTGGCACAGGCTTGCGCAGGAAAAAATATCGGGATTCTGTAAAAACAGATGAGATGGAAGCTCAGAAACGTAGCCAGCTGCGCTGCCACTGCGGCCAATTAACGGTTCGTGTTCCGGACAGTTCCTTTTACGCACTTCAACGTTCCTGGCGGCTCCAAAGTCCCACTGCGCCGGAGCGAAGCTAGTTCCGCACGCCCAGTCGGTACTGACGTCAACGCTGATATTTCCTTCTTGCTTACTCTGGCACAGGCTTGCGCAGAAAAAAAAAATATCGGGATTCTGTAAAAACAGATGAGATGGAAGCTCAGAAACGTAGCCAGCTGCGCTGCCACTGCTGCCATGCAACGGTTCGTCCCGGACAGTTCTTTTTACGCACTTCAAAGTTCCTGGCGCCTCCAAAGTCCCACTGCGCCGGAGAGAAGCTAGTTTCCGCACGCCCAGTCGGTACTGACGTCAACGCTGATGATTTCCTTCTTGCTTGTTCTGGCACAGGCCTGAGCAGGAACGAATATCGGGAGTCTGTAAAAACAGATGAGATGGAAGCTTAGAAACGTAGCCAGCTGCGCTGCCACTGCTGCCAAGGAACGGTTCGTGTTCTGGACAGTTCCTTTTACGACTTTAACGTTCCTGGCGCCTCCAAAGTCCCACTGCGCCGGAGCGAAACTAGTTTCCGCACGCCCAGTCGGTACTGACGTCAACGCTGATGATTTCCTTCTTGCTTGCTCTGGCACAGGCTTGCGCAGCATTAAATATCGGGATTCTGTAAAAACAGATGAGATGGAAGCTCAGAAACGTAGCCAGCTGCGCTGCCACTGCTGCCAAGGAACGGTTCGTGTGCCGGACAGTTCCTTTTAGGCACTTCAACGGTCCTCGCGCTCCCAAAGTCCCACTGCGCCGGAGCGAAGCTAGTTTCCGCACGCTCAGTCGGTACGGACGTCAACGCTGATGATTTCCTTCTTGCTTGCTCTGGCACAGCCTTGCGCAGGAATAAATATCGGGATTCTGTAAAAACAGATGAGATGGAAGCTCAGAAACGTAGCCAGCTGCGCTGCCACTGCTGCGAAGGAACGGTTCGTGTTGCGGACAGTTCCTTTAACGCACTTCAACGTTCCTGGCGCCTCCGAAGTCCCACTGCGCTTGAGCGAAGCTAGTTTCCGCACGCCCAGTCGGTACTGACGTCAACGCTGATGATTTCCTTCTTGCTTGCACTGGCGCAGGCTTGCGCAGGAATAAATATCGGGATTCTGTAAAAACAGATGAGATGGAAGCTCAGAAACGTATCCAGCAGCGCTGCCACTGCTGCCAAGGAACGGTTCGTGTTGCGGACAGTTCCTTTAACGCACTTCAACGTTCCTGGCGCCTCCAAAGTCCCACTGCACCGGAGCGAAACTAGTTTCCGCACGCCCAGTCGGTACTGACGTCAACGCTGATTTCCTTCTTGCTTGCTCTGGCACAGGCTTGCGCAGGAATGAATATCGGGATTCTGTAAAAACAGTTGAGATGGAAGCTCAGAAACGTAGCCAGCTGCGCTGCCACTGCTGCCAAGGAACGGTTTGTGTTCCGGACAGTTCCTTTTACGCACTTCAACGTTCCTGGGGCCTCCAAAGTCCCACTGCGCCGGAGCGAAGCTATTTTCCGCACGCCCAGTCGGTACTGACGTCAACGCTGATGATTTCCTTCTTGCTTGTTCTGGCACAGGCCTGCGCTTGAATGAATATCGGGAGTCTGTAAAAACAGATGAGATGGAAGCTCAGAAACGTAGCCAGCTGCGCTGCCACTGCGGCCATGCAACGGTTCGTCCCGGACAGTTCTTTTTACGCACTTCAACGTTCCTGGCGCCTCCAAAGTCCCACTGCGCCGGAGAGAAGCTAGTTTCCGCACGCCCAGTCGGTACTGACGTCAACGCTGATGATTTCCTTCTTGCTTGTTCTGGCACAGGCCTGAGCAGGAACGAATATCGGGAGTCTGTAAAAACAGATGAGATGGAAGCTTAGAAACGTAGCCAGCTGCGCTGCCACTGCTGCCAAAGAACGGTTCGTGTTGCGGACAGTTCCTTTACCGCACTTCAACGTTCCTGGCGCCTCCAAAGTCCACTGCGCCGGAGCGAAACTAGTTTCCGCACGCCCATTCGGTACTGACGTCAACGCTGATAATTTCCTTCTTGCTTGCTCTGGCACAGGCTTGCGCAGGAATGAATATCGGGATTCTGTAAAAACAGATGAGATGGAAGCTCAGAAACAAAGCCAGCTGCGCTGCCACTGCTGCCAAGGAACGGTTTGTGTTCCGGACAGTTCCTTTTACGCACTTCAACGTTCCCGGGGCCTCCAAAGTCCTACTGCGCCGGAGCAAAGCTATTTTCCGCACGCCCAGTCGGTACTGACGTCAACGCTGATGATTTCCTTCTTGCTTGTTCTGGCACAGGCCTGCGCTTGAATGAATATCGGGAGTCTCTAAAAACAGATGAGATGGAAGCTCAGAAACGTAGGCAGCTGCGCTGCCACTGCTGCCAAGGAACGGTTCGTGTTCCGGACACTTCCTTTAACGCACTTCAACGTTCCTGGCGCCTCCAAAATCCCACTGCGCCGGAGCGAAGCTAGTTTCCGCACGCCCAGTAGGTACTGACGTCAACGCTGATGATTTACTGCTTGCTTGCTCTGGCACAGGCTCGCGCAGGAATAAATATCGGGATTATGTAAAAACAGATGATATGGAAGCTCAGAAACGTAGCCAGCTGCGCTGCCACTGCTGCCAAGGAACGGGTCGCGTTCCGGACATTTCCTTTTACGCACTTCAACGTTCCTGGCGGCTCCAAAGTCCCACTGCGCCGGAGCGAAGCTAGTTTCCGTACGCCCAGTCGGTACTGACGTCAACGCTGATGATTTCCTTCTTGCTTGTTCTGGCACAGGCCTGAGCAGGAACGAATATCGGGAGTCTGTAAAAACAGATGAGATGGAAGCTTAGAAACGTAGCCAGCTGCGCTGCCACTGCTGCCAAGGAACGGTTCGTGTTCTGGACAGTTCCTTTTACGACTTTAACGTTCCTGGCGCCTCCAAAGTCCCACTGCGCAGGAGCGAAGCTAGTTTCCGCACGCCCAGTCGGTACTGACGTCAACGCTGATGATTTCCTTCTTGCTTGCACTGGCACACGCTTGCGTAGGAATAAATATTGGGATTCTGTAAAAACAGATGAGATGGAAGCTCAAAAACGTAGCCAGCTGCGCTGCCACTGCTGCCAAGGAACGGTTCGTGTTGCGGACAGTTCCTTTAACGCACTTCAACGTTCCTGGCGCCTCCGAAGTCCCACTGCGCTTGAGCGAAGCTAGTTTCCGCACGCCCAGTCGGTACTGACGTCAACGCTGATGATTTCCTTCTTGCTTGTTCTGGCACAGGCCTGCGCTTGAATGAATATCGGGAGTCTGTAAAAACAGATGAGATGGAAGCTCAGAAACGTAGCCAGCTGCGCTGCCACTGCTGCCATGCGACGGTTCGTCCCGGACAGTTCTTTTTACGCACTTCAAAGTTCCTGGCGCCTCCAAAGTCCCACTGCGCCGGAGAGAAGCTAGTTTCCGCACGCCCAGTCGGTACTGACGTCAACGCTGATGATTTCCTTCTTGCTTGTTCTGGCACAGGCCTGAGCAGGAACGAATATCGGGAGTCTGTAAAAACAGATGAGATGGAAGCTTAGAAACGTAGCCAGCTGCGCTGCCACTGCTGCCAAGGAACGGTTCGTGTTCTGGACAGTTCCTTTTACGACTTTAACGTTCCTGGCGCCTCCAAAGTCCCACTGCGCCGGAGCAAAACTAGTTTCCGCACGCCCAGTCGGTACTGACGTCAACGCTAATGATTTCCTTCTTGCTTGCTCTGGCACAGGCTTGCGCAGCATTAAATATCGGGATTCTGTAAAAACAGATGAGGTGGAAGCTCAGAAACGTAGCCAGCTGCGCTGCCACTGCTGCCAAGGAACGGTTCGTGTGCCGGACAGTTCCTTTTAGGCACTTCAACGGTCCTCGCGCTCCCAAAGTCCCACTGCGCCGGAGCGAAGCTAGTTTCCGCACGCTCAGTCGGTACGGACGTCAACGCTGATGATTTCCTTCTTGCTTGCTCTGGCACAGCCTTGCGCAGTAATACATATCGGGATTCTGAAAAACAGATGAGATCAAAGCTCAGAAACGTAGCCAGCTGCGCTGCCACTGCTGCCAAGGAACGGTGCGTGTGCCGGACAGTTCCTTTTACGCACTTCAACGGTGCTCGCGCCTCCAAAGTCCCACTGCGCTGGAGCGAAGCTATTTTCCGCGCGCCCAGTCGGTACTGACGTCAACGCTGATGATTTCCTTCTTGCTTGCTCTGGCACAGGCTTTCGCAGGAATAAATATCGAGATTATGTAAAAACAGATGAGATGGAAGCTCAGAAACGTAGCCAGCTGCGCTGCCACTGCTGCGAAGGAACGGTTCGTGTTGCGGACAGTTCCTTTAACGCACTTCAACGTTCCTGGCGCCTCCGAAGTCCCACTGCGCTTGAGCGAAGCTAGTTTCCGCACGCCCAGTCGGTACTGACGTCAACGCTGATGATTTCCTTCTTGCTTGCACTGGCACAGGCTTGCGCAGGAATAAATATCGGGATTCTGTAAAAACAGATGAGATGGAAGCTCAGAAACGTAGCCAGCTGCGCTGCCACTGCTGCGAAGGAACGGTTCGTGTTGCGGACAGTTCCTTTAACGCACTTCAACGTTCCTGGCGCCTCCGAAGTCCCACAGCGCTTGAGCGAAGCTAGTTTCCGCACGCCCAGTCGGTACTGACGTCAACGCTGATGATTTCCTTCTTGCTTGCACTGGCGCAGGCTTGCGCAGGAATAAATATCGGGATTCTGTAAAAACAGATGAGATGGAAGCTCAGAAACGTATCCAGCAGCGCTGCCACTGCTGCCAAGGAACGGTTCGTGTTGCGGACAGTTCCTTTAACGCACTTCAACGTTCCTGGCGCCTCCAAAGTCCCACTGCGCCGGAGCGAAACTAGTTTCCGCACGCCCAGTCGGTACTGACGTCAACGCTGATTTCCTTCTTGCTTGCTCTGGCACAGGCTTGCGCAGGAATGAATATCGGGATTCTGTAAAAACAGTTGAGATGGAAGCTCAGAAACGTAGCCAGCTGCGCTGCCACTGCTGCCACGGAACGGTTTGTGTTCCGGACAGTTCCTTTTACGCACTTCAACGTTCCTGGGGCCTCCAAAGTCCCACTGCGCCGGAGCGAAGCTATTTTCCGCACGCCCAGTCGGTACTGACGTCAACGCTGATGATTTCCTTCTTGCTTGTTCTGGCACAGGCCTGCGCTTGAATGAATATCGGGAGTCTGTAAAAACAGATGAGATGGAAGCTCAGAAACGTAGCCAGCTGCGCTGCCACTGCGGCCATGCAACGGTTCGTCCCGGACAGTTCTTTTTACGCACTTCAACGTTCCTGGCGCCTCCAAAGTCCCACTGCGCCGGAGAGAAGCTAGTTTCCGCACGCCCAGTCGGTACTGACGTCAACGCTGATGATTTCCTTCTTGCTTGTTCTGGCACAGGCCTGAGCAGGAACGAATATCGGGAGTCTGTAAAAACAGATGAGATGGAAGCTTAGAAACGTAGCCAGCTGCGCTGCCACTGCTGCCAAAGAACGGTTCGTGTTGCGGACAGTTCCTTTACCGCACTTCAACGTTCCTGGCGCCTCCAAAGTCCACTGCGCCGGAGCGAAACTAGTTTCCGCACGCCCATTCGGTACTGACGTCAACGCTGATAATTTCCTTCTTGCTTGCTCTGGCACAGGCTTGCGCAGGAATGAATATCGGGATTCTGTAAAAACAGATGAGATGGAAGCTCAGAAACAAAGCCAGCTGCGCTGCCACTGCTGCCAAGGAACGGTTTGTGTTCCGGACAGTTCCTTTTACGCACTTCAACGTTCCCGGGGCCTCCAAAGTCCTACTGCGCCGGAGCAAAGCTATTTTCCGCACGCCCAGTCGGTACTGACGTCAACGCTGATGATTTCCTTCTTGCTTGTTCTGGCACAGGCCTGCGCTTGAATGAATATCGGGAGTCTCTAAAAACAGATGAGATGGAAGCTCAGAAACGTAGGCAGCTGCGCTGCCACTGCTGCCAAGGAACGGTTCGTGTTCCGGACACTTCCTTTAACGCACTTCAACGTTCCTGGCGCCTCCAAAATCCCACTGCGCCGGAGCGAAGCTAGTTTCCGCACGCCCAGTAGGTACTGACGTCAACGCTGATGATTTACTGCTTGCTTGCTCTGGCACAGGCTCGCGCAGGAATAAATATCGGGATTATGTAAAAACAGATGATATGGAAGCTCAGAAACGTAGCCAGCTGCGCTGCCACTGCTGCCAAGGAACGGGTCGCGTTCCGGACATTTCCTTTTATGCACTTCAACGTTCCTGGCGGCTCCAAAGTCCCACTGCGCCGGAGCGAAGCTAGTTTCCGTACGCCCAGTCGGTACTGACGTCAACGCTGATGATTTCCTTCTTCCTTACTCTGGCACAGGCTTGTGCAGGAATAAATATCGGGATTCTGTAAAAACAGATGAGATGGAAGCTCAGAAACGTAGCCAGCTGCGCTGCCACTGCGGCCAATTAACGGTTCGTGTTCCGGACAGTTCCTTTTACGCACTTCAACGTTCCTGGCGGCTCCAAAGTCCCACTGCGCCGGAGCGAAGCTAGTTCCGCACGCCCAGTCGGTACTGACGTCAACGCTGATATTTCCTTCTTGCTTACTCTGGCACAGGCTTGCGCAGAAAAAAAAAATATCGGGATTCTGTAAAAACAGATGAGATGGAAGCTCAGAAACGTAGCCAGCTGCGCTGCCACTGCTGCCATGCAACGGTTCGTCCCGGACAGTTCTTTTTACGCACTTCAAAGTTCCTGGCGCCTCCAAAGTCCCACTGCGCCGGAGAGAAGCTAGTTTCCGCACGCCCAGTCGGTACTGACGTCAACGCTGATGATTTCCTTCTTGCTTGTTCTGGCACAGGCCTGAGCAGGAACGAATATCGGGAGTCTGTAAAAACAGATGAGATGGAAGCTTAGAAACGTAGCCAGCTGCGCTGCCACTGCTGCCAAGGAACGGTTCGTGTTCTGGACAGTTCCTTTTACGACTTTAACGTTCCTGGCGCCTCCAAAGTCCCACTGCGCCGGAGCGAAACTAGTTTCCGCACGCCCAGTCGGTACTGACGTCAACGCTGATGATTTCCTTCTTGCTTGCTCTGGCACAGGCTTGCGCAGCATTAAATATCGGGATTCTGTAAAAACAGATGAGATGGAAGCTCAGAAACGTAGCCAGCTGCGCTGCCACTGCTGCCAAGGAACGGTTCGTGTGCCGGACAGTTCCTTTTAGGCACTTCAACGGTCCTCGCGCTCCCAAAGTCCCACTGCGCCGGAGCGAAGCTAGTTTCCGCACGCTCAGTCGGTACGGACGTCAACGCTGATGATTTCCTTCTTGCTTGCTCTGGCACAGCCTTGCGCAGTAATGCATATCGGGATTCTGTAAAAACAGATGAGATCAAAGCTCAGAAACGTAGCCAGCTGCGCTGCCACTGCTGCCAAGGAACGGTGCGTGTGCCGGACAGTTCCTTTTACGCACTTCAACGGTGCTCGCGCCTCCAAAGTCCCACTGCGCTGGAGCGAAGCTATTTTCCGCGCGCCCAGTCGGTACTGACGTCAACGCTGATGATTTCCTTCTTGCTTGCACTGGCACAGGCTTGCGCAGGAATAAATATCGGGATTCTGTAAAAACAGATGAGATGGAAGCTCAGAAACGTATCCAGCAGCGCTGCCACTGCTGCCAAGGAACGGTTTGTGTTCCGGACAGTTCCTTTTACGCACTTCAACGTTCCTGGGGCCTCCAAAGTCCCACTGCGCCGGAGCGAAGCTAGTTTTTACGCACGCCCAGTCGGTACAGACGTCAACGCTGATGATTTCCTTCTTGCTTGCACTGGCACAGGCTTGCGCAGGAAAAAATATCGGGATTCTGTAAAAACAGATGAGATGGAAGCTCAGAAACGTATCCAGCAGCGCTGCCACTGCTGCCAAGGAACGGTTCGTGTTGCGGACAGTTCCTTTAACGCACTTCAACGTTCCTGGCGCCTCCAAAGTCCCACTGCGCCGGAGCGAAACTAGTTTCCGCACGCCCAGTCGGTACTGACGTCAACGCTGATTTCCTTTTTGCTTGCTCTGGCACAGGCTTGCGCAGGAATGAATATCGGGATTCTGTAAAAACAGTTGAGATGGAAGCTCAGAAACGTAGCCAGCTGCGCTGCCACTGCTGCCAAGGAACGGTTTGTGTTCCGGACAGTTCCTTTTACGCACTTCAACGTTCCTGGGGCCTCCAAAGTCCCACTGCGCCGGAGCGAAGCTATTTTCCGCACGCCCAGTCGGTACTGACGTCAACGCTGATGATTTCCTTCTTGCTTGTTCTGGCACAGGCCTGCGCTTGAATGAATATCGGGAGTCTGTAAAAACAGATGAGATGGAAGCTCAGAAACGTAGCCAGCTGCGCTGCCACTGCTGCCAAGGAACGGTTCGTGTTCCGGACACTTCCTTTAACGCACTTCAACGTTCCTGGCGCCTCCAAAATCCCACTGCGCCGGAGCGAAGCTAGTTTCCGCACGCCCAGTCGGTACTGACGTCAACGCTGATGATTTCCTTCTAGCGTGCTCTGGCACAGGCTCGCGCAGGAATACATATCGGGATTCTGTAAAAACAGATGAGATGGAAGCTCAGAAACGTAGCCAGCTGCGCTGCCACTGCTGCCAAGGAACGGTTTGTGTTCCGGACAGTTCCTTTTACGCACTTCAACGTTCCTGGGGCCTCCAAAGTCCCACTGCGCCGGAGCGAAGCTAGTTTCCGTACGCCCAGTCGGTACTGACGTCAACGCTGATGATTTCCTTCTTCCTTACTCTGGCACAGGTCTGCGCAGGAATGAATATCGGGAGTCTGTGAAAACAGATGAGATGGAAGCTCAGAAACGTAGGCAGCTGCGCTGCCACTGCTGCCAAGGAACGGTTCGTGTTCCAGACAGTTCCTTTACCGCACGTCAACGTTCCTGGCACCTCCAAAGTCCCACTGCGCCGGAGCGAAGCTAGTTTCCTCACGCCCAGTCGGTACTGACGTCAACGCTGATGATTTCCTTCTTGCTTGCTCTGGCACAGGCTTGCGCAGGAATAAATATCGGGATTCTGTAAAAACAGATGAGATCAAAGCTCAGAAACGTAGCCAGCTGCGCTGCCACTGCTGCCAAGGAACGGTGCGTGTGCCGGACAGTTCCTTTTACGCACTTCAACGGTGCTCGCGCCTCCAAAGTCTCACTGCGCCGGAGCGAAGCTATTTTCCGCGCGCCCAGTCGGTACTGACGTCAACGCAGATGATTTCTTTCTTGCTTGTTCTGGCACAGGCCTGCGCGGGAATGAATGTCGGGAGTCTGTGAAAACAGATGAGATGGAAGCTCAGAAACGTAGGCAGCTGCGCTGCCACTGCTGCCAAGGAACGGTGCGTGTTCCACACAGTTCCTTTAACGCACGTCAACGTTCCTGGCACCTCCAAAGTCCCACTGCGCCGGAGCGAATCTAGTTTCCTCACGCCCAGTCGGTACTGACGTCAACGCTGATGATTTCCTTCTTGCTTGCTCTGGCACAGGCTTGCGCAGGAATGAATATCGGGATTATGTAAAAACAGATGAGATGGAAGCTCAGAAACGTACCCAGCTGCGCTGCCACTGCTGCGAAGGAACGGTTCGTTTTCCGGACAGTTCCTTTTACGCACTTCAACGTTCCTGGCGCCTCCAAAGTCCCACTGCGCCGGAGCGAAGCTAGTTTCCGCACGCCGAGTCGGTACTGACGTCAACGCTGATGATTTCCTTCTTGCTTGCACAGGCACACGCTTGCGTAGGAATAAATATAGGGATTCTGTAAAAACGGATGAGATGGAAGCTCAGAAACGTATCCAGCAGCGCTGCCACTGCTGCCAAGGAACGGTTTGTGTTCCGGACAGTTCCTTTTACGCACTTCAACGTTCCTGGGGCCTCCAAAGTCCCACTGCGCCGGAGCGAAGCTATTTTCCGCACGCCCAGTCGGTACTGACGTCAACGCTGATGATTTCCTTCTTGCTTGTTCTGGCACAGGCCTGCGCTTTTATGAATATCGGGAGTCTGTAAAAACAGATGAGATGGAAGCTCAGAAACGTAGCCAGCTGCGCTGCCACTGCTGCCAAGGAACGGTTCGTGTTCCGGACACTTCCTTTAACGCACTTCAACATTCCTGGCGCCTCCAAAATCCCACTGCGCCGGAGCGAAGCTAGTTTCCGCACGCCCAGTCGGTACTGACGTCAACGCTGATGATTTCCTTCTAGCTTGCTCTGGCACAGGCTCGCGCAGGAATAAATATCAGGATTCTGTAAAAACAGATGAGATGGAAGCTCAGAAACGTAGCCAGCTGCGCTCCCACTGCTGCCAAGGAACGGTTCGCGTTCCGGACATTTCCTTTTACGCACTTCAACGTTCATGGCGGCTCCAAAGTCCCACTGCGCCGGAGCGAAGCTAGGTTCCGTACGCCCAGTCGGTACGACGTCAACGCTGATGATTTCCTTCTTCCTTACTCTGGCACAGGCCTGCGCAGAAATGAATATCGGGAGTCTGTGAAAACAGATGAGATGGAAGCTCAGAAACGTAGGCAGCTGCGCTGCCACTGCTGCCAAGGAACGGTTCGTGTTCCAGACAGTTCCTTTAACGCACGTCAACGTTCCTGGCACCTCCAAAGTCCCACTGCACCGGAGCGAAGCTAGTTTCCTCACGCCCAGTCGGTACTGACGTCAACGCTGATGATTTCCTTCTTGCTTGCTCTGGCACAGGCTTTCGCAGGAATAAATATCGGTCGGGACTATGTAAAAACAGATGAGATGGAAGCTCAGAAACGTAGCCAGCTGCGCTGCCACTGCTGCGAAGGAACGGTTCGTTTTCCGGACAGTTCCTTTTGCGCACTTCAACGTTCCTGGCGCCTCCAAAGTCCCACTGCGCCGGAGCGAAGCTAGTTTCCGCACGCCCAGTCGGTACTGACGTCAACGCTGATGATTTCCTTCTTGCTTGCACTGGCACACGCTTGCGTAGGAATAAATATCTTGATTCTGTAAAAACAGATGAGATGGAAGCTCAGAAACGTAGCCAGCTGCGCTGCCACTGCTGCCAAGGAACGGTTGGTGTTGCGGACAGTTCCTTTAACGCACTTCAACGTTCCTGGCGCCTCCGAAGTCCCACTGCGCTTGAGCGAAGCTAGTTTCCGCACGCCCAGTCGGTACTGACGTCAACGCTGATGATTTCCTTCTTGCTTGCACTGGCACAGGTGTGCGCAGGAATAAATATCGGGATTCTGTAAAAACAGATGAGATGGAAGCTCAGAAACGTAGCCAGGTGCGCTGCCACTGCTGCCAAGGAACGGTTCGCGTTCCGGACAGTTCCTTTAACGCACTTCAACGTTCCTGGCGCCTCCAAAGTCCCACTGCGCCGGAGCGAAGCTAGTTTCCGTACGCCCAGTCGGTACTGACGTCAACGCTGATGATTTCCTTTTTCCTTACTCTGGCACAGGCTTGTGCAGGAATAAATATCGGGATTCTGTAAAAACAGATGAGATGGAAGCTCAGAAACGTAGCCAGCTGCGCTGCCACTGCTGCCAATTAACGGTTCGTGTTCCGGACAGTTCCTTTTACGCACTTCAACGTTCCTGGCGGCTCCAAAGTCCCACTGCGCCGGAGCGAAGCTAGTTTCCGCACGCCCAGTCGGTACTGACGTCAACGCTGATGATTTCCTTCTTGCTTACTCTGGCACAGGCTTGCGCAGAAAAAAAAATATTGGGATTCTGTAAAAACAGATGAGATGGAAGCTCAGAAACGTAGCCAGCTGCGCTGCCACTGCTGCCATGGAACGGTTCGTCCCGGACAGTTCTTTTTACGCACTTCAACGTTCCTGGCGCCTCCAAAGTCACACTGCGCCGGAGCGAAGCTAGTTTCTGCACGCCCAGCCGGTGCTGACGTCAATGCTGATGATTTCCTTTTTGCTTGCTCTGGCACAGGCTTGCGCAGGAATAAATATCGGGATTCTGTAAAAACAGATGAGATGGAAGCTCAGAAACGTAGCCAACTGCGCTGCCACTGCTGCCAAGGAACTGTTCGTGTTCCGGACCGTTGTTTACGCACTTCAACGTTCCTGGCGCCTTCAAAGTCCCACTGCGCCGGAGAGAAGCTAGTTTCCGCACGCCCAGTCGGTACTGACGTCAACGCTGATGATTTCCTTCTTGCTTGTTCTGGCACAGGCCTGCGCAGGAACGAGTATCGGGAGTCTGTAAAAACAGATGAGATGGAAGCTTAGAAACGTAGCCAGCTGCGCTGCCACTGCTGCCAAGGAACGGTTCGTGTTCTGGACAGTTCCTTTTACGCACTTTAACGTTCCTGGCGCCTCCAAAGTCCCACTTCGCCGGAGCGAAGCTAGTTTCCGCACGCCCAGTCGGTACTGACGTCAACGCTGATGATTTCCTTCTTGCTTGCTCTGGCACAGGCTTGCGCAGCATTAAATATCGGGATTCTGTAAAAACAGATGAGATGGAAGCTCAGAAACGTAGCCAGCTGCGCTGCCACTGCTACCAAGGAACGGTTCGTGTGCCGGACAGTTCCTTTTACGCACTTCAACGGTCCTCGCGCCCCCAAAGTCCCACTGCGCCGGAGCGAAGCTAGTTTTCGCACGCCCAGACGGTACTGACCTCAACGCTGATGATTTCCTTCTTGCTTGCACTGGCACAGGCGTGCGCAGGAATAAATATCGGGATTCTGTAAAAACAGATGAGATGGAAGCTCAGAAACGTAGCCAGCTGCGCTGCCACTGCTGCCAAGGAACGGTTCGCGTTCCGGACATTTCCTTTTACGCACTTCAACGGTCCTCGCGCCCCCAAAGTCCCACTGCGCCGGAGCGAAGCTAGTTTTCGCACGCCCAGACGGTACTGACCTCAACGCTGATGATTTCCTTCTTGCTTGCACTGGCACAGGCTTGCGCAGAAAAAAAAATATCGGGATTCTGTAAAAACAGATGAGATGGAAGCTCAGAAACGTAGCCAGCTGCGCTGCCACTGCTGCCATGCAACGGTTCGTCCCGGACAGTTCTTTTTACGCACTTCAAAGTTCCTGGCGCCTCCAAAGTCCCACTGCGCCGGAGAGAAGCTAGTTTCCGCACGCCCAGTCGGTACTGACGTCAACGCTGATGATTTCCTTCTTGCTTGTTCTGGCACAGGCCTGAGCAGGAACGAATATCGGGAGTCTGTAAAAACAGATGAGATGGAAGCTTAGAAACGTAGCCAGCTGCGCTGCCACTGCTGCCAAGGAACGGTTCGTGTTCTGGACAGTTCCTTTTACGACTTTAACGTTCCTGGCGCCTCCAAAGTCCCACTGCGCCGGAGCGAAACTAGTTTCCGCACGCCCAGTCGGTACTGACGTCAGCGCTGATGATTTCCTTCTTGCTTGCTCTGGCACAGGCTTGCGCAGCATTAAATATCGGGATTCTGTAAAAACAGATGAGATGGAAGCTCAGAAACGTAGCCAGCTGCGCTGCCACTGCTGCCAAGGAACGGTTCGTGTGCCGGACAGTTCCTTTTAGGCACTTCAACGGTCCTCGCGCTCCCAAAGTCCCACTGCGCCGGAGCGAAGCTAGTTTCCGCACGCTCAGTCGGTACGGACGTCAACGCTGATGATTTCCTTCTTGCTTGCTCTGGCACAGCCTTGCGCAGTAATACATATCGGGATTCTGTAAAAACAGATGAGATCAAAGCTCAGAAACGTAGCCAGCTGCGCTGCCACTGCTGCCAAGGAACGGTGCGTGTGCCGGACAGTTCCTTTTACGCACTTCAACGGTGCTCGCGCCTCCAAAGTCCCACTGCGCTGGAGCGAAGCTATTTTCCGCGCGCCCAGTCGGTACTGACGTCAACGCTGATGATTTCCTTCTTGCTTGCACTGGCACAGGCTTGCGCAGGAATAAATATCGGGATTCTGTAAAAACAGATGAGATGGAAGCTCAGAAACGTATCCAGCAGCGCTGCCACTGCTGCCAAGGAACGGTTTGTGTTCCGGACAGTTCCTTTTACGCACTTCAACGTTCCTGGGGCCTCCAAAGTCCCACTGCGCCGGAGCGAAGCTAGTTTTTACGCACGCCCAGTCGGTACAGACGTCAACGCTGATGATTTCCTTCTTGCTTGCACTGGCACAGGCTTGCGCAGGAAAAAATATCGGGATTCTGTAAAAACAGATGAGATGGAAGCTCAGAAACGTATCCAGCAGCGCTGCCACTGCTGCCAAGGAACGGTTCGTGTTGCGGACAGTTCCTTTAACGCACTTCAACGTTCCTGGCGCCTCCAAAGTCCCACTGCGCCGGAGCGAAACTAGTTTCCGCACGCCCAGTCGGTACTGACGTCAACGCTGATTTCCTTTTTGCTTGCTCTGGCACAGGCTTGCGCAGGAATGAATATCGGGATTCTGTAAAAACAGTTGAGATGGAAGCTCAGAAACGTAGCCAGCTGCGCTGCCACTGCTGCCAAGGAACGGTTTGTGTTCCGGACAGTTCCTTTTACGCACTTCAACGTTCCTGGGGCCTCCAAAGTCCCACTGCGCCGGAGCGAAGCTATTTTCCGCACGCCCAGTCGGTACTGACGTCAACGCTGATGATTTCCTTCTTGCTTGTTCTGGCACAGGCCTGCGCTTGAATGAATATCGGGAGTCTGTAAAAACAGATGAGATGGAAGCTCAGAAACGTAGCCAGCTGCGCTGCCACTGCTGCCAAGGAACGGTTCGTGTTCCGGACACTTCCTTTAACGCACTTCAACGTTCCTGGCGCCTCCAAAATCCCACTGCGCCGGAGCGAAGCTAGTTTCCGCACGCCCAGTCGGTACTGACGTCAACGCTGATGATTTCCTTCTAGCGTGCTCTGGCACAGGCTCGCGCAGGAATACATATCGGGATTCTGTAAAAACAGATGAGATGGAAGCTCAGAAACGTAGCCAGCTGCGCTGCCACTGCTGCCAAGGAACGGTTTGTGTTCCGGACAGTTCCTTTTACGCACTTCAACGTTCCTGGGGCCTCCAAAGTCCCACTGCGCCGGAGCGAAGCTAGTTTCCGTACGCCCAGTCGGTACTGACGTCAACGCTGATGATTTCCTTCTTCCTTACTCTGGCACAGGTCTGCGCAGGAATGAATATCGGGAGTCTGTGAAAACAGATGAGATGGAAGCTCAGAAACGTAGGCAGCTGCGCTGCCACTGCTGCCAAGGAACGGTTCGTGTTCCAGACAGTTCCTTTACCGCACGTCAACGTTCCTGGCACCTCCAAAGTCCCACTGCGCCGGAGCGAAGCTAGTTTCCTCACGCCCAGTCGGTACTGACGTCAACGCTGATGATTTCCTTCTTGCTTGCTCTGGCACAGGCTTGCGCAGGAATAAATATCGGGATTCTGTAAAAACAGATGAGATCAAAGCTCAGAAACGTAGCCAGCTGCGCTGCCACTGCTGCCAAGGAACGGTGCGTGTGCCAGACAGTTCCTTTTACGCACTTCAACGGTGCTCGCGCCTCCAAAGTCTCACTGCGCCGGAGCGAAGCTATTTTCCGCGCGCCCAG
The DNA here is from genome assembly GCF_052857255.1 of Amblyomma americanum. Lineage (NCBI taxonomy): Eukaryota > Metazoa > Arthropoda > Arachnida > Ixodida > Ixodidae > Amblyomma > Amblyomma americanum. The sequence continues at coordinate 466,729,821 of NC_135497.1, forward strand.
TCGGTACTGACGTCAACGCAGATGATTTCTTTCTTGCTTGTTCTGGCACAGGCCTGCGCGGGAATGAATGTCGGGAGTCTGTGAAAACAGATGAGATGGAAGCTCAGAAACGTAGGCAGCTGCGCTGCCACTGCTGCCAAGGAACGGTGCGTGTTCCACACAGTTCCTTTAACGCACGTCAACGTTCCTGGCACCTCCAAAGTCCCACTGCGCCGGAGCGAATCTAGTTTCCTCACGCCCAGTCGGTACTGACGTCAACGCTGATGATTTCCTTCTTGCTTGCTCTGGCACAGGCTTGCGCAGGAATGAATATCGGGATTATGTAAAAACAGATGAGATGGAAGCTCAGAAACGTACCCAGCTGCGCTGCCACTGCTGCGAAGGAACGGTTCGTTTTCCGGACAGTTCCTTTTACGCACTTCAACGTTCCTGGCGCCTCCAAAGTCCCACTGCGCCGGAGCGAAGCTAGTTTCCGCACGCCCAGTCGGTACTGACGTCAACGCTGATGATTTCCTTCTTGCTTGCACAGGCACACGCTTGCGTAGGAATAAATATAGGGATTCTGTAAAAACGGATGAGATGGAAGCTCAGAAACGTATCCAGCAGCGCTGCCACTGCTGCCAAGGAACGGTTTGTGTTCCGGACAGTTCCTTTTACGCACTTCAACGTTCCTGGGGCCTCCAAAGTCCCACTGCGCCGGAGCGAAGCTATTTTCCGCACGCCCAGTCGGTACTGACGTCAACGCTGATGATTTCCTTCTTGCTTGTTCTGGCACAGGCCTGCGCTTTTATGAATATCGGGAGTCTGTAAAAACAGATGAGATGGAAGCTCAGAAACGTAGCCAGCTGCGCTGCCACTGCTGCCAAGGAACGGTTCGTGTTCGGGACACTTCCTTTAACGCACTTCAACATTCCTGGCGCCTCCAAAATCCCACTGCGCCGGAGCGAAGCTAGTTTCCGCACGCCCAGTCGGTACTGACGTCAACGCTGATGATTTCCTTCTAGCTTGCTCTGGCACAGGCTCGCGCAGGAATAAATATCAGGATTCTGTAAAAACAGATGAGATGGAAGCTCAGAAACGTAGCCAGCTGCGCTCCCACTGCTGCCAAGGAACGGTTCGCGTTCCGGACATTTCCTTTTACGCACTTCAACGTTCATGGCGGCTCCAAAGTCCCACTGCGCCGGAGCGAAGCTAGGTTCCGTACGCCCAGTCGGTACGACGTCAACGCTGATGATTTCCTTCTTCCTTACTCTGGCACAGGCCTGCGCAGAAATGAATATCGGTCGGGACTATGTAAAAACAGATGAGATGGAAGCTCAGAAACGTAGCCAGCTGCGCTGCCACTGCTGCGAAGGAACGGTTCGTTTTCCGGACAGTTCCTTTTGCGCACTTCAACGTTCCTGGCGCCTCCAAAGTCCCACTGCGCCGGAGCAAAGCTAGTTTCCGCACGCCCAGTCGGTACTGACGTCAACGCTGATGATTTCCTTCTTGCTTGCACTGGCACACGCTTGCGTAGGAATAAATATCTTGATTCTGTAAAAACAGATGAGATGGAAGCTCAGAAACGTAGCCAGCTGCGCTGCCACTGCTGCCAAGGAACGGTTGGTGTTGCGGACAGTTCCTTTAACGCACTTCAACGTTCCTGGCGCCTCCGAAGTCCCACTGCGCTTGAGCGAAGCTAGTTTCCGCACGCCCAGTCGGTACTGACGTCAACGCTGATGATTTCCTTCTTGCTTGCACTGGCACAGGTGTGCGCAGGAATAAATATCGGGATTCTGTAAAAACAGATGAGATGGAAGCTCAGAAACGTAGCCAGGTGCGCTGCCACTGCTGCCAAGGAACGGTTCGCGTTCCGGACAGTTCCTTTAACGCACTTCAACGTTCCTGGCGCCTCCAAAGTCCCACTGCGCCGGAGCGAAGCTAGTTTCCGTACGCCCAGTCGGTACTGACGTCAACGCTGATGATTTCCTTTTTCCTTACTCTGGCACAGGCTTGTGCAGGAATAAATATCGGGATTCTGTAAAAACAGATGAGATGGAAGCTCAGAAACGTAGCCAGCTGCGCTGCCACTGCTGCCAATTAACGGTTCGTGTTCCGGACAGTTCCTTTTACGCACTTCAACGTTCCTGGCGGCTCCAAAGTCCCACTGCGCCGGAGCGAAGCTAGTTTCCGCACGCCCAGTCGGTACTGACGTCAACGCTGATGATTTCCTTCTTGCTTACTCTGGCACAGGCTTGCGCAGAAAAAAAAATATTGGGATTCTGTAAAAACAGATGAGATGGAAGCTCAGAAACGTAGCCAGCTGCGCTGCCACTGCTGCCATGGAACGGTTCGTCCCGGACAGTTCTTTTTACGCACTTCAACGTTCCTGGCGCCTCCAAAGTCACACTGCGCCGGAGCGAAGCTAGTTTCTGCACGCCCAGCCGGTGCTGACGTCAATGCTGATGATTTCCTTTTTGCTTGCTCTGGCACAGGCTTGCGCAGGAATAAATATCGGGATTCTGTAAAAACAGATGAGATGGAAGCTCAGAAACGTAGCCAACTGCGCTGCCACTGCTGCCAAGGAACTGTTCGTGTTCCGGACCGTTGTTTACGCACTTCAACGTTCCTGGCGCCTTCAAAGTCCCACTGCGCCGGAGAGAAGCTAGTTTCCGCACGCCCAGTCGGTACTGACGTCAACGCTGATGATTTCCTTCTTGCTTGTTCTGGCACAGGCCTGCGCAGGAACGAGTATCGGGAGTCTGTAAAAACAGATGAGATGGAAGCTTAGAAACGTAGCCAGCTGCGCTGCCACTGCTGCCAAGGAACGGTTCGTGTTCTGGACAGTTCCTTTTACGCACTTTAACGTTCCTGGCGCCTCCAAAGTCCCACTTCGCCGGAGCGAAGCTAGTTTCCGCGCGCCCAGTCGGTACTGACGTCAACGCTGATGATTTCCTTCTTGCTTGCACTGGCACAGGCGTGCGCAGGAATAAATATCGGGATTCTGTAAAAACAGATGAGATGGAAGCTCAGAAACGTAGCCAGCTGCGCTGCCACTGCTGCCAAGGAACGGTTCGCGTTCCGGACATTTCCTTTTACGCACTTCAACGTTCCTGGCGGCTCCAAAGTCCCACTGCGCCGGAGCGAAGCTAGTTTCCGTACGCCCAGTCGGTACTGACGTCAACGCTGATGATTTCCTTCTTCCTTACTCTGGCACAGGCTTGTGCAGGAATAAATATCGGGATTCTGTAAAAACAGATGAGATGGAAGCTCAGAAACGTAGCCAGCTGCGCTGCCACTGCTGCCAATTAACGGTTCGTGTTCCGGAAAGTTCCTTTTACGCACTTCAACGTTCCTGGCGGCTCCAAAGTCCCACTGCGCCGGAGCGAAGCTAGTTTCCGCACGCCCAGTCGGTACTGACGTCAACGCTGATGATTTCCTTCTTGCTTACTCTGGCACAGGCTTGCGCAGAAAAAAAAATATCGGGATTCTGTAAAAACAGATGAGATGGAAGCTCAGAAACGTAGCCAGCTGCGCTGCCACTGCTGCCATGGAACGGTTCGTCCCGGACAGTTCTTTTTACGCACTTCAACGTTCCTGGCGCCTCCAAAGTCACACTGCGCCGGAGCGAAGCTAGTTTCCGCACGCCCAGCCGGTGCTGACGTCAATGCTGATGATTTCCTTCTTGCTTGCTCTGCCACAGGCTTGCGCAGGAATAAATATCGGGATTCTGTAAAAACAGATGAGATGGAAGCTCAGAAACGTAGCCAACTGCGCTGCCACTGCTGCCAAGGAACTGTTCGTGTTCCGGACTGTTTTTTACGCACTTCAACGTTCCTGGCGCCTCCAAAGTCCCACTGCGCCGGAGAGAAGCTAGTTTCCGCACGCCCAGTCGGTACTGACGTCAACGCTGATGATTTCCTTCTTGCTTGTTCTGGCACAGGCCTGCGCAGGAACGAATATCGGGAGTCTGTAAAAACAGATGAGATGGAAGCTTAGAAACGTAGCCAGCTGCGCTGCCACTGCTGCCAAGGAACGGTTCGTGTTCTGTACAGTTCCTTTTACGCACTTTAACGTTCCTGGCGCCTCCAAAGTCCCACTGCGCCGGAGCGAAGCTAGTTTCCGCACGCCCAGTCGGTACTGACGTCAACGCTGATGATTTCCTTCTTGCTTGCTCTGGCACAGGCTTGCGCAGCATTAAATATCGGAATTCTGTAAAAACAGATGAGATGGAAGCTCAGAAACGTAGCTAGCTGCGCTGCCACTGCTGCCAAGGAACGGTTCGTGTGCCGGACAGTTCCTTTTACGCACTTCAACGGTCCTCGCGCCCCCAAAGTCCCACTGCGCCGGAGCGAATCTAGTTTTCGCACGCCCAGACGGTACTGACCTCAACGCTGATGATTTCCTTCTTGCTTGCTCTGTCACAGGCTTGCGCAGGAATACATATCGGGATTCTGTAAAAACAGATTAGATGGAAGCTCAGAAACGTAGCCAGCTGCGCTGCCACTGCTGCCATGGAACCGTTCGTCCCGGACAGTTCTTTTTACGCACTTCAACGTTCCTGGCGCCTCCAAAGTCACACTGCGCCGGAGCGAAGCTAGTTTCCGCACGCCCAGCCGGTGCTGACGTCAATGCTGATGATTTCCTTCTTGCTTGCTCTGGCACAGGCTTGCGCAGGAATAAATATCGGGATTCTGTAAAAACAGATGAGATGGAAGCTCAGAAACGTAGCCAACTGCGCTGCCACAGCTGCCAAGGAACGGTTCGTGTTCTGGACAGTTCCTTTTACGCACTTTAACGTTCCTGGCGCCTCCAAAGTCCCACTGCGCCGGAGCGAAGCTAGTTTCCGCACGCCCAGTCGGTACTGACGTCAACGCTGATGATTTCCTTCTTGCTTGCTCTGGCACAGGCTTGCGCAGCATTAAATATCGGGATTCTGTAAAAACAGATGAGATGGAAGCTCAGAAACGTAGCCAGCTGCGCTGCCACTGCTGCCAAGGAACGGTTCGTGTGCCGGACAGTTTCTTTTACGCACTTCAACGGTCCTCGCGCCTCCAAAGTCTCACTGCGCCGGAGCGAAGCTATTTTCCGCGCGCCCAGTCGGTACTGACGTCAACGCTGATGATTTCTTTCTTGCTTGTTCTGGCACAGGCCTGCGCAGGAATGAATATCGGGAGTCTGTGAAAACAGATGAGATGGAAGCTCAGAAACGTAGGCAGCTGCGCTGCCACTGCTGCCAAGGAACGGTTCGTGTTCCAGAGAGTTCTTTTAACGCACGTCAACGTTCCTGGCACCTCCAAAGTCCCACTGCGCCGGAGCGAAGCTAGTTTCCTCACGCCCAGTCGGTACTGACGTCAACGCTGATGATTTCCTTCTTGCTTGCTCTGGCACAGGCTTGCGCAGGAATGAATATCGGGATTATGTAAAAACAGATGAGATGGAAGCTCAGAAACGTACCCAGCTGCGCTGCCACTGCTGCGAAGGAACGGTTCGTTTTCCGGACAGTTCCTTTTACGCACTTCAACGTTCCTGGCGCCTCCAAAGTCCCACTGCGCCGGAGCGAAGCTAGTTTCCGCACGCCCAGTCGGTACTGACGTCAACGCTGATGATTTCCTTCTTGCTTGCACTGGCACACGCATGCGTAGGAATAAATATCGGGATTCTGTAAAAACAGATGAGATGGAAGCTCAGAAACGTAGCCAGCTGCGCTGCCACTGCTGCCAAGGAACGGTTCGTGTTGCGGACAGTTCCTTTAACGCACTTCAACGTTCCTGGCGCCTCCGAAGTCCCACTGCGCTTGAGCGAAGCTAGTTTCCGCACGCCCAGTCGGTACTGACGTCAACGCTGATGATTTCCTTCTTGCTTGCACTGGAACAGGCTTGCGCAGGAATAAATATCGGGATTCTGTAAAAACAGATGAGATGGAAGCTCAGAAACGTATCCAGCAGCGCTGCCACTGCTGCCAAGGAACGGTTTGTGTTCCGGACAGTTCCTTTTACGCACTTCAACGTTCCTGGGGCCTCCAAAGTCCCACTGCTCCGGAGCGAAGCTAGTTTTTACGCACGCCCAGTCGGTACTGACGTCAACGCTGATGATTTCCTTCTTGCTTGCACTGGCACAGGCTTGCGCAGGAAAAAATATCGGGATTCTGTAAAAACAGATGAGATGGAAGCTCAGAAACGTATCCAGCAGCGCTGCCACTGCTGCCAAGGAACGGTTCGTGTTGCGGACAGTTCCTTTAACGCACTTCAACGTTCCTGGCGCCTCCAAAGTCCCACTGCGCCGGAGCGAAACTAGTTTCCGCACGCCCAGTCGGTACTGACGTCAACGCTGATGATTTCCTTCTTGCTTGCTCTGGCACAGGCTTGCGCAGGAATGAATATCGGGATTCTGTAAAAACAGTTGAGATGGAAGCTCAGAAACGTATCCAGCTGCGCTGCCACTGCTGCCAAGGAACGGTTTGTGTTCCGGACAGTTCCTTTTACGCACTTCAACGTTCCTGGGGCCTCCAAAGTCCCACTGCGCCGGAGCGAAGCTATTTTCCGCACGCCCAGTCGGTACTGACGTCAACGCTGATGATTTCCTTCTTGCTTGTTCTGGCACAGGCCTGCGCTTGAATGAATATCGGGATTCTGTAAAAACGGATGAGATGGAAGCTCAGAAACGTATCCAGCAGCGCTGCCACTGCTGCCAAGGAACGGTTTGTGTTCCGGACAGTTCCTTTTACGCACTTCAACGTTCCTGGGGCCTCCAAAGTCCCACTGCGCCGGAGCGAAGCTATTTTCCGCACGCCCAGTCGGTACTGACGTCAACGCTGATGATTTCCTTCTTGCTTGTTCTGGCACAGGCCTGCGCTTTTATGAATATCGGGAGTCTGTAAAAACAGATGAGATGGAAGCTCAGAAACGTAGCCAGCTGCGCTGCCACTGCTGCTAAGGAACGGTTCGTGTTCCGGACACTTCCTTTAACGCACTTCAACATTCCTGGCGCCTCCAAAATCCCACTGCGCCGGAGCGAAGCTAGTTTCCGCACGCCCAGTCGGTACTGACGTCAACGCTGATGTTTTCCCTCTAGCTTGCTCTGGCACAGGCTCGCGCAGGAATAAATATCAGGATTCTGTAAAAACAGATGAGATGGAAGCTCAGAAACGTAGCCAGCTGCGCTCCCACTGCTGCCAAGGAACGGTTCGCGTTCCGGACATTTCCTTTTACGCACTTCAACGTTCATGGCGGCTCCAAAGTCCCACTGCGCCGGAGCGAAGCTAGGTTCCGTACGCCCAGTCGGTACGACGTCAACGCTGATGATTTCCTTCTTCCTTACTCTGGCACAGGCCTGCGCAGAAATGAATATCGGGAGTCTGTGAAAACAGATGAGATGGAAGCTCAGAAACGTAGGCAGCTGCGCTGCCACTGCTGCCAAGGAACGGTTCGTGTTCCAGACAGTTCCTTTAACGCACGTCAACGTTCCTGGCACCTCCAAAGTCCCACTGCACCGGAGCGAAGCTAGTTTCCTCACGCCCAGTCGGTACTGACGTCAACGCTGATGATTTCCTTCTTGCTTGCTCTGGCACAGGCTTTCGCAGGAATAAATATCGGTCGGGACTATGTAAAAACAGATGAGATGGAAGCTCAGAAACGTAGCCAGCTGCGCTGCCACTGCTGCGAAGGAACGGTTCGTTTTCCGGACAGTTCCTTTTGCGCACTTCAACGTTCCTGGCGCCTCCAAAGTCCCACTGCGCCGGAGCGAAGCTAGTTTCCGCACGCCCAGTCGGTACTGACGTCAACGCTGATGATTTCCTTCTTGCTTGCACTGGCACACGCTTGCGTAGGAATAAATATCTTGATTCTGTAAAAACAGATGAGATGGAAGCTCAGAAACGTAGCCAGCTGCGCTGCCACTGCTGCCAAGGAACGGTTGGTGTTGCGGACAGTTCCTTTAACGCACTTCAACGTTCCTGGCGCCTCCGAAGTCCCACTGCGCTTGAGCGAAGCTAGTTTCCGCACGCCCAGTCGGTACTGACGTCAACGCTGATGATTTCCTTCTTGCTTGCACTGGCACAGGCGTGCGCAGGAATAAATATCGGGATTCTGTAAAAACAGATGAGATGGAAGCTCAGAAACGTAGCCAGGTGCGCTGCCACTGCTGCCAAGGAACGGTTCGCGTTCCGGACAGTTCCTTTAACGCACTTCAACGTTCCTGGCGCCTCCAAAGTCCCACTGCGCCGGAGCGAAGCTAGTTTCCGTACGCCCAGTCGGTACTGACGTCAACGCTGATGATTTCCTTTTTCCTTACTCTGGCACAGGCTTGTGCAGGAATAAATATCGGGATTCTGTAAAAACAGATGAGATGGAAGCTCAGAAACGTAGCCAGCTGCGCTGCCACTGCTGCCAATTAACGGTTCGTGTTCCGGACAGTTCCTTTTACGCACTTCAACGTTCCTGGCGGCTCCAAAGTCCCACTGCGCCGGAGCGAAGCTAGTTTCCGCACGCCCAGTCGGTACTGACGTCAACGCTGATGATTTCCTTCTTGCTTACTCTGGCACAGGCTTGCGCAGAAAAAAAAATATCGGGATTCTGTAAAAACAGATGAGATGGAAGCTCAGAAACGTAGCCAGCTGCGCTGCCACTGCTGCCATGGAACGGTTCGTCCCGGACAGTTCATTTTACGCACTTCAACGTTCCTGGCGCCTCCAAAGTCACACTGCGCCGGAGCGAAGCTAGTTTCTGCACGCCCAGCCGGTGCTGACGTCAATGCTGATGATTTCCTTTTTGCTTGCTCTGGCACAGGCTTGCGCAGGAATAAATATCGGGATTCTGTAAAAACAGATGAGATGGAAGCTCAGAAACGTAGCCAACTGCGCTGCCACTGCTGCCAAGGAACTGTTCGTGTTCCGGACCGTTTTTTACGCACTTCAACGTTCCTGGCGCCTTCAAAGTCCCACTGCGCCGGAGAGAAGCTATTTTCCGCACGCCCAGTCGGTACTGACGTCAACGCTGATGATTTCCTTCTTGCTTGCTCTGGAACAGGCTCGCGCAGCATTAAATATCGGGATTCTGTAAAAACAGATGAGATGGAAGCTCAGAAACGTAGCCAGCTGCGCTGCCACTGCTGCCAAGGAACGGTTTGTGTTCCGGACAGTTCCTTTTACGCACTTCAACGTTCCTGGGGCCTCCAAAGTCCCACTGCGCCGGAGCGAAGCTAGTTTCCGTACGCCCAGTCGGTACTGACGTCAACGCTGATGATTTCCTTCTTCCTTACTCTGGCACAGGTCTGCGCAGGAATGAATATCGGGAGTCTGTGAAAACAGATGAGATGGAAGCTCAGAAACGTAGGCAGCTGCGCTGCCACTGCTGCCAAGGAACGGTTCGTGTTCCAGACAGTTCCTTTACCGCACGTCAACGTTCCTGGCACCTCCAAAGTCCCACTGCGCCGGAGCGAAGCTAGTTTCCTCACGCCCAGTCGGTACTGACGTCAACGCTGATGATTTCCTTCTTGCTTGCTCTGGCACAGGCTTGCGCAGGAATAAATATCGGGATTCTGTAAAAACAGATGAGATCAAAGCTCAGAAACGTAGCCAGCTGCGCTGCCACTGCTGCCAAGGAACGGTGCGTGTGCCGGACAGTTCCTTTTACGCACTTCAACGGTGCTCGCGCCTCCAAAGTCTCACTGCGCCGGAGCGAAGCTATTTTCCGCGCGCCCAGTCGGTACTGACGTCAACGCAGATGATTTCTTTCTTGCTTGTTCTGGCACAGGCCTGCGCGGGAATGAATGTCGGGAGTCTGTGAAAACAGATGAGATGGAAGCTCAGAAACGTAGGCAGCTGCGCTGCCACTGCTGCCAAGGAACGGTGCGTGTTCCACACAGTTCCTTTAACGCACGTCAACGTTCCTGGCACCTCCAAAGTCCCACTGCGCCGGAGCGAATCTAGTTTCCTCACGCCCAGTCGGTACTGACGTCAACGCTGATGATTTCCTTCTTGCTTGCTCTGGCACAGGCTTGCGCAGGAATGAATATCGGGATTATGTAAAAACAGATGAGATGGAAGCTCAGAAACGTACCCAGCTGCGCTGCCACTGCTGCGAAGGAACGGTTCGTTTTCCGGACAGTTCCTTTTACGCACTTCAACGTTCCTGGCGCCTCCAAAGTCCCACTGCGCCGGAGCGAAGCTAGTTTCCGCACGCCCAGTCGGTACTGACGTCAACGCTGATGATTTCCTTCTTGCTTGCACAGGCACACGCTTGCGTAGGAATAAATATAGGGATTCTGTAAAAACGGATGAGATGGAAGCTCAGAAACGTATCCAGCAGCGCTGCCACTGCTGCCAAGGAACGGTTTGTGTTCCGGACAGTTCCTTTTACGCACTTCAACGTTCCTGGGGCCTCCAAAGTCCCACTGCGCCGGAGCGAAGCTATTTTCCGCACGCCCAGTCGGTACTGACGTCAACGCTGATGATTTCCTTCTTGCTTGTTCTGGCACAGGCCTGCGCTTTTATGAATATCGGGAGTCTGTAAAAACAGATGAGATGGAAGCTCAGAAACGTAGCCAGCTGCGCTGCCACTGCTGCCAAGGAACGGTTCGTGTTCCGGACACTTCCTTTAACGCACTTCAACATTCCTGGCGCCTCCAAAATCCCACTGCGCCGGAGCGAAGCTAGTTTCCGCACGCCCAGTCGGTACTGACGTCAACGCTGATGATTTCCTTCTAGCTTGCTCTGGCACAGGCTCGCGCAGGAATAAATATCAGGATTCTGTAAAAACAGATGAGATGGAAGCTCAGAAACGTAGCCAGCTGCGCTCCCACTGCTGCCAAGGAACGGTTCGCGTTCCGGACATTTCCTTTTACGCACTTCAACGTTCATGGCGGCTCCAAAGTCCCACTGCGCCGGAGCGAAGCTAGGTTCCGTACGCCCAGTCGGTACGACGTCAACGCTGATGATTTCCTTCTTCCTTACTCTGGCACAGGCCTGCGCAGAAATGAATATCGGGAGTCTGTGAAAACAGATGAGATGGAAGCTCAGAAACGTAGGCAGCTGCGCTGCCACTGCTGCCAAGGAACGGTTCGTGTTCCAGACAGTTCCTTTAACGCACGTCAACGTTCCTGGCACCTCCAAAGTCCCACTGCACCGGAGCGAAGCTAGTTTCCTCACGCCCAGTCGGTACTGACGTCAACGCTGATGATTTCCTTCTTGCTTGCTCTGGCACAGGCTTTCGCAGGAATAAATATCGGTCGGGACTATGTAAAAACAGATGAGATGGAAGCTCAGAAACGTAGCCAGCTGCGCTGCCACTGCTGCGAAGGAACGGTTCGTTTTCCGGACAGTTCCTTTTGCGCACTTCAACGTTCCTGGCGCCTCCAAAGTCCCACTGCGCCGGAGCGAAGCTAGTTTCCGCACGCCCAGTCGGTACTGACGTCAACGCTGATGATTTCCTTCTTGCTTGCACTGGCACACGCTTGCGTAGGAATAAATATCTTGATTCTGTAAAAACAGATGAGATGGAAGCTCAGAAACGTAGCCAGCTGCGCTGCCACTGCTGCCAAGGAACGGTTGGTGTTGCGGACAGTTCCTTTAACGCACTTTAACGTTCCTGGCGCCTCCAAAGTCCCACTGCGCCGGAGCGAAGCTAGTTTCCGCACGCCCAGTCGGTACTGACGTCAACGCTGATGATTTCCTTCTTGCTTGCTCTGGCACAGGCTTGCGCAGCATTAAATATCGGGATTCTGTAAAAACAGATGAGATGGAAGCTCAGAAACGTAGCCAGCTGCGCTGCCACTGCTGCCAAGGAACGGTTCGTGTGCCGGACAGTTTCTTTTACGCACTTCAACGGTCCTCGCGCCTCCAAAGTCTCACTGCGCCGGAGCGAAGCTATTTTCCGCGCGCCCAGTCGGTACTGACGTCAACGCTGATGATTTCTTTCTTGCTTGTTCTGGCACAGGCCTGCGCAGGAATGAATATCGGGAGTCTGTGAAAACAGATGAGATGGAAGCTCAGAAACGTAGGCAGCTGCGCTGCCACTGCTGCCAAGGAACGGTTCGTGTTCCAGAGAGTTCTTTTAACGCACGCCAACGTTCCTGGCACCTCCAAAGTCCCACTGCGCCGGAGCGAAGCTAGTTTCCTCACGCCCAGTCGGTACTGACGTCAACGCTGATGATTTCCTTCTTGCTTGCTCTGGCACAGGCTTGCGCAGGAATGAATATCGGGATTATGTAAAAACAGATGAGATGGAAGCTCAGAAACGTACCCAGCTGCGCTGCCACTGCTGCGAAGGAACGGTTCGTTTTCCGGACAGTTCCTTTTACGCACTTCAACGTTCCTGGCGCCTCCAAAGTCCCACTGCGCCGGAGCGAAGCTAGTTTCCGCACGCCCAGTCGGTACTGACGTCAACGCTGATGATTTCCTTCTTGCTTGCACTGGCACACGCATGCGTAGGAATAAATATCGGGATTCTGTAAAAACAGATGAGATGGAAGCTCAGAAACGTAGCCAGCTGCGCTGCCACTGCTGCCAAGGAACGGTTCGTGTTGCGGACAGTTCCTTTAACGCACTTCAACGTTCCTGGCGCCTCCGAAGTCCCACTGCGCTTGAGCGAAGCTAGTTTCCGCACGCCCAGTCGGTACTGACGTCAACGCTGATGATTTCCTTCTTGCTTGCACTGGAACAGGCTTGCGCAGGAATAAATATCGGGATTCTGTAAAAACAGATGAGATGGAAGCTCAGAAACGTATCCAGCAGCGCTGCCACTGCTGCCAAGGAACGGTTTGTGTTCCGGACAGTTCCTTTTACGCACTTCAACGTTCCTGGGGCCTCCAAAGTCCCACTGCTCCGGAGCGAAGCTAGTTTTTACGCACGCCCAGTCGGTACTGACGTCAACGCTGATGATTTCCTTCTTGCTTGCACTGGCACAGGCTTGCGCAGGAAAAAATATCGGGATTCTGTAAAAACAGATGAGATGGAAGCTCAGAAACGTATCCAGCAGCGCTGCCACTGCTGCCAAGGAACGGTTCGTGTTGCGGACAGTTCCTTTAACGCACTTCAACGTTCCTGGCGCCTCCAAAGTCCCACTGCGCCGGAGCGAAACTAGTTTCCGCACGCCCAGTCGGTACTGACGTCAACGCTGATGATTTCCTTCTTGCTTGCTCTGGCACAGGCTTGCGCAGGAATGAATATCGGGATTCTGTAAAAACAGTTGAGATGGAAGCTCAGAAACGTATCCAGCTGCGCTGCCACTGCTGCCAAGGAACGGTTTGTGTTCCGGACAGTTCCTTTTACGCACTTCAACGTTCCTGGGGCCTCCAAAGTCCCACTGCGCCGGAGCGAAGCTATTTTCCGCACGCCCAGTCGGTACTGACGTCAACGCTGATGATTTCCTTCTTGCTTGTTCTGGCACAGGCCTGCGCTTGAATGAATATCGGGATTCTGTAAAAACGGATGAGATGGAAGCTCAGAAACGTATCCAGCAGCGCTGCCACTGCTGCCAAGGAACGGTTTGTGTTCCGGACAGTTCCTTTTACGCACTTCAACGTTCCTGGGGCCTCCAAAGTCCCACTGCGCCGGAGCGAAGCTATTTTCCGCACGCCCAGTCGGTACTGACGTCAACGCTGATGATTTCCTTCTTGCTTGTTCTGGCACAGGCCTGCGCTTTTATGAATATCGGGAGTCTGTAAAAACAGATGAGATGGAAGCTCAGAAACGTAGCCAGCTGCGCTGCCACTGCTGCTAAGGAACGGTTCGTGTTCCGGACACTTCCTTTAACGCACTTCAACATTCCTGGCGCCTCCAAAATCCCACTGCGCCGGAGCGAAGCTAGTTTCCGCACGCCCAGTCGGTACTGACGTCAACGCTGATGTTTTCCCTCTAGCTTGCTCTGGCACAGGCTCGCGCAGGAATAAATATCAGGATTCTGTAAAAACAGATGAGATGGAAGCTCAGAAACGTAGCCAGCTGCGCTCCCACTGCTGCCAAGGAACGGTTCGCGTTCCGGACATTTCCTTTTACGCACTTCAACGTTCATGGCGGCTCCAAAGTCCCACTGCGCCGGAGCGAAGCTAGGTTCCGTACGCCCAGTCGGTACGACGTCAACGCTGATGATTTCCTTCTTCCTTACTCTGGCACAGGCCTGCGCAGAAATGAATATCGGGAGTCTGTGAAAACAGATGAGATGGAAGCTCAGAAACGTAGGCAGCTGCGCTGCCACTGCTGCCAAGGAACGGTTCGTGTTCCAGACAGTTCCTTTAACGCACGTCAACGTTCCTGGCACCTCCAAAGTCCCACTGCGCCGGAGCGAAGCTAGTTTCCGTACGCCCAGTCGGTACTGACGTCAACGCTGATGATTTCCTTTTTCCTTACTCTGGCACAGGCTTGTGCAGGAATAAATATCGGGATTCTGTAAAAACAGATGAGATGGAAGCTCAGAAACGTAGCCAGCTGCGCTGCCACTGCTGCCAATTAACGGTTCGTGTTCCGGACAGTTCCTTTTACGCACTTCAACGTTCCTGGCGGCTCCAAAGTCCCACTGCGCCGGAGCGAAGCTAGTTTCCGCACGCCCAGTCGGTACTGACGTCAACGCTGATGATTTCCTTCTTGCTTACTCTGGCACAGGCTTGCGCAGAAAAAAAAAATATTGGGATTCTGTAAAAACAGATGAGATGGAAGCTCAGAAACGTAGCCAGCTGCGCTGCCACTGCTGCCATGGAACGGTTCGTCCCGGACAGTTCTTTTTACGCACTTCAACGTTCCTGGCGCCTCCAAAGTCACACTGCGCCGGAGCGAAGCTAGTTTCTGCACGCCCAGCCGGTGCTGACGTCAATGCTGATGATTTCCTTTTTGCTTGCTCTGGCACAGGCTTGCGCAGGAATAAATATCGGGATTCTGTAAAAACAGATGAGATGGAAGCTCAGAAACGTAGCCAACTGCGCTGCCACTGCTGCCAAGGAACTGTTCGTGTTCCGGACCGTTGTTTACGCACTTCAACGTTCCTGGCGCCTTCAAAGTCCCACTGCGCCGGAGAGAAGCTAGTTTCCGCACGCCCAGTCGGTACTGACGTCAACGCTGATGATTTCCTTCTTGCTTGTTCTGGCACAGGCCTGCGCAGGAACGAGTATCGGGAGTCTGTAAAAACAGATGAGATGGAAGCTTAGAAACGTAGCCAGCTGCGCTGCCACTGCTGCCAAGGAACGGTTCGTGTTCTGGACAGTTCCTTTTACGCACTTTAACGTTCCTGGCGCCTCCAAAGTCCCACTTCGCCGGAGCGAAGCTAGTTTCCGCACGCCCAGTCGGTACTGACGTCAACGCTGATGATTTCCTTCTTGCTTGCACTGGCACAGGCGTGCGCAGGAATAAATATCGGGATTCTGTAAAAACAGATGAGATGGAAGCTCAGAAACGTAGCCAGCTGCGCTGCCACTGCTGCCAAGGAACGGTTCGCGTTCCGGACATTTCCTTTTACGCACTTCAACGTTCCTGGCGGCTCCAAAGTCCCACTGCGCCGGAGCGAAGCTAGTTTCCGTACGCCCAGTCGGTACTGACGTCAACGCTGATGATTTCCTTCTTCCTTACTCTGGCACAGGCTTGTGCAGGAATAAATATCGGGATTCTGTAAAAACAGATGAGATGGAAGCTCAGAAACGTAGCCAGCTGCGCTGCCACTGCTGCCAATTAACGGTTCGTGTTCCGGAAAGTTCCTTTTACGCACTTCAACGTTCCTGGCGGCTCCAAAGTCCCACTGCGCCGGAGCGAAGCTAGTTTCCGCACGCCCAGTCGGTACTGACGTCAACGCTGATGATTTCCTTCTTGCTTACTCTGGCACAGGCTTGCGCAGAAAAAAAAATATCGGGATTCTGTAAAAACAGATGAGATGGAAGCTCAGAAACGTAGCCAGCTGCGCTGCCACTGCTGCCATGGAACGGTTCGTCCCGGACAGTTCTTTTTACGCACTTCAACGTTCCTGGCGCCTCCAAAGTCACACTGCGCCGGAGCGAAGCTAGTTTCCGCACGCCCAGCCGGTGCTGACGTCAATGCTGATGATTTCCTTCTTGCTTGCTCTGCCACAGGCTTGCGCAGGAATAAATATCGGGATTCTGTAAAAACAGATGAGATGGAAGCTCAGAAACGTAGCCAACTGCGCTGCCACTGCTGCCAAGGAACTGTTCGTGTTCCGGACTGTTTTTTACGCACTTCAACGTTCCTGGCGCCTCCAAAGTCCCACTGCGCCGGAGAGAAGCTAGTTTCCGCACGCCCAGTCGGTACTGACGTCAACGCTGATGATTTCCTTCTTGCTTGTTCTGGCACAGGCCTGCGCAGGAACGAATATCGGGAGTCTGTAAAAACAGATGAGATGGAAGCTTAGAAACGTAGCCAGCTGCGCTGCCACTGCTGCCAAGGAACGGTTCGTGTTCTGTACAGTTCCTTTTACGCACTTTAACGTTCCTGGCGCCTCCAAAGTCCCACTGCGCCGGAGCGAAGCTAGTTTCCGCACGCCCAGTCGGTACTGACGTCAACGCTGATGATTTCCTTCTTGCTTGCTCTGGCACAGGCTTGCGCAGCATTAAATATCGGAATTCTGTAAAAACAGATGAGATGGAAGCTCAGAAACGTAGCTAGCTGCGCTGCCACTGCTGCCAAGGAACGGTTCGTGTGCCGGACAGTTCCTTTTACGCACTTCAACGGTCCTCGCGCCCCCAAAGTCCCACTGCGCCGGAGCGAATCTAGTTTTCGCACGCCCAGACGGTACTGACCTCAACGCTGATGATTTCCTTCTTGCTTGCTCTGTCACAGGCTTGCGCAGGAATACATATCGGGATTCTGTAAAAACAGATTAGATGGAAGCTCAGAAACGTAGCCAGCTGCGCTGCCACTGCTGCCATGGAACCGTTCGTCCCGGACAGTTCTTTTTACGCACTTCAACGTTCCTGGCGCCTCCAAAGTCACACTGCGCCGGAGCGAAGCTAGTTTCCGCACGCCCAGCCGGTGCTGACGTCAATGCTGATGATTTCCTTCTTGCTTGCTCTGGCACAGGCTTGCGCAGGAATAAATATCGGGATTCTGTAAAAACAGATGAGATGGAAGCTCAGAAACGTAGCCAACTGCGCTGCCACAGCTGCCAAGGAACGGTTCGTGTTCTGGACAGTTCCTTTTACGCACTTTAACGTTCCTGGCGCCTCCAAAGTCCCACTGCGCCGGAGCGAAGCTAGTTTCCGCACGCCCAGTCGGTACTGACGTCAACGCTGATGATTTCCTTCTTGCTTGCTCTGGCACAGGCTTGCGCAGCATTAAATATCGGGATTCTGTAAAAACAGATGAGATGGAAGCTCAGAAACGTAGCCAGCTGCGCTGCCACTGCTGCCAAGGAACGGTTCGTGTGCCGGACAGTTTCTTTTACGCACTTCAACGGTCCTCGCGCCTCCAAAGTCTCACTGCGCCGGAGCGAAGCTATTTTCCGCGCGCCCAGTCGGTACTGACGTCAACGCTGATGATTTCTTTCTTGCTTGTTCTGGCACAGGCCTGCGCAGGAATGAATATCGGGAGTCTGTGAAAACAGATGAGATGGAAGCTCAGAAACGTAGGCAGCTGCGCTGCCACTGCTGCCAAGGAACGGTTCGTGTTCCAGAGAGTTCTTTTAACGCACGTCAACGTTCCTGGCACCTCCAAAGTCCCACTGCGCCGGAGCGAAGCTAGTTTCCTCACGCCCAGTCGGTACTGACGTCAACGCTGATGATTTCCTTCTTGCTTGCTCTGGCACAGGCTTGCGCAGGAATGAATATCGGGATTATGTAAAAACAGATGAGATGGAAGCTCAGAAACGTACCCAGCTGCGCTGCCACTGCTGCGAAGGAACGGTTCGTTTTCCGGACAGTTCCTTTTACGCACTTCAACGTTCCTGGCGCCTCCAAAGTCCCACTGCGCCGGAGCGAAGCTAGTTTCCGCACGCCCAGTCGGTACTGACGTCAACGCTGATGATTTCCTTCTTGCTTGCACTGGCACACGCATGCGTAGGAATAAATATCGGGATTCTGTAAAAACAGATGAGATGGAAGCTCAGAAACGTAGCCAGCTGCGCTGCCACTGCTGCCAAGGAACGGTTCGTGTTGCGGACAGTTCCTTTAACGCACTTCAACGTTCCTGGCGCCTCCGAAGTCCCACTGCGCTTGAGCGAAGCTAGTTTCCGCACGCCCAGTCGGTACTGACGTCAACGCTGATGATTTCCTTCTTGCTTGCACTGGAACAGGCTTGCGCAGGAATAAATATCGGGATTCTGTAAAAACAGATGAGATGGAAGCTCAGAAACGTATCCAGCAGCGCTGCCACTGCTGCCAAGGAACGGTTTGTGTTCCGGACAGTTCCTTTTACGCACTTCAACGTTCCTGGGGCCTCCAAAGTCCCACTGCTCCGGAGCGAAGCTAGTTTTTACGCACGCCCAGTCGGTACTGACGTCAACGCTGATGATTTCCTTCTTGCTTGCACTGGCACAGGCTTGCGCAGGAAAAAATATCGGGATTCTGTAAAAACAGATGAGATGGAAGCTCAGAAACGTATCCAGCAGCGCTGCCACTGCTGCCAAGGAACGGTTCGTGTTGCGGACAGTTCCTTTAACGCACTTCAACGTTCCTGGCGCCTCCAAAGTCCCACTGCGCCGGAGCGAAACTAGTTTCCGCACGCCCAGTCGGTACTGACGTCAACGCTGATGATTTCCTTCTTGCTTGCTCTGGCACAGGCTTGCGCAGGAATGAATATCGGGATTCTGTAAAAACAGTTGAGATGGAAGCTCAGAAACGTATCCAGCTGCGCTGCCACTGCTGCCAAGGAACGGTTTGTGTTCCGGACAGTTCCTTTTACGCACTTCAACGTTCCTGGGGCCTCCAAAGTCCCACTGCGCCGGAGCGAAGCTATTTTCCGCACGCCCAGTCGGTACTGACGTCAACGCTGATGATTTCCTTCTTGCTTGTTCTGGCACAGGCCTGCGCTTGAATGAATATCGGGATTCTGTAAAAACGGATGAGATGGAAGCTCAGAAACGTATCCAGCAGCGCTGCCACTGCTGCCAAGGAACGGTTTGTGTTCCGGACAGTTCCTTTTACGCACTTCAACGTTCCTGGGGCCTCCAAAGTCCCACTGCGCCGGAGCGAAGCTATTTTCCGCACGCCCAGTCGGTACTGACGTCAACGCTGATGATTTCCTTCTTGCTTGTTCTGGCACAGGCCTGCGCTTTTATGAATATCGGGAGTCTGTAAAAACAGATGAGATGGAAGCTCAGAAACGTAGCCAGCTGCGCTGCCACTGCTGCTAAGGAACGGTTCGTGTTCCGGACACTTCCTTTAACGCACTTCAACATTCCTGGCGCCTCCAAAATCCCACTGCGCCGGAGCGAAGCTAGTTTCCGCACGCCCAGTCGGTACTGACGTCAACGCTGATGTTTTCCCTCTAGCTTGCTCTGGCACAGGCTCGCGCAGGAATAAATATCAGGATTCTGTAAAAACAGATGAGATGGAAGCTCAGAAACGTAGCCAGCTGCGCTCCCACTGCTGCCAAGGAACGGTTCGCGTTCCGGACATTTCCTTTTACGCACTTCAACGTTCATGGCGGCTCCAAAGTCCCACTGCGCCGGAGCGAAGCTAGGTTCCGTACGCCCAGTCGGTACGACGTCAACGCTGATGATTTCCTTCTTCCTTACTCTGGCACAGGCCTGCGCAGAAATGAATATCGGGAGTCTGTGAAAACAGATGAGATGGAAGCTCAGAAACGTAGGCAGCTGCGCTGCCACTGCTGCCAAGGAACGGTTCGTGTTCCAGACAGTTCCTTTAACGCACGTCAACGTTCCTGGCACCTCCAAAGTCCCACTGCACCGGAGCGAAGCTAGTTTCCTCACGCCCAGTCGGTACTGACGTCAACGCTGATGATTTCCTTCTTGCTTGCACTGGCACACGCTTGCGTAGGAATAAATATCTTGATTCTGTAAAAACAGATGAGATGGAAGCTCAGAAACGTAGCCAGCTGCGCTGCCACTGCTGCCAAGGAACGGTTGGTGTTGCGGACAGTTCCTTTAACGCACTTCAACGTTCCTGGCGCCTCCGAAGTCCCACTGCGCTTGAGCGAAGCTAGTTTCCGCACGCCCAGTCGGTACTGACGTCAACGCTGATGATTTCCTTCTTGCTTGCACTGGCACAGGCGTGCGCAGGAATAAATATCGGGATTCTGTAAAAACAGATGAGATGGAAGCTCAGAAACGTAGCCAGGTGCGCTGCCACTGCTGCCAAGGAACGGTTCGCGTTCCGGACAGTTCCTTTAACGCACTTCAACGTTCCTGGCGCCTCCAAAGTCCCACTGCGCCGGAGCGAAGCTAGTTTCCGTACGCCCAGTCGGTACTGACGTCAACGCTGATGATTTCCTTTTTCCTTACTCTGGCACAGGCTTGTGCAGGAATAAATATCGGGATTCTGTAAAAACAGATGAGATGGAAGCTCAGAAACGTAGCCAGCTGCGCTGCCACTGCTGCCAATTAACGGTTCGTGTTCCGGACAGTTCCTTTTACGCACTTCAACGTTCCTGGCGGCTCCAAAGTCCCACTGCGCCGGAGCGAAGCTAGTTTCCGCACGCCCAGTCGGTACTGACGTCAACGCTGATGATTTCCTTCTTGCTTACTCTGGCACAGGCTTGCGCAGAAAAAAAAATATCGGGATTCTGTAAAAACAGATGAGATGGAAGCTCAGAAACGTAGCCAGCTGCGCTGCCACTGCTGCCATGGAACGGTTCGTCCCGGACAGTTCTTTTTACGCACTTCAACGTTCCTGGCGCCTCCAAAGTCACACTGCGCCGGAGCGAAGCTAGTTTCTGCACGCCCAGCCGGTGCTGACGTCAATGCTGATGATTTCCTTTTTGCTTGCTCTGGCACAGGCTTGCGCAGGAATAAATATCGGGATTCTGTAAAAACAGATGAGATGGAAGCTCAGAAACGTAGCCAACTGCGCTGCCACTGCTGCCAAGGAACTGTTCGTGTTCCGGACCGTTTTTTACGCACTTCAACGTTCCTGGCGCCTTCAAAGTCCCACTGCGCCGGAGAGAAGCTATTTTCCGCACGCCCAGTCGGTACTGACGTCAACGCTGATGATTTCCTTCTTGCTTGCTCTGGAACAGGCTTGCGCAGCATTAAATATCGGGATTCTGTAAAAACAGATGAGATGGAAGCTCAGAAACGTAGCCAGCTGCGCTGCCACTGCTGCCAAGGAACGGTTCGTGTGCCGGACAGTTCCTTTTACGCACTTCAACGGTCCTCGCGCCCCCAAAGTCCCACTGCGCCGGAGCGAAGCTAGTTTTCGCACGCCCAGACGGTACTGACCTCAACGCTGATGATTTCCTTCTTGCTTGCTCTGTCACAGGCTTGCGCAGGAATACATA
Source organism: Amblyomma americanum (assembly GCF_052857255.1). Taxonomy (NCBI): domain Eukaryota; kingdom Metazoa; phylum Arthropoda; class Arachnida; order Ixodida; family Ixodidae; genus Amblyomma; species Amblyomma americanum. The sequence continues at coordinate 466,751,185 of NC_135497.1, forward strand.
TCGGGATTCTGTAAAAACAGATTAGATGGAAGCTCAGAAACGTAGCCAGCTGCGCTGCCACTGCTGCCAAGGAACGGTTCGTGTTGCGGACAGTTCCTTTAACGCACTTCAACGTTCCTGGCGCCTCCGAAGTCCCACTGCGCTTGAGCGAAGCTAGTTTCCGCACGCCCAGTCGGTACTGACGTCAACGCTGATGATTTCCTTCTTGCTTGCACTGGCACAGGCGTGCGCAGGAATAAATATCGGGATTCTGTAAAAACAGATGAGATGGAAGCTCAGAAACGTAGCCAGCTGCGCTGCCACTGCTGCCAAGGAACGGTTCGCGTTCCGGACATTTCCTTTTACGCACTTCAACGTTCCTGGCGGCTCCAAAGTCCCACTGCGCCGGAGCGAAGCTAGTTTCCGTACGCCCAGTCGGTACTGACGTCAACGCTGATGATTTCCTTCTTCCTTACTCTGGCACAGGCTTTTGCAGGAATAAATATCGGGATTCTGTAAAAACAGATGAGATGGAAGCTCAGAAACGTAGCCAGCTGCGCTGCCACTGCTGCCAATTAACGGTTCGTGTTCCGGAGAGTTCCTTTTACGCACTTCAACGTTCCTGGCGGCTCCAAAGTCCCACTGCGCCGGAGCGAAGCTAGTTTCCGCACGCCCAGTCGGTACTGACGTCAACGCTGATGATTTCCTTCTTGCTTACTCTGGCACAGGCTTGCGCAGAAAAAAAAAATATCGGGATTCTGTAAAAACAGATGAGATGGAAGCTCAGAAACATAGCCAGCTGCGCTGCCACTGCTGCCATGGAACGGTTCGTCCCGGACAGTTCTTTTTACGCACTTCAACGTTCCTGGCGCCTCCAAAGTCACACTGCGCCGGAGCGAAGCTAGTTTCCGCACGCCCAGCCGGTGCTGACGTCAATGCTGATGATTTCCTTCTTGCTTGCTCTGCCACAGGCTTGCGCAGGAATAAATATCGGGATTCTGTAAAAACAGATGAGATGGAAGCTCAGAAACGTAGCCAACTGCGCTGCCACTGCTGCCAAGGAACTGTTCGTGTTCCGGACTGTTTTTTACGCACTTCAACGTTCCTGGCGCCTCCAAAGTCCCACTGCGCCGGAGAGAAGCTAGTTTCCGCACGCCCAGTCGGTACTGACGTCAACGCTGATGATTTCCTTCTTGCTTGTTCTGGCACAGGCCTGCGCAGGAACGAATATCGGGAGTCTGTAAAAACAGATGAGATGGAAGCTTAGAAACGTAGCCAGCTGCGCTGCCACTGCTGCCAAGGAACGGTTCGTGTTCTGTACAGTTCCTTTTACGCACTTTAACGTTCCTGGCGCCTCCAAAGTCCCACTGCGCCGGAGCGAAGCTAGTTTCCGCACGCCCAGTCGGTACTGACGTCAACGCTGATGATTTCCTTCTTGCTTGCTCTGGCACAGGCTTGCGCAGCATTAAATATCGGGATTCTGTAAAAACAGATTAGATGGAAGCTCAGAAACGTAGCTAGCTGCGCTGCCACTGCTGCCAAGGAACGGTTCGTGTGCCGGACAGTTCCTTTTACGCACTTCAACGGTCCTCGCGCCCCCAAAGTCCCACTGCGCCGGAGCGAATCTAGTTTTCGCACGCCCAGACGGTACTGACCTCAACGCTGATGATTTCCTTCTTGCTTGCTCTGTCACAGGCTTGCGCAGGAATACATATCGGGATTCTGTAAAAACAGATTAGATGGAAGCTCAGAAACGTAGCCAGCTGCGCTGCCACTGCTGCCATGGAACGGTTCGTCCCGGACAGTTCTTTTTACGCACTTCAACGTTCCTGGCGCCTCCAAAGTCACACTGCGCCGGAGCGAAGCTAGTTTCCGCACGCCCAGCCGGTGCTGACGTCAATGCTGATGATTTCCTTCTTGCTTGCTCTGGCACAGGCTTGCGCAGGAATAAATATCGGGATTCTGTAAAAACAGATGAGATAGAAGCTCAGAAACGTAGCCAACTGCGCTGCCACAGCTGCCAAGGAACGGTTCGTGTTCTGGACAGTTCGTTTTACGCACTTTAACGTTCCTGGCGCCTCCAAAGTCCCACTGCGCCGGAGCGAAGCTAGTTTCCGCACGCCCAGTCGGTACTGACGTCAACGCTTATGATTTCCTTCTTGCTTGCTCTGGCACAGGCTTGCGCAGCATTAAATATCGGGATTCTGTAAAAACAGATGAGATGGAAGCTCAGAAACGTAGCCAGCTGCGCTGCCACTGCTGCCAAGGAACGGTTCGTGTGCCGGACAGTTCCTTTTACGCACTTCAACGGTCCTCGCGCCTCCAAAGTCTCACTGCGCCGGAGCGAAGCTATTTTCCGTGCGCCCAGTCGGTACTGACGTCAATGCTGATGATTTCTTTCTTGCTTGTTCTGGCACAGGCCTGCGCAGGAATGAATATCGGGAGTCTGTGAAAACAGATGAGATGGAAGCTCAGAAACGTAGGCAGCTGCGCTGCCACTGCTGCCAAGGAACGGTTCGTGTTCCAGAGAGTTCCTTTAACGCACGTCAACGTTCCTGGCACCTCCAAAGTCCCACTGCGCCGGAGCGAAGCTAGTTTCCTCACGCCCAGTCGGTACTGACGTCAACGCTGATGATTTCCTTCTTGCTTGCTCTGGCACAGGCTTGCGCAGGAATGAATATCGGGATTATGTAAAAACAGATGAGATGGAAGCTCAAAAACGTACCCAGCTGCGCTGCCACTGCTGCGAAGGAACGGTTCGTTTTCCGGACAGTTCCTTTTACGCACTTCAACGTTCCTGGCGCCTCCAAAGTCCCACTGCGCCGGAGCGAAGCTAGTTTCCGCACGCCCAGTCGGTACTGACGTCAACGCTGATGATTTCCTTCTTGCTTGCACTGGCACACGCATGCGTAGGAATAAATATCGGGATTCTGTAAAAACAGATGAGATGGAAGCTCAGAAACGTAGCCAGCTGCGCTGCCACTGCTGCCAAGGAACGGTTCGTGTTGCGGACAGTTCCTTTAACGCACTTCAACGTTCCTGGCGCCTCCGAAGTCCCACTGCGCTTGAGCGAAGCTAGTTTCCGCACGCCCAGTCGGTACTGACGTCAACGCTGATGATTTCCTTCTTGCTTGCACTGGAACAGGCTTGCGCAGGAATAAATATCGGGATTCTGTAAAAACAGATGAGATGGAAGCTCAGAAACGTATCCAGCAGCGCTGCCACTGCTGCCAAGGAACGGTTTGTGTTCCGGACAGTTCCTTTTACGCACTTCAACGTTCCTGGGGCCTCCAAAGTCCCACTGCGCCGGAGCGAAGCTAGTTTTTACGCACGCCCAGTCGGTACTGACGTCAACGTTGATGATTTCCTTCTTGCTTGCACTGGCACAGGCTTGCGCAGGAAAAAATATCGGGATTCTGTAAAAACAGATGAGATGGAAGCTCAGAAACGTATCCAGCAGCGCTGCCACTGCTGCCAAGGAACGGTTCGTGTTGCGGACAGTTCCTTTAACGCACTTCAACGTTCCTGGCGCCTCCAAAGTCCCACTGCGCCGGAGCGAAACTAGTTTCCGCACGCCCAGTCGGTACTGACGTCAACGCTGATGATTTCCTTCTTGCTTGCTCTGGCACAGGCTTGCGCAGGAATGAATATCGGGATTCTGTAAAAACAGTTGAGATGGAAGCTCAGAAACGTATCCAGCTGCGCTGCCACTGCTGCCAAGGAACGGTTTGTGTTCCGGACAGTTCCTTTTACGCACTTCAACGTTCCTGGGGCCTCCAAAGTCCCACTGCGTCGGAGCGAAGCTATTTTCCGCACGCCCAGTCGGTACTGACGTCAACGCTGATGATTTCCTTCTTGCTTGTTCTGGCACAGGCCTGCGCTTGAATGAATATCGGGAGTCTGTAAAAACAGATGAGATGGAAGCTCAGAAACGTAGCCAGCTGCGCTGCCACTGCTGCCAAGGAACGGTTCGTGTTCCGGACACTTCTTTTAACGCACTTCAACGTTCCTGGCGCCTCCAAAATCCCACTGCGCCGGAGAGAAGCTAGTTTCCGCACGCCCAGTCGGTACTGACGTCAACGCTGATGATTTCCTTCTAGCTTGCTCTGGCACAGGCTCGCGCAGGAATAAATATCAGGATTCTGTAAAAACAGATGAGATGGAAGCTCAGAAACGTAGCCAGCTGCGCTGCCACTGCTGCGAAGGAACGGTTCGTTTTCCGGACAGTTCCTTTTACGCACTTCAACGTTCCTGGCGCCTCCAAAGTCCCACTGCGCCGGAGCGAAGCTAGTTTCCGCACGCCCAGTCGGTACGGACGTCAACGCTGATGATTTCCTTCTAGCTTGCACTGGCACACGCTTGCGTAGGAATAAATATCTTGATTCTGTAAAAACAGATGAGATGGAAGCTCAGAAACGTAGCCAGCTGCGCTGCCACTGCTGCCAAGGAACGGTTCGTGTTGCGGACAGTTCCTTTAACGCACTTCAACGTTCCTGGCGCCTCCGAAGTCCCACTGCGCTTGAGCGAAGCTAGTTTCCGCACGCCCAGTCGGTACTGACGTCAACGCTGATGATTTCCTTCTTGCTTGCACTGGCACAGGCGTGCGCAGGAATAAATATCGGGATTCTGTAAAAACAGATGAGATGGAAGCTCAGAAACGTAGCCAGCTGCGCTGCCACTGCTGCCAAGGAACGGTTCGCGTTCCGGACAATTCCTTTTACGCACTTCAACGTTCCTGGCGGCTCCAAAGTCCCACTGCGCCGGAGCGAAGCTAGTTTCGGTACGCCCAGTCGGTACTGACGTCAACGCTGATGATTTCCTTCTTGCTTGCTCTGGCACAGGCTTTCGCCGGAATAAATATCGGGATTATGTAAAAACAGATGAGACGGAAGCTCAGAAACGTAGCCAGCTGCGCTGCCACTGCTGCGAAGGAACGGTTCGTTTTCCGGACAGTTCCTTTTACGCACTTTAACGTTCCTGGCGCCTCCAAAGTCCCACTGCGCCGGAGCGAATCTAGTTTCCGCACGCCCAGTCGGTACTGACGTCAACGCTGATGATTTCCTTCTTGCTTGCTCTGGCACAGCCTTGCGCAGTAATAAATATCGGGATTCTGTAAAAACAGATGAGATGAAAGCTCAGAAACGTAGCCAGCTGCGCTGCCACTGCTGCCAAGGAACGGTGCGTGTGCCAGACAGTTCCTTTTACGCACTTCAACGGTGCTCGCGCCTCCAAAGTCTCACTGCGCCGGAGCGAAGCTATTTTCCGCGCGCCCAGTCGGTACTGATGTCAACGCTGATGATTTCTTTCTTGCTTGTTCTGGCACAGGCCTGCGCAGGAATGAGTCTCGGGAGTCTGTGATAACAGATGAGATGGAAGCTTAGAAACGTAGGCAGCTGCGCTGCCACTGCTGCCAAGGAACGGTTCGTGTTCCAGACAGTTCCTTTAACGCACGTCAACGTTCCTGGCGCCTCCAAAGTCCCACTGCGCCGGAGCGAAGCTAGTTTCCTCACGCCTAGTCGGCACTGACGTCAACGCTGATGATTTCCTTCTTGCTTGCTCTGGCACAGGCTTGCGCAGGAATGAATACCGGGATTATGTAAAAACAGATGAGATGGAAGCTCAGAAACGTACCCAGCTGCGCTGCCACTGCTGCGAAGGAACGGTTCGTTTTCCGGACAGTTCCTTTTACGCACTTCAACGTTTCTGGCGCCTCCAAAGTCCCACTGCGCTGGAGCGAAGCTAGTTTCCGCACGCCCAGTCGGTACTGACGTCAACGCTGATGATTTCCTTCTTGCTTGCACTCGCACACGCTTGCGTAGGAATAAATATCGGGATTCTGTAAAAACAGATGAGATGGAAGCTCAGAAACGTAGCCAGCTGCGCTGCCACTGCTGCCAAGGAACGGTTCGTGTTGCGGACAGTTCCTTTAACGCACTTCAACGTTCCTGGCGCCTCCGAAGTCCCACTGCGCTTGAGCGAAGCTAGTTTCCGCACGCCCAGTCGGTACTGACGTCAACGCTGATGATTTCCTTCTTGCTTGCACTGGCACAGGCTTGCGGAGGAATAAATATCGGGATTCTGTAAAAACAGATGAGATGGAAGCTCAGAAACGTATCCAGCAGCGCTGCCACTGCTGCCAAGGAATGGTTTGTGTTCCGGACAGTTCCTTTTACGCACTTCAACGTTCCTGGGGCCTCCAAAGTCCCACTGCGCCGGAGCGAAGCTAGTTTTTACGCACGCCCAGTCGGTACTGACGTCAACGCTGATGAATTCCTTCTTGCTTGCTCTGGCACAGGCTTGCGCAGGAATGAATATCGGGATTCTGTAAAAACAGTTGAGATGGAAGCTCAGAAACGTATCCAGCTGCGCTGCCACTGCTGCCAAGGAACGGTTTGTGTTCCGGACAGTTCCTTTTACGCACTTCAACGTTCCTGGGGCCTTCAAAGTCCCACTGCGCCGGAGCGAAGCTATTTTCCGCACGACCAGTAGGTACTGACGTCAACGCTGATGATTTCCTTCTTACTTGTTCTGGCACAGGCCTGCGCATGAATGAATATCGGGAGTCTGTAAAAACAGATGAGATGGAAGCTCAGAAACGTAGCCAGCTGCGCTGCCACTGCTGCCAAGGAACGGTTCGTGTTCCGGACACTTCCTTTACCGCACTTCAACGTTCCTGGCGCCTCCAAAATCTCACTGCGCCGGAGCGAAGCTAGTTTCCGCACGCCCAGTCGGTACTGACGTCAACGCTGATGATTTCCTTCTAGCTTGCTCTGGCACAGGCTCGCGCAGGAATAAATATCAGGATTCTGTAAAAACAGATGAGATGGAAGCTCAGAAACGTAGCCAGCTGCGCTGCCACTGCTGCCAAGGAACAGTTCGCGTTCCGGACATTTCCTTTTACGCACTTCAACGTTCCTGGCGGCTCCAAAGTCCCACTGCGCCGGAGCGAAGCTAGGTTCCGTACGCCCAGTCGGTACGACGTGAACGCTGATGATTTCCTTCTTCCTTACTCTGGCACAGGCCTGCGCAGAAATGAATATCGGGAGTCTGTGAAAACAGATGAGATGAAAGCTCAGAAACGTAGGCAGCTGCGCTGCCACTGCTGCCAAGGAACGGTTCGTGTTCCAGACAGTTCCTTTAACGCACGTCAACGTTCCTGGCAACTCCAAAGTCCCACTGCGCCGGAGCGAAGCTAGTTTCCTCACGCCCAGTCGGCACTGACGTCAACGCTGATGATTTCCTTCTTGCTTGCTCTGGCACAGGCTTTCGCAGGAATAAATATCGGGATTATGTAAAAACAGATGAGATGGAAGCTCAGAAACGTAGCCAGCTGCGCTGCCACTGCTGCGAAGGAACGGTTCGTTTTCCGGACAGTTCCTTTTACGCACTTCAACGTTCCTGGCGCCTCCAAAGTCCCACTGCGCCGGAGCGAAGCTAGTTTCCGCACGCCCAGTCGGTACTGACGTCAACGCTGATGATTTCCTTCTTCCTTGCACTGGCACACGCTTGCGTAGAAATAAATATCTTGATTCTGTAAAAACAGATGAGATGGAAGCTCAGAAACATAGCCTGCTGCGCTGCCACTGCTGCCAAGGAACGGTTCGCGTTCCGGAGATTTCCTTTTACGCACTTCAACGTTCCTGGCGGCTCCAAAGTCCCACTGCGCCGGAGCGAAGCTAGTTTCCGTACGCCCAGTCGGTACTGACGTCAACGCTGATGATTTCCTTCTTTCTTACTCTGGCACAGGCTTGCGCAGGAATGAATATCGGGATTCTGTAAAAACAGTTGAGATGGAAGCTCAGAAACGTATCCAGCTGCGCTGCCACTGCTGCCAAGGAACGGTTTGTGTTCCGGACAGTTCCTTTTACGCACTTCAACGTTCCTGGGGCCTCCAAAGTCCCACTGCGCCGGAGCGAAGCTATTTTCCGCACGACCAGTAGGTACTGACGTCAACGCTGATGATTTCCTTCTTACTTGTTCTGGCACAGGCCTGCGCATGAATGAATATCGGGAGTCTGTAAAAACAGATGAGATGGAAGCTCAGAAACGTAGCCAGCTGCGCTGCCACTGCTGCCAAGGAACGGTTCGTGTTCCGGACACTTCCTTTAACGCACTTCAACGTTCCTGGCGCCTCCAAAATCTCACTGCGCCGGAGCGAAGCTAGTTTCCGCACGCCCAGTCGGTACTGACGTCAACGCTGATGATTTCCTTCTAGCTTGCTCTGGCACAGGCTCGCGCAGGAATAAATATCAGGATTCTGTAAAAACAGATGAGATGGAAGCTCAGAAACTTAGCCAGCTGCGCTGCCACTGCTGCCAAGGAACGGTTCGCGTTCCGGACATTTCCTTTTACGCAATTCAACGTTCCTGGCGGCTCCAAAGTCCCACTGCGCCGGAGCGAAGCTAGGTTCCGTACGCCCAGTCGATACGACGTCAACGCTGATAATTTCCTTCTTCCTTACTCTGGCACAGGCCTGCGCAGAAATGAATATCGGGAGTCTGTGAAAACAGATGAGATGGAAGCTCAGAAACGTAGGCAGCTGCGCTGCCACTGCTGCCAAGGAACGGTTCGTGTTCCAGACAGTTCCTTTAACGCACGTCAACGTTCCTGGCAACTCCAAAGTCCCACTGCGCCGGAGCGAAACTATTTTCCGCACGCCCAGTCGGTACTGACGTCAACGCTGATGATTTCCTTCTTGCATGCTCTGGCACACGCTTGCGCAGGAATGAATATCGGGATTCTGTAAAAACAGATGAGATGGAAGCTCAGAAACGCAGCCAGCTGCGCTGCCACTGCTGCCAAGGAACGGTTTGTGTTCCGGACAGTTCCTTTTACGCACTTCAACGTTCCTGGCGCCTCCAAAGTCCCACTGCACCGGAGCGAGGCTATTTTCCGCACGCCCAGTCGGTACTGACGTCAACGCTGATGATTTCCTTCTTGCTTGTTCTGGGACAGGCCTGCGCTTGAATGAATACCGGGAGTCTGTAAACAGATGAGATGGACGCTCAGAAACGCAGCCAGCTGCGCTGCCACTGCTGCCAAGGAACGGTTCGTGTTCCGGACACTTCCTTTAACGCACTCCAACGTACCTGGCGCCTCCAAAGTCCCACTGCGCCGGTGCGAAGCTAGTTTCCGCACGCCCAGTCGGTACTGACGTCAACGCTGATGATTTCCTTCTTGCTTGCTCTGGCACAGGCTCGCGCAGGAATAAATATCGGGATTATGTAAAAACAGATGAGATGGAAGCTCAGAAACGTAGCCAGCTGCGCTGCCACTGCTGCCATGGAACGGTTCGTGTTCCGAACAGTTTCTTTTACGCACTTCAAGGTTCCTGGCGCCTCCAAAGTCCCACTGCACCGGAGCGAAGCTAGTTTCCGCACGCCCAGTCGGTACTGACGTCAACGCTGATGATTTCCTTCTTGTTTGCTCTGGTACAGGCTTTTGCACGAATAAATATCGGGATTATGTAAAAACAGATGATATGGAAGCTCAGGAACGTAGCCAGCTGCGCTGCCACTGCTGCCAAGAAACGGTTCGTGTTCCGGACAGTTCCTTTTACGCACTTCAACGTTCCTGGCGCCTCCAATGTCCCACTGCGCCGGAGCGAAGCTAGTTTCCGCACGCCCAGTCGGTACTGACGTCAACGCTGATGATTTCCTTCTTCCTTGCACTGGCACACGCTTGCGTAGAAATAAATATCTTGATTCTGTAAAAACAGATGAGATGGAAGCTCAGAAACATAGCCTGCTGCGCTGCCACTGCTGCCAAGGAACGGTTCGCGTTCCGGAGATTTCCTTTTACGCACTTCAACGTTCCTGGCGGCTCCAAAGTCCCACTGCGCCGGAGCGAAGCTAGTTTCCGTACGCCCAGTCGGTACTGACGTCAACGCTGATGATTTCCTTCTTTCTTACTCTGGCACAGGCTTGCGCAGGAATGAATATCGGGATTCTGTAAAAACAGTTGAGATGGAAGCTCAGAAACGTATCCAGCTGCGCTGCCACTGCTGCCAAGGAACGGTTTGTGTTCCGGACAGTTCCTTTTACGCACTTCAACGTTCCTGGGGCCTCCAAAGTCCCACTGCGCCGGAGCGAAGCTATTTTCCGCACGACCAGTAGGTACTGACGTCAACGCTGATGATTTCCTTCTTACTTGTTCTGGCACAGGCCTGCGCATGAATGAATATCGGGAGTCTGTAAAAACAGATGAGATGGAAGCTCAGAAACGTAGCCAGCTGCGCTGCCACTGCTGCCAAGGAACGGTTCGTGTTCCGGACACTTCCTTTAACGCACTTCAACGTTCCTGGCGCCTCCAAAATCTCACTGCGCCGGAGCGAAGCTAGTTTCCGCACGCCCAGTCGGTACTGACGTCAACGCTGATGATTTCCTTCTAGCTTGCTCTGGCACAGGCTCGCGCAGGAATAAATATCAGGATTCTGTAAAAACAGATGAGATGGAAGCTCAGAAACTTAGCCAGCTGCGCTGCCACTGCTGCCAAGGAACGGTTCGCGTTCCGGACATTTCCTTTTACGCAATTCAACGTTCCTGGCGGCTCCAAAGTCCCACTGCGCCGGAGCGAAGCTAGGTTCCGTACGCCCAGTCGATACGACGTCAACGCTGATAATTTCCTTCTTCCTTACTCTGGCACAGGCCTGCGCAGAAATGAATATCGGGAGTCTGTGAAAACAGATGAGATGGAAGCTCAGAAACGTAGGCAGCTGCGCTGCCACTGCTGCCAAGGAACGGTTCGTGTTCCAGACAGTTCCTTTAACGCACGTCAACGTTCCTGGCAACTCCAAAGTCCCACTGCGCCGGAGCGAAACTATTTTCCGCACGCCCAGTCGGTACTGACGTCAACGCTGATGATTTCCTTCTTGCATGCTCTGGCACACGCTTGCGCAGGAATGAATATCGGGATTCTGTAAAAACAGATGAGATGGAAGCTCAGAAACGCAGCCAGCTGCGCTGCCACTGCTGCCAAGGAACGGTTTGTGTTCCGGACAGTTCCTTTTACGCACTTCAACGTTCCTGGCGCCTCCAAAGTCCCACTGCACCGGAGCGAGGCTATTTTCCGCACGCCCAGTCGGTACTGACGTCAACGCTGATGATTTCCTTCTTGCTTGTTCTGGGACAGGCCTGCGCTTGAATGAATACCGGGAGTCTGTAAACAGATGAGATGGACGCTCAGAAACGCAGCCAGCTGCGCTGCCACTGCTGCCAAGGAACGGTTCGTGTTCCGGACACTTCCTTTAACGCACTCCAACGTACCTGGCGCCTCCAAAGTCCCACTGCGCCGGTGCGAAGCTAGTTTCCGCACGCCCAGTCGGTACTGACGTCAACGCTGATGATTTCCTTCTTGCTTGCTCTGGCACAGGCTCGCGCAGGAATAAATATCGGGATTATGTAAAAACAGATGAGATGGAAGCTCAGAAACGTAGCCAGCTGCGCTGCCACTGCTGCCATGGAACGGTTCGTGTTCCGAACAGTTTCTTTTACGCACTTCAAGGTTCCTGGCGCCTCCAAAGTCCCACTGCACCGGAGCGAAGCTAGTTTCCGCACGCCCAGTCGGTACTGACGTCAACGCTGATGATTTCCTTCTTGTTTGCTCTGGTACAGGCTTTTGCACGAATAAATATCGGGATTATGTAAAAACAGATGATATGGAAGCTCAGGAACGTAGCCAGCTGCGCTGCCACTGCTGCCAAGAAACGGTTCGTGTTCCGGACAGTTCCTTTTACGCACTTCAACGTTCCTGGCGCCTCCAATGTCCCACTGCGCCGGAGCGAAGCTATTTTCCGCACGCCGAGTCGGTACTGACGTCAACGCTGATTATTTCCTTCTTGCTTGTTCTGGCACAGGCTTGCGCAGGAATAAATATCGGGATTCTGTAAAAACAGATGAGATGGAAGCTCAGAAACGTAGCCAGCTGTGCTGCCACTGCTGCCAAGGAACGGTTCGTGTTCCGGACAGTTCCTTTAACGCACTTCAACGTTCCTGGCGCCTCCAAAATCCCACTGCGCCGGAGCGAAGCTAGTTTCCGCACGCCCAGTCGGTACTGACGTCAACGCTGATGATTTCCTTCTTGCTTGCTCTGGCACAGGCTTGCGCAGCATTAAATATCGGGATTCTGTAAAAACAGATGAGATGGAAGCTCAGAAACGTAGCCAGCTGCGCTGCCACTGCTGCCAAGGAACGGTTCGTGTTCCGGACAGTTCCTTTTACGCACTTCAACGGTCCTCGCGCCCCCAAAGTCTCACTGCGCCGGAGCGAAGCTAGTTTTCGCACGCCCAGACGGTACTGACCTCAACGCTGATGATTTCCTTCTTGCTTGCTCTGTCACAGGCTTGCTCAGGAATAAATATCAGGATTCTGTAAAAACAGATGAGATGGATGCTCAGAAACGTATCCAGCAGCGCTGCCACTGCTACCAAGGAACGGTTCGTGTTGCGGACAGTTCTTTTAACGCACTTCAACGTTCCTGGCGCCTCCAAAGTCCTACTGCGCCGGAGCGAAACTAGTTTCCGCACGCCCAGTCGGTACTGACGTCAACGCTGATGATTTCCTTCTTGCATGCTCTGGCACACGCTTGCGCAGGAATGAATATCGGGATTCTGTAAAAACAGATGAAATGGAAGCTCAGAAACGCAGCCAGCTGCGCTGCCACTGCTGCCAAGGAACGGTTTGTGTTCCGGACAGTTCCTTTTACGCACTTCTACGTTCCTGGTGCCTCCAAAGTCCCACTGCACCGGAGCGAGGCTATTTTCCGCACGCCCAGTCGGTACTGACGTCAACGCTGATGATTTCCTTCTTGCTTGTTCTGGCACAGGCCTGCTCTTGAATGAATATCGGGAGTCTGTAAAAACAGATGAGATGGACGCTCAGAAACGTAGCCAGCTGCGCTGCCACTGCTGCCAAGGAACAGTTCGTGTTCCGGACACTTCCTTTAACGCACTCCAACGTACCTGGCGCCTCCAAAGTCCCACTGCGCCGGTGCGAAGCTAGTTTCTGCACGCCCAGTCGATACTGACGTCAACGCTGATGATTTCCTTCTTGCTTGCTCTGGCACAGGCTCGCGCAGGAATAAATATCGGGATTATGTAAAAACAGATGAGATGGAAGCTCAGAAACGTAGCCAGCTGCGCTGCCACTGCTGCCATGGAACGGTTCGTGTTCCGAACAGTTTCTTTTAAGCACTTCAAGGTTCCTGGCGCCTCCAAAGTCCCACTGCGCCGGAGCGAAGCTAGTTTCCGCACGCCCTGTCGGTACTGACGTCAACGCTGATGATTTCCTTCTTGCTTGCTCTGGCACAGGCTTGCGCAGGAATGAATATCGGGATTCTGTAAAAACAGATGAGATGGAAGCTCAGAAACGTAGCCAGCTGCGCTGCCACTGCTGCCAAGGAACGGTTCGTGTTGCGGACAGTTCCTTTAACGCACTTCAACGTTCCTGGCGCCTCCAAAGTCCCACTGCACCGGAGCGAAGCTAGTTTCCGCACGCCCAGTCGGTACTGACGTCAACGCTGATGATTTCCTTCTTGCTTGTTCTGGCACGGGCTTGCGCAGGAATAAATATCGGGATTCTGTAAAAACCGATGAGATGGAAGCTCAGAAACGTAGCCAGCTGTGCTGCCACTGCTGCCAAGGAACGGTTCGTGTTCCGGACAGTTCCTTTTACGCACTTCAACGTTCCTGGCGCCTCCACCGTTCCACTGCGCCGGCGCGAAGCTATTTTCCGCACGCCCAGTCGGTACTGACGTCAACGCTGATGATTTCCTTCTTGCTTGTTCTGGCACAGGCCTGCGCAGGAATGAATATCGGTAGTCTGTAAAAACATATGCGATTGCAGCTCAGAAACGTAGCCAGCTGCGCTGCCACTGCTGCCAAGGAACGGTTCGTGTTGCGGACAGTTCCTTTAACGCACTTCAACGTTCCTGGCGCCTCCGAAGTCCCACTGCGCCGGAGCGAATCTAGTTTCCGCCCGCCCTGTCAGTACTGACGTCAACGCTGATGATTTCCTTCTTGCTTGTTCTGGCACAGGCCTGCGCAGGAATGAATATCGGTAGTCTGTAAAAACATATGCGATTGCAGCTCAGAAACGTAGCCAGCTGCGCTGCCACTGCTGCCAAGGAACGGTTCGTGTTGCGGACAGTTCCTTTAACGCACTTCAACGTTCCTGGCGCCTCCAAAGTCCTACTGCGCCGGAGCGAAGCTATTTTCCGCACGCCCAGTCGGTACTGACGTCAACGCTGATGATTTCCTTCTTGCTTGTTTTGGCACTGGCTTGTGCAGGAATGAATATCGGTATTCTGTAAAAACAGATGAGATGGAAGCTCAGAAACGTAGCCAGCGGCGCTGCCACTGCTGCCAAGGAACGGTTCGTGTTCCGGACAGTTCCTTTTACGCACTTCACCGTTCCTGGCGCCTCCAAAGTCCCACTGCGCCGGAGCGAAGCTATTTTCCGCACGCCCAGTCTGTACTGACATCAACGCTGATTATTTCCTTCTTGCTTGTTCTGGCACAGGCTTGCGCAGGAATAAATATCGGGATTCTGTAAAAACAGATGAGATGGAAGCTCAGAAACGTAGCCAGCTGTGCTGCAACTGCTGCCAAGAAACGGTTCGTGTTCCGGACAGTTCCTTTTACGCACTTCAACGTTCCTGGCGCCTCCAAAGTCCCAATGCGCCGGAGCGAAGCTACTTTTTACGCACGCCCAGTCGGCACTGACGTCAACGCTGATGATTTCCTTCTTGCTTGCACTGGCACAGGCTTGCGCAGGAAAAAATATCGGGATTCTGTAAAAACAGTTGAGATGGAAGCTCAGAAACGTATCCAGCAGCGCTGCCACTGCTGCCAAGGAACGGTTCGTGTTGCGGACAGTTCCTTTAACGAACTTCAACGTTCCTGGCGCCTCCAAAGTCCCACTGCGCCGGAGCGAAACTAGTTTCCGCACGCCCAGTCGGTACTGACGTCAACGGTGATGATTTCCGTCTTGCTTGCTCTGGCACAGGCTTGCGCAGGAATGAATATCGGGATTCTGTAAAAACAGATGAGATGGAAGCTTAGGAACGTAGCCAGCTGCGCTGCCACTGCTGCCAAGGAACGGTTCGTGTTGCGGACAGTTCCTTTTATGCACTTCAACGTTCCTGGCGCCTCCAAAGTCCCACTGCGCCGGAGCGAAGCTAGTTTCCGCAAGCCCAGTCGGTACTGACGTCAACGCTGATGATTTTCTTCTTGCTTGCTCTGGCACAGGCTTGCGCAGCAATAAATATCGGGATTCTGTAAAAACAGATGAGATGGAAGCTCAGAAACGTAGCCAGCTGCGCTGCCACTGCTGCCAAGGAACGGTTCGTGTGCCGGACAGTTCCTTTTACGCACTTCAACGGTCCTCGCGCCCCCAAAGTCCCACTGCGCCGGAGCGAAGCTAGTTTTCGCACGCCCAGACGGTACTGACCTCAACGCTGATGATTTCCTTCTTGCTTGCTCTGTCACAGGCTTGCGCAGGAATACATATTGGGATTCTGTAAAAACAGATTAGATGGAAGCTCAGAAACGTAGCCAGCTGCGCTGCCACTGCTGCCAAGGAAAGGTTCGTGTTCCGGACAGTTCCTTTTACGCACTTCAACGTTCCTGGCGCCTCCAAAGTCCCACTGCGCCGGAGCGAAGCTAGTTTCCGCACGCTCAGTCGGTACGGACGTCAACGCTGATGATTTCCTTCTTGCTTGCTCTGGCACAGCCTTGCGCAGTAATAAATATCGGGATTCTGTAAAAACAGATGAGATCAAAGCTCAGAAACGTAGCCAGCCGCGCTGCCACTGCTGCCAAGGAACGGTGCGTGTGCCGGACAGTTCCTTTTACGCACTTCAACGGTGCTCGCGCCTCCAAAGTCCCACTGCGCCGGAGCGAAACTATTTTCCGCGCGCCCAGTCGGTACTGACGTCAACGCTGATGATTTATTTCTTGCTTGTTCTGGCACAGGGCTGCGCAGGATTGAATATCGGGAGTCTGTGAAAACAGATGAGATGGAAGCTCAGAAACGTAGGCAGCTGCGCTGCCACTGCTGCCAAGGAACGGTTCGTGTTCCAGACAGTTCCTTCAACGCACGTCAACGTTCCTGGCACCTCCAAAGTCCCACTGCGCCGGAGCGAAGCTAGGTTCCTCACGCCCAGTCGGTACTGACGTGAACGCTGATGATTTCCTTCTTGCTTGCTCTGGCACAGGCTTTCGCGGGAATAAATATCGGGATTATGTAAAAACAGATGAGACGGAAGCTCAGAAACGTAGCCAGCTGCGCTGCCACTGCTGCCAAGGAACGGTTCGTGTTGCGGACAGTTCCTTTAACGCACTTCAACGTTCCTGGCGCCTCCGAAGTCCCAGTGCGCTTGAGCGAAGCTAGTTTCCGCACGCCCAGTCGGTACTGACGTCAACGCTGATGATTTCCTTCTTGCTTGCACTGGCACAGGCTTGCGCAGGAATAAATATCGGGATTCTGTAAAAACAGATGAGATGGATGCTCAGAAACGTATCCAGCAGCGCTGCCACTGCTGCGAAGGAACGGTTCGTTTTCCGGACAGTTCCTTTTACGCACTTCAACGTTCCTGGCGCCTCCAAAGTCCCACTGCGCCGGAGCGAAGCTAGTTTCCGCACGCCCAGTCGGTACTGACGTCAACGCTGATGATTTCCTTCTTGCTTGTTCTGGCACAGGCCTGCGCTTGAATGAATATCGGGAGTCTGTAAAAACAGATGAGATGGACGCTCAGAAACGTAGCCAGCTGCGCTGCCACTGCTGCCACGGAACGGTTCGTGTTGCGGACAGTTCCTTTAACGCACTTCAACGTTCCTGGCGCCTCCGAAGTCCCACTGCGCTTGAGCGAAGCTAGTTTTCGCACGCCCAGTCGGTACTGACGTCAACGCTGATGATTTCCTTCTTGCTTGCACTGGCACAGGCTTGCGCAGGAATAAATATCGGGATTCTGTAAAAACAGATGAGATGGATGCTCAGAAACGTATCCAGCAGCGCTGCCACTGCTACCAAGGAACGGTTCGTGTTGCGGACAGTTCTTTTACCGCACTTCAACGTTCCTGGCGCCTCCAAAGTCCCACTGCACCGGAGCGAGGCTATTTTCCGCACGCCCAGTCGGTACTGACGTCAACGCTGATGATTTCCTTCTTGCTTGTTCTGGCACAGGCCTGCGCTTGAATGAATATCGGGAGTCTGTAAAAACAGATGAGATGGACGCTCAGAAACGTAGCCAGCTGCGCTGCCACTGCTGCCAAGGAACGGTTCGTGTTCCGGACACTTCCTTTAACGCACTCCACCGTACCTGGCGCCTCCAAAGTCCCACTGCGCCGGTGCGAAGCTAATTTCCGCACGCCCAGTCGGTACTGACGTCAACGCTGATGATTTCCTTCTTGATTGCTCTGGCACAGGCTCGCGCAGGAATAAATATCGGGATTATGTAAAAACAGATGAGATGGAAGCTCAGAAACGTAGCCAGCTGCGCTGCCACTGCTGCCATGGAACGGTTCGTGTTCCGAACAGTTTCTTTTACGCACTTCAAGGTTCCTGGCGCCTCCAAAGTCCCACTGCGCCGGAGCGAAGCTAGTTTCCGCACTCCCAGTCGGTACTGACGTCAACGCTGATGATTTCCTTCTTGCTTGCACTGGCACAGGCTCGCGCAGGAATAAATATCGGGATTATGTAAAAACAGATGAGACGGAAGCTCAGAAACGTAGCCAGCTGCGCTGCCACTGCTGCCAAGGAACGATTCGTGTTGCGGACAGTTCCTTTAACGCACTTCAACGTTCCTGGCGCCTCCGAAGTCCCACTGCGCTTGAGCGAAGCTAGTTTCCGCACGCCCAGTCGGTACTGACGTCAACGCTGATGATTTCCTTCTTGCTTGCACTGGCACAGGCTTGCGCAGGAATAAATATCGGGATTCTGTAAAAACAGATGAGATGGATGCTCAGAAACGTATCCAGCAGCGCTGCCACTGCTGCGAAGGAACGGTTCGTTTTCCAGACAGTTCCTTTAACGCACGTCAACGTTCCTGGCACCTCCAAAGTCCCACTGCGCTTGAGCGAAGCTAGTTTCCGCACGCCCAGTCGGTACTGACGTCAACGCTGATGATTTCCTTCTTGCTTGCACTGGCACAGGCTTGCGCAGGAATAAATATCGGGATTCTGTAAAAACAGATGAGATGGATGCTCAGAAACGTATCCAGCAGCGCTGCCACTGCTACCAAGGAACGGTTCGTGTTGCGGACAGTTCTTTTACCGCACTTCAACGTTCCTGGCGCCTCCAAAGTCCCACTGCACCGGAGCGAGGCTATTTTCCGCACGCCCAGTCGGTACTGACGTCAACGCTGATGATTTCCTTCTTGCTTGTTCTGGCACAGGCCTGCGCTTGAATGAATATCGGTAGTCTGTAAAAACAGATGAGATGGACGCTCAGAAACGTAGCCAGCTGCGCTGCCACTGCTGCCAAGGAACGGTTCGTGTTCCGGACACTTCCTTTAACGCACTCCAACGTACCTGGCGCCTCCAAAGTCCCACTGCGCCGGTGCGAAGCTAATTTCCGCACGCCCAGTCGGTACTGACGTCAACGCTGATGATTTCCTTCTTGCTTGCTCTGGCACAGGCTCGCGCAGGAATAAATATCGGGATTATGTAAAAACAGATGAGATGGAAGCTCAGAAACGTAGCCAGCTGCGCTGCCACTGCTGCCATGGAACGGTTCGTGTTCCGAACAGTTTCTTTTACGCACTTCAAGGTTCCTGGCGCCTCCAAAGTCCCACTGCGCCGGAGCGAAGCTAGTTTCCGCACGCCCAGTCGGTACTGACGTCAACGCTGATGATTTCCTTCTTGCTTGCTCTGGCACAGGCTTGCGCAGGAATGAGCATCGGGATTCTGTAAAAACAGATGAGATGGAAGCTCAGAAACGTAGCCAGCTGCGCTGCCACTGCTGCCAAGGAACGGTTCGTGTTGCGGACAGTTCCTTTAACGCACTTCAACGTTCCTGGCGCCTCCAAAGTCCCACTGCACCGGAGCGAAGCTAGTTTCCGCACGCCCAGTCGGTACTGACGTCAACGTTGATGATTTCCTTCTTGCTTGCTCTGGTGCAGGCTTTCGCAGGAATAAATATCGGGATTATGTAAAAACAGATGATATGGAAGCTCAGAAACGTAGCCAGCTGCGCTGCCACTGCTGCCAAGAAACGGTTCGTGTTCCGGACAGTTCCTTTTACGCACTTCAACGTTCCTGGCGCCTCTAATGTCCCACTGCGCCGGAGCGAAGCTATTTTCCGCACGCCCAGTCGGTACTGACGTCAACGCTGATTATTTCCTTCTTGCTTGTTCTGGCACAGGCTTGCGCAGGAATAAATATCGGGATTCTGTAAAAACAGATGAGATGGAAGCTCAGAAACGTAGCCAGCTGTGCTGCCACTGCTGCCAAGGAACGGTTCGTGTTCCGGACAGTTCCTTTTACGCACTTCAACGTTCCTGGCGCCTCCACCGTTCCACTGCGCAGGCGCGAAGCTATTTTCCGCACGCCCAGTCGGTACTGACGTCAACGCTGATGATTTCCTTCTTGCTTGCTCTGGCACAGGCTTGCGCAGGAATGAATATCGGGAGTCTGTAAAAACAGATGAGATGGAAGCTCAGAAACGTAGCCAGCTGCGCTGCCACTGCTGCCAAGGAACGGTTCGTGTTGCGGACAGTTCCTTTAACGCACTTCAACGTTCCTGGCGCCTCCAAAGTCCCACTGCACCGGAGCGAAGCTAGTTTCCGCACGCCCAGTCGGTACTGACGTCAACGTTGATGATTTCCTTCTTGCTTGCTCTGGTGCAGGCTTTCGAAGGAATAAATATCGGGATTATGTAAAAACAGATGATATGGAAGCTCAGAAACGTAGCCAGATGCGCTGCCACTGCTGCCAAGAAACGGTTCGTGTTCCGGACAGTTCCTTTTACGCACTTCAACGTTCCTGGCGCCTCTAATGTCCCACTGCGCCGGAGCGAAGCTATTTTCCGCACGCCCAGTCGGTACTGACGTCAACGCTGATTATTTCCTTCTTGCTTGTTCTGGCACAGGCTTGCGCAGGAATAAATATCGGGATTCTGTAAAAACAGATGAGATGGAAGCTCAGAAACGTAGCCAGCTGTGCTGCCACTGCTGCCAAGGAACGGTTCGTGTTCCGGACAGTTCCTTTTACGCACTTCAACGTTCCTGGCGCCTCCACCGTTCCACTGCGCAGGCGCGAAGCTATTTTCCGCACGCCCAGTCGGTACTGACGTCAACGCTGATGATTTCCTTCTTGCTTGCTCTGGCACAGGCTTGCGCATAAATGAATATCGGGAGTCTGTAAAAACAGATGAGATGGAAGCTCAGAAACGTAGCCAGCTGCGCTGCCACTGCTTCCAAGGAACGGTTCGTGTTCCGGACAGTTTTTTTTACGCACTTCAACGTTCCTGGCGCCTCCAAAGTCCCACTGCGCCGGAGCGAAGCTAGTTTCCGCCCGCCCTGTCGGTACTGACGTCAACGCTGATGATTTCCTTCTTGCTTGCACTGGCACAGGCTTGCGCAGGAATAAATGTCAAGATTCTGTAAAAACAGATGAGATGGACGCTCAGAAACGTAGCCAGCTGCGCTGCCACTGCTGCCAAGGAACGGTTCGTGTTCCGGACACTTCCTTTAACGCACTCCAACGTACCTGGCGCCTCCAAAGTCCCACTGCGCCGGTGCGAAGCTAATTTCCGCACGCCCAGTCGGTACTGACGTCAACGCTGATGATTTCCTTCTTGCTTGCTCTGGCACAGGCTCGCGCAGGAATAAATATCGGGATTATGTAAAAACAGATGAGATGGAAGCTCAGAAACGTAGCCAGCTGCGCTGCCACTGCTGCCATGGAACGGTTCGTGTTCCGAACAGTTTCTTTTACGCGCTTCAAGGTTCCTGGCGCCTCCAAAGTCCCACTGCGCCGGAGCGAAGCTAGTTTCCGCACGCCCAGTCGGTACTGACGTCAACGCTGATGATTTCCTTCTTGCTTGCTCTGGCACAGGCTTGCGCAGGAATGAATATCGGGATTCTGTAAAAACAGATGAGATGGAAGCTCAGAAACGTAGCCAGCTGCGCTGCCACTGCTGCCAAGGAACGGTTCGTGTTGCGGACAGTTCCTTTAACGCACTTCAACGTTCCTGGCGCCTCCAAAGTCCCACTGCACCGGAGCGAAGCTAGTTTCCGCACGCCCAGTCGGTACTGACGTCAACGCTGATGATTTCCTTCTTGCTTGCTCTGGTGCAGGCTTTCGCAGGAATAAATATCGGGAGTCTGTAAAAACAGATGAGATGGACGCTCAGAAACGTAGCCAGCTGCGCTGCCACTGCTGCCAAGGAACGGTTCGTGTTCCGGACACTTCCTTTAACGCACTCCAACGTACCTGGCGCCTCCAAAGTCCCACTGCGCCGGTGCGAAGCTAATTTCCGCACGCCCAGTCGGTACTGACGTCAACGCTGATGATTTCCTTCTTGCTTGCTCTGGCACAGGCTCGCGCAGGAATAAATATCGGGATTATGTAAAAACAGATGAGATGGAAGCTCAGAAACGTAGCCAGCTGCGCTGCCACTGCTGCCATGGAACGGTTCATGTTCCGAACAGTTTCTTTTACGCACTTCAAGGTTCCTGGCGCCTCCAAAGTCCCACTGCGCCGGAGCGAAGCTAGTTTCCGCACGCCCAGTCGGTACTGACGTCAACGCTGATGATTTCCTTCTTGCTTGCTCTGGCACAGGCTTGCGCAGGAATGAATATCGGGATTCTGTAAAAACAGATGAGATGGAAGCTCAGAAACGTAGCCAGCTGCGCTGCCACTGCTGCCAAGGAACGGTTCGTGTTGCGGACAGTTCCTTTAACGCACTTCAACGTTCCTGGCGCCACCAAAGTCCCACTGCACCGGAGCGAAGCTAGTTTCCGCACGCCCAGTCGGTACTGACGTCAACGCTGATGATTTCCTTCTTGCTTGCTCTGGTGCAGGCTTTCGCAGGAATAAATATCGGGATTATGTAAAAACAGATGATATGGAAGCTCAGAAACGTAGCCAGCTGCGCTGCCACTGCTGCCAAGAAACGGTTCGTGTTCCGGACAGTTCCTTTTACGCACTTCAACGTTCCTGGCGCCTCTAATGTCCCACTGCGCCGGAGCGAAGCTATTTTCCGCACGCCCAGTCGGTACTGACGTCAACGCTGATTATTTCCTTCTTGCTTGTTCTGGCACAGGCTTGCGCAGGAATAAATATCGGGATTCTGTAAAAACAGACGAGATGGAAGCTCAGAAACGTAGCCAGCTGTGCTGCCACTGCTGCCAAGGAACGGTTCGTGTTCCGGACAGTTCCTTTTACGCAATTCAACGTTCCTGGCGCCTCCACCGTTCCACTGCGCAGGCGCGAAGATATTTTCCGCACGCCCAGTCGGTACTGACGTCAACGCTGATGATTTCCTTCTTGCTTGCTCTGGCACAGGCTTGCGCAGGAATGAATATCGGGAGTCTGTAAAAACAGATGAGATGGAAGCTCAGAAACGTAGCCAGCTGCGCTGCCACTGCTCCCAAGGAACGGTTCGTGTTCCGGACAGTTTTTTTTACGCACTTCAACGTTCCTGGCGCCTCCAAAGTCCCCCTGCGCCGGAGCGAAGCTAGATTCCGCCCGCCCTGTCGGTACTGACGTCAACGCTGATGATTTCCTTCTTGCTTGCACTGGCACAGGCTTGCGCAGGAATAAATATCAAGATTCTGTAAAAACAAATAGGATGGAAGCTCACAAACGTATCCAGCTGCGCTGCCACTGCTGCCAAGGAACGGTTCGTGTTGCGGACAGTTCCTTTAACGCACTTCAACGTTCCTGGCGCCTCCAAAGTCCCGCTGCGCCGGAGCGAAGCTATTTTCCGCACGCCCAGTCGGTACTGACGTCAACGCTGATGATTTCCTTCTTGCTTGCTCTGGCACAGGCTCTCGCAGCATTAAATATCGCGGTTCTGTAAAAACAGATGAGATGGAAGCTCAGAAACGTAGCCAGCTGCGCTGCCACTGCTGCCAAGGAACGGTTCGTGTGCCGGACAGTTCCTTTTACGCACTTCAACGGTCCTCGCGCCCCCAAAGTCCCACTGCGGCGGAGCGAAGCTAGTTTTCGCACGCCCAGACGGTACTGACCTCAACGCTGATGATTTACTTCTTGCTTGTTCTGGCACAGGCTTGCGCAGGAATAAATATCGGGATTCTGTAAAAACAGATGAGATGGAAGCTCAGAAACGTAGCCAGCGGCGCTGCCACTGCTGCCAAGGAACGGTTCGTGTTCCGGACAGTTCCTTTTACGCACTTCACCGTTCCTGGCGCCTCCAAATTCCCACTGCGCCGGAGCGAAGCAATTTTCCGCACGCCCAGTCTGTACTGACATCAACGCTGATTATTTCCTTCTTGCTTGTTCTGGCACAGGCTTGCGCAGGAATAAATATCGGGATTCTGTAAAAACAGATGAGATGGAAGCTCAGAAACGTAGCCAGCTGCGCTGCCACTGCTGCCAAGAAACGGTTCGTGTTCCGGACAGTTCCTTTTACGCACTTCAACGTTCCTGGCGCCTCCAAAGTCCCAATGCGCCGGAGCGAAGCTAGTTTTTACGCACGCCCAGTCGGCACTGACGTCAACGCTGATGATTTCCTTCTTGCTTGCACTGGCACAGGCTTGCGCAGGAAAAAATATCGGGATTCTGTAAAAACAGATGAGATGGAAGCTCAGAAACGTATCCAGCAGCGCTGCCACTGCTGCCAAGGAACGGCTCGTGTTGCGGACAGTTCCTTTAACGCACTTCAACGTTCCTGGCGCCTCCAAAGTCCCACTGCGCCGGAGCGAAACTAGTTTCCGCACGCCCAGTCGGTACTGACGTCAACGCTGATGATTTCCTTCTTGCTTGCTCTGGCACAGGCTTGCGCAGGAATGAATATCGGGATTCTGTAAAAACATATGCGATTGAAGCTCAGAAACGTAGCCAGCTGCGCTGCCACTGCTGCCAAGGAACGGTTCGTGTTGCGGACAGTTCCTTTAACGCACTTCAACGTTCCTGGCGCCTCCGAAGTCCCACTGCGCTTGAGCGAAGCTAGTTTCCGCACGCCCAGTCGGGAATGACGTCAACGCTGATAATTTCTTTCTTGCTTGCACTGGCACAGGCTTGCGCAGAAATAAACATCGGGATTCTGTAAAAACAGATGAGATGGATGCTCAGAAACGTATCCAGCAGCGCTGCCACTGCTACCAAGGAACGGTTCGTGTTGCGGACAGTTCTTTTAACGCACTTCAACGTTCCTGGCGCCTCCAAAGTCCCACTGCGCCGGAGCGAAACTAGTTTCCGCACGCCCAGTCGGTACTGACGTCAACGCTGATGATTTCCTTCTTGCATGCTCTGGCACACGCTTGCGCAGGAATGAATATCGGGATTCTGTAAAAACAGATGAGATGGAAGCTCAGAAACGCAGCCAGCTGCGCTGCCACTGCTGCCAAGGAACGGTTTGTGTTCCGGACAGTTTCTTTTACGCACTTCAACGTTCCTGGCGCCTCCAAAGTCCCACTGCACCGGAGCGAGGCTATTTTCCGCACGCCCAGTCGGTACTGACGTCAATGCTGATGATTTCCTTCTTGCTTGTTCTGGCACAGGCCTGCGCTTGAATGAATATCGGGAGTCTGTAAAAACAGATGAGATGGACGCTCAGAAACGTAGCCAGCTGCGCTGCCACTGCTGCCAAGGAACGGTTCGTGTTCCGGACACTTCCTTTAACGCACTCCAACGTACCTGGCGCCTCCAAAGTCCCACTGCGCCGGTGCGAAGCTAGTTTCCGCATGCCCTGTCGGTACTGACGTCAACGCTGATGATTTCCTTCTTGCTTGCTCTGGCACAGGCTCGCGCAGGATTAAATATCGGGATTATGTAAAAACAGATGAGATGGAAGCTCAGAAACGTAGCCAGCTGCGCTGCCACTGCTGCCATGGAACGGTTCGTGTTCCGAACAGTTTCTTTTACGCACTTCAAGGTTCCTGGCGCCTCCAAAGTCCCACTGCGCCGGAGCGAAGCTAGTTTCCGCACGCCCAGTCGGTACTGATGTCAACGCTGATGATTTCCTTCTTGCTTGCTCTGGCACAGGCTTGCGCAGGAATGAATATCGGGATTCTGTAAAAACAGATGAGATGGAAGCTCAGAAACGTAGCCAGCTGCGCTGCCACTGCTGCCAAGGAACGGTTCGTGTTGCGGACAGTTCCTTTAACGCACTTCAACGTTCCTGGCGCCTCCAAAGTCCCACTGCACCGGAGCGAAGCTAGTTTCCGCACGCCCAGTCGGTACTGACGTCAACGCTGATGATTTCCTTCTTGCTTGCTCTGGCACAGGCTTGCGCAGGAATGAATATCGGGAGTCTGTAAAAACAGATGAGATGGAAGCTCAGAAACGTAGCCAGCTGCGCTGCCACTGCTCCCAAGGAACGGTTCGTGTTCCGGACAGTTTTTTTTACGCACTTCAACGTTCCTGGCGCCTCCAAAGTCCCACTGCGCCGGAGCGAAGCTAGTTTCCGCCCGCCCTGTCGGTACTGACGTCAACGCTGATGATTTCCTTCTTGCTTGCACTGGCACAGGCTTGCGCAGGAATAAATATCAAGATTCTGTAAAAACAAATGAGATGGAAGCTCACAAACGTATCCAGCTGCGCTGCCACTGCTGCCAAGGAACGGTTCGTGTTGCGGACAGTTCCTTTAACGCACTTCAACGTTCCTGGCGCCTCCAAAGTCCCACTGCGCCGGAGCGAAGCTAGTTTCGGCAAGCCCAGTCGGTACTGACGTCAACGCTGATCATTTCCTTCTTGCTTGTTCTGGCACAGGCCTGCGCAGGAATGAATATCGGTAGTCTGTAAAAACATATGAGATTGAAGCTCAGAAACGTAGCCAGCTGCGCTGCCACTGCTGCCAAGGAACTGTTCGTGTTGCGGACAGTTCCTTTTACGCACTTCAACGTTCCTGGGGCCTCTAAAGTCCCACTGCGCCGGAGCGAAGCTAGTTTCCGCACGCCCAGTCGGTACTGACGTCAACGCTGATGATTTCCTTCTTGCTTGCACTGGCACACGCTTGCGTAGGAATAAATATCGGGATTCTGTAAAAACAGATGAGATGGAAGCTCAGAAACGTAGCCAGCTGCGCTGCCACTGCTGCCAAGGAACGGTTCGTGTTGCGGACAGTTCCTTTAACGCACTTCAACGTTCCTGGCGCCTCCGAAGTCCCACTGCGCTTGAGCGAAGCTAGTTTCCGCACGCCCAGTCGGTACTGACGTCAACGCTGATAATTTCCTTCTTGCTTGCACTGGCACAGGCTTGCGCAGAAATAAACATCGGGATTCTGTAAAAACAGATGAGATGGATGCTCAGAAACGTATCCAGCAGCGCTGCCACTGCTACCAAGGAACGGTTCGTGTTGCGGACAGTTCTTTTAACGCACTTCAACGTTCCTGGCGCCTCCAAAGTCCCACTGCGCCGGAGCGAAACTAGTTTCCGCACGCCCAGTCGGTACTGACGTCAACGCTGATGATTTCCTTCTTGCATCCTCTGGCACACGCTTGCGCAGGAATGAATATCGGGATTCTGTAAAAACAGATGAGATGGAAGCTCAGAAACGCAGCCAGCTGCGCTGCCACTGCTGCCAAGGAACGGTTTGTGTTCCGGACAGTTTCTTTTACGCACTTCAACGTTCCTGGCGCCTCCAAAGTCCCACTGCACCGGAGCGAGGCTATTTTCCGCACGCCCAGTCGGTACTGACGTCAATGCTGATGATTTCCTTCTTGCTTGTTCTGGCACAGGCTTGCGCAGGAATAAATATCGGGATTCTGTAAAAACAGATGAGATGGAAGCTCAGAAACGTAGCCAGCTGCGCTGCCACTGCTGCCAAGAAACGGTTCGTGTTCCGGACAGTTCCTTTTACGCACTTCAACGTTCCTGGCGCCTCCAAAGTCCCAATGCGCCGGAGCGAAGCTAGTTTTTACGCACGCCCAGTCGGCACTGACGTCAACGCTGATGATTTCCTTCTTGCTTGCACTGGCACAGGCTTGCGCAGGAAAAAATATCGGGATTCTGTAAAAACAGATGAGATGGAAGCTCAGAAACGTATCCAGCAGCGCTGCCACTGCTGCCAAGGAACGGCTCGTGTTGCGGACAGTTCCTTTAACGCACTTCAACGTTCCTGGCGCCTCCAAAGTCCCACTGCGCCGGAGCGAAACTAGTTTCCGCACGCCCAGTCGGTACTGACGTCAACGCTGATGATTTCCTTCTTGCTTGCTCTGGCACAGGCTTGCGCAGGAATGAATATCGGGATTCTGTAAAAACATATGCGATTGAAGCTCAGAAACGTAGCCAGCTGCGCTGCCACTGCTGCCAAGGAACGGTTCGTGTTGCGGACAGTTCCTTTAACGCACTTCAACGTTCCTGGCGCCTCCGAAGTCCCACTGCGCTTGAGCGAAGCTAGTTTCCGCACGCCCAGTCGGGAATGACGTCAACGCTGATAATTTCCTTCTTGCTTGCACTGGCACAGGCTTGCGCAGAAATAAACATCGGGATTCTGTAAAAACAGATGAGATGGATGCTCAGAAACGTATCCAGCAGCGCTGCCACTGCTACCAAGGAACGGTTCGTGTTGCGGACAGTTCTTTTAACGCACTTCAACGTTCCTGGCGCCTCCAAAGTCCCACTGCGCCGGAGCGAAACTAGTTTCCGCACGCCCAGTCGGTACTGACGTCAACGCTGATGATTTCCTTCTTGCATGCTCTGGCACACGCTTGCGCAGGAATGAATATCGGGATTCTGTAAAAACAGATGAGATGGAAGCTCAGAAACGCAGCCAGCTGCGCTGCCACTGCTGCCAAGGAACGGTTTGTGTTCCGGACAGTTTCTTTTACGCACTTCAACGTTCCTGGCGCCTCCAAAGTCCCACTGCACCGGAGCGAGGCTATTTTCCGCACGCCCAGTCGGTACTGACGTCAATGCTGATGATTTCCTTCTTGCTTGTTCTGGCACAGGCCTGCGCTTGAATGAATATCGGGAGTCTGTAAAAACAGATGAGATGGACGCTCAGAAACGTAGCCAGCTGCGCTGCCACTGCTGCCAAGGAACGGTTCGTGTTCCGGACACTTCCTTTAACGCACTCCAACGTACCTGGCGCCTCCAAAGTCCCACTGCGCCGGTGCGAAGCTAGTTTCCGCATGCCCTGTCGGTACTGACGTCAACGCTGATGATTTCCTTCTTGCTTGCTCTGGCACAGGCTCGCGCAGGATTAAATATCGGGATTATGTAAAAACAGATGAGATGGAAGCTCAGAAACGTAGCCAGCTGCGCTGCCACTGCTGCCATGGAACGGTTCGTGTTCCGAACAGTTTCTTTTACGCACTTCAAGGTTCCTGGCGCCTCCAAAGTCCCACTGCGCCGGAGCGAAGCTAGTTTCCGCACGCCCATTCGGTACTGACGTCAACGCTGATGATTTCCTTCTTGCTTGCTCTGGCACAGGCTTGCGCAGGAATGAATATCGGGATTCTGTAAAAACAGATGAGATGGAAGCTCAGAAACGTAGCCAGCTGCGCTGCCACTGCTGCCAAGGAACGGTTCGTGTTGCGGACAGTTCCTTTAACGCACTTCAACGTTCCTGGCGCCTCCAAAGTCCCACTGCACCGGAGCGAAGCTAGTTTCCGCACGCCCAGTCGGTACTGACGTCAACGCTGATGATTTCCTTCTTGCTTGCTCTGGCACAGGCTTGCGCAGGAATGAATATCGGGAGTCTGTAAAAACAGATGAGATGGAAGCTCAGAAACGTAGCCAGCTGCGCTGCCACTGCTCCCAAGGAACGGTTCGTGTTCCGGACAGTTTTTTTTACGCACTTCAACGTTCCTGGCGCCTCCAAAGTCCCACTGCGCCGGAGCGAAGCTAGTTTCCGCCCGCCCTGTCGGTACTGACGTCAACGCTGATGATTTCCTTCTTGCTTGCACTGGCACAGGCTTGCGCAGGAATAAATATCAAGATTCTGTAAAAACAAATGAGATGGAAGCTCACAAACGTATCCAGCTGCGCTGCCACTGCTGCCAAGGAACGGTTCGTGTTGCGGACAGTTCCTTTAACGCACTTCGACGTTCCTGGCGCCTCCAAAGTCCCACTGCGCCGGAGCGAAGTTAGTTTCGGCAAGCCCAGTCGGTACTGACGTCAACGCTGATCATTTCCTTCTTGCTTGTTCTGGCACAGGCCTGCGCAGGAATGAATATCGGTAGTCTGTAAAAACATATGAGATTGAAGCTCAGAAACGTAGCCAGCTGCGCTGCCACTGCTGCCAAGGAACTGTTCGTGTTGCGGACAGTTCCTTTTACGCACTTCAACGTTCCTGGGGCCTCTAAAGTCCCACTGCGCCGGAGCGAAGCTAGTTTCCGCACGCCCAGTCGGTACTGACGTCAACGCTGATGATTTCCTTCTTGCTTGCACTGGCACACGCTTGCGTAGGAATAAATATCGGGATTCTGTAAAAACAGATGAGATGGAAGCTCAGAAACGTAGCCAGCTGCGCTGCCACTGCTGCCAAGGAACGGTTCGTGTTGCGGACAGTTTCTTTAACGCACTTCAACGTTCCTGGCGCCTCCGAAGTCCCACTGCGCTTGAGCGAAGCTAGTTTCCGCACGCCCAGTCGGTACTGACGTCAACGCTGATAATTTCCTTCTTGCTTGCACTGGCACAGGCTTGCGCAGAAATAAACATCGGGATTCTGTAAAAACAGATGAGATGGATGCTCAGAAACGTATCCAGCAGCGCTGCCACTGCTACCAAGGAACGGTTCGTGTTGCGGACAGTTCTTTTAACGCACTTCAACGTTCCTGGCGCCTCCAAAGTCCCACTGCGCCGGAGCGAAACTAGTTTCCGCACGCCCAGTCGGTACTGACGTCAACGCTGATGATTTCCTTCTTGCATGCTCTGGCACACGCTTGCGCAGGAATGAATATCGGGATTCTGTAAAAACAGATGAGATGGAAGCTCAGAAACGCAGCCAGCTGCGCTGCCACTGCTGCCAAGGAACGGTTTGTGTTCCGGACAGTTTCTTTTACGCACTTCAACGTTCCTGGCGCCTCCAAAGTCCCACTGCACCGGAGCGAGGCTATTTTCCGCACGCCCAGTCGGTACTGACGTCAATGCTGATGATTTCCTTCTTGCTTGTTCTGGCACAGGCCTGCGCTTGAATGAATATCGGGAGTCTGTAAAAACAGATGAGATGGACGCTCAGAAACGTAGCCAGCTGCGCTGCCACTGCTGCCAAGGAACGGTTCGTGTTCCGGACACTTCCTTTAACGCACTTCAACGTACCTGGCGCCTCCAAAGTCCCACTGCGCCGGTGCGAAGCTAGTTTCCGCATGCCCTGTCGGTACTGACGTCAACGCTGATGATTTCCTTCTTGCTTGCTCTGGCACAGGCTCGCGCAGGATTAAATATCGGGATTATGTAAACACAGATGAGATGGAAGCTCAGAAACGTAGCCAGCTGCGCTGCCACTGCTGCCATGGAACGGTTCGTGTTCCGAACAGTTTCTTTTACGCACTTCAAGGTTCCTGGCGCCTCCAAAGTCCCACTGCGCCGGAGCGAAGCTAGTTTCCGCACGCCCAGTCGGTACTGACGTCAACGCTGATGATTTCCTTCTTGCTTGCTCTGGCACAGGCTTGCGCAGGAATGAATATCGGCATTCTGTAAAAACAGATGAGATGGAAGCTCAGAAACGTAGCCAGCTGCGCTGCCACTGCTGCCAAGGAACGGTTCGTGTTGCGGACAGTTCCTTTAACGCACTTCAACGTTCCTGGCGCCTCCAAAGTCCCACTGCGCCGGAGCGAAGCTAGTTTCCGCACGCCCAGTTGGTACTGACGTCAACGCTGATGATTTCCTTCTTGCGTGCTCTGGCACAGGCTTGCGCAGCATTAAATATCGGGATTCTGTAAAAACAGATGAGATGGAAGCTCAGAAACGTAGGCAGCTGCGCTGCCACTGCTGCCAAGGAACGGTTCGTGTTCCAGACAGTTCCTTTAACGCACGTCAACGTTCCTGGCACCTCCAAAGTCCCACTCCGCCGTAGCGAAGCTAGTTTCCTCACGCCCAGTCGGTACTGACGTCAACGCTGATGATTTCCTTCTTGCTTGCTCTGGCACAGGCTTTCGCAGGAATAAATATCGGGATTATGTAAAAACAGATCAGACGGAAGCTCAGAAACGTAGCCAGCTGCGCTGCCACTGCTGCGAAGGAACGGTTCGTTTTCCGGACAGTTCCTTTTACGCACTTCAACGTTCCTGGGGCCTCTAAAGTCCCACTGCGCCGGAGCGAAGCTAGTTTCCGCACGACCAGTCGGTACTGACGTCAACGCTGATGATTTCCTTCTTGCTTGCACTGGCACACGCTTGCGTAGGAATAAATATCGGGATTCTGTAAAAACAGATGAGATGGAAGCTCAGAAACGTAGCCAGCTGCGCTGCCACTGCTGCCAAGGAACGGTTCGTGTTGCGGACAGTTCCTTTAACGCACTTCAACGTTCCTGGCGCCTCCGAAGTCCCACTGCGCTTGAGCGAAGCTAGTTTCCGCACGCCCAGTCGGTACTGACGTCAACGCTGATAATTTCCTTCTTGCTTGCACTGGCACAGGCTTGCGCAGAAATAAACATCGGGATTCTGTAAAAACAGATGAGATGGATGCTCAGAAACGTATCCAGCAGCGCTGCCACTGCTACCAAGGAACGGTTCGTGTTGCGGACAGTTCTTTTAACGCACTTCAACGTTCCTGGCGCCTCCAAAGTCCCACTGCGCCGGAGCGAAACTAGTTTCCGCACGCCCAGTCGGTACTGACGTCAACGCTGATGATTTCCTTCTTGCATCCTCTGGCACACGCTTGCGCAGGAATGAATATCGGGATTCTGTAAAAACAGATGAGATGGAAGCTCAGAAACGCAGCCAGCTGCGCTGCCACTGCTGCCAAGGAACGGTTTGTGTTCCGGACAGTTTCTTTTACGCACTTCAACGTTCCTGGCGCCTCCAAAGTCCCACTGCACCGGAGCGAGGCTATTTTCCGCACGCCCAGTCGGTACTGACGTCAATGCTGATGATTTCCTTCTTGCTTGTTCTGGCACAGGCTTGCGCAGGAATAAATATCGGGATTCTGTAAAAACAGATGAGATGGAAGCTCAGAAACGTAGCCAGCTGCGCTGCCACTGCTGCCAAGAAACGGTTCGTGTTCCGGACAGTTCCTTTTACGCACTTCAACGTTCCTGGCGCCTCCAAAGTCCCAATGCGCCGGAGCGAAGCTAGTTTTTACGCACGCCCAGTCGGCACTGACGTCAACGCTGATGATTTCCTTCTTGCTTGCACTGGCACAGGCTTGCGCAGGAAAAAATATCGGGATTCTGTAAAAACAGATGAGATGGAAGCTCAGAAACGTATCCAGCAGCGCTGCCACTGCTGCCAAGGAACGGCTCGTGTTGCGGACAGTTCCTTTAACGCACTTCAACGTTCCTGGCGCCTCCAAAGTCCCACTGCGCCGGAGCGAAACTAGTTTCCGCACGCCCAGTCGGTACTGACGTCAACGCTGATGATTTCCTTCTTGCTTGCTCTGGCACAGGCTTGCGCAGGAATGAATATCGGGATTCTGTAAAAACATATGCGATTGAAGCTCAGAAACGTAGCCAGCTGCGCTGCCACTGCTGCCAAGGAACGGTTCGTGTTGCGGACAGTTCCTTTAACGCACTTCAACGTTCCTGGCGCCTCCGAAGTCCCACTGCGCTTGAGCGAAGCTAGTTTCCGCACGCCCAGTCGGGAATGACGTCAACGCTGATAATTTCCTTCTTGCTTGCACTGGCACAGGCTTGCGCAGAAATAAACATCGGGATTCTGTAAAAACAGATGAGATGGATGCTCAGAAACGTATCCAGCAGCGCTGCCACTGCTACCAAGGAACGGTTCGTGTTGCGGACAGTTCTTTTAACGCACTTCAACGTTCCTGGCGCCTCCAAAGTCCCACTGCGCCGGAGCGAAACTAGTTTCCGCACGCCCAGTCGGTACTGACGTCAACGCTGATGATTTCCTTCTTGCATGCTCTGGCACACGCTTGCGCAGGAATGAATATCGGGATTCTGTAAAAACAGATGAGATGGAAGCTCAGAAACGCAGCCAGCTGCGCTGCCACTGCTGCCAAGGAACGGTTTGTGTTCCGGACAGTTTCTTTTACGCACTTCAACGTTCCTGGCGCCTCCAAAGTCCCACTGCACCGGAGCGAGGCTATTTTCCGCACGCCCAGTCGGTACTGACGTCAATGCTGATGATTTCCTTCTTGCTTGTTCTGGCACAGGCCTGCGCTTGAATGAATATCGGGAGTCTGTAAAAACAGATGAGATGGACGCTCAGAAACGTAGCCAGCTGCGCTGCCACTGCTGCCAAGGAACGGTTCGTGTTCCGGACACTTCCTTTAACGCACTCCAACGTACCTGGCGCCTCCAAAGTCCCACTGCGCCGGTGCGAAGCTAGTTTCCGCATGCCCTGTCGGTACTGACGTCAACGCTGATGATTTCCTTCTTGCTTGCTCTGGCACAGGCTCGCGCAGGATTAAATATCGGGATTATGTAAAAACAGATGAGATGGAAGCTCAGAAACGTAGCCAGCTGCGCTGCCACTGCTGCCATGGAACGGTTCGTGTTCCGAACAGTTTCTTTTACGCACTTCAAGGTTCCTGGCGCCTCCAAAGTCCCACTGCGCCGGAGCGAAGCTAGTTTCCGCACGCCCATTCGGTACTGACGTCAACGCTGATGATTTCCTTCTTGCTTGCTCTGGCACAGGCTTGCGCAGGAATGAATA
The DNA here is from genome assembly GCF_052857255.1 of Amblyomma americanum. Classification (NCBI taxonomy): domain Eukaryota; kingdom Metazoa; phylum Arthropoda; class Arachnida; order Ixodida; family Ixodidae; genus Amblyomma; species Amblyomma americanum. The sequence continues at coordinate 466,785,067 of NC_135497.1, forward strand.
TCGGGATTCTGTAAAAACAGATGAGATGGAAGCTCAGAAACGTAGCCAGCTGCGCTGCCACTGCTGCCAAGGAACGGTTCGTGTTGCGGACAGTTCCTTTAACGCACTTCAACGTTCCTGGCGCCTCCAAAGTCCCACTGCACCGGAGCGAAGCTAGTTTCCGCACGCCCAGTCGGTACTGACGTCAACGCTGATGATTTCCTTCTTGCTTGCTCTGGCACAGGCTTGCGCAGGAATGAATATCGGGAGTCTGTAAAAACAGATGAGATGGAAGCTCAGAAACGTAGCCAGCTGCGCTGCCACTGCTCCCAAGGAACGGTTCGTGTTCCGGACAGTTTTTTTTACGCACTTCAACGTTCCTGGCGCCTCCAAAGTCCCACTGCGCCGGAGCGAAGCTAGTTTCCGCCCGCCCTGTCGGTACTGACGTCAACGCTGATGATTTCCTTCTTGCTTGCACTGGCACAGGCTTGCGCAGGAATAAATATCAAGATTCTGTAAAAACAAATGAGATGGAAGCTCACAAACGTATCCAGCTGCGCTGCCACTGCTGCCAAGGAACGGTTCGTGTTGCGGACAGTTCCTTTAACGCACTTCGACGTTCCTGGCGCCTCCAAAGTCCCACTGCGCCGGAGCGAAGTTAGTTTCGGCAAGCCCAGTCGGTACTGACGTCAACGCTGATCATTTCCTTCTTGCTTGTTCTGGCACAGGCCTGCGCAGGAATGAATATCGGTAGTCTGTAAAAACATATGAGATTGAAGCTCAGAAACGTAGCCAGCTGCGCTGCCACTGCTGCCAAGGAACTGTTCGTGTTGCGGACAGTTCCTTTTACGCACTTCAACGTTCCTGGGGCCTCTAAAGTCCCACTGCGCCGGAGCGAAGCTAGTTTCCGCACGCCCAGTCGGTACTGACGTCAACGCTGATGATTTCCTTCTTGCTTGCACTGGCACACGCTTGCGTAGGAATAAATATCGGGATTCTGTAAAAACAGATGAGATGGAAGCTCAGAAACGTAGCCAGCTGCGCTGCCACTGCTGCCAAGGAACGGTTCGTGTTGCGGACAGTTCCTTTAACGCACTTCAACGTTCCTGGCGCCTCCGAAGTCCCACTGCGCTTGAGCGAAGCTAGTTTCCGCACGCCCAGTCGGTACTGACGTCAACGCTGATAATTTCCTTCTTGCTTGCACTGGCACAGGCTTGCGCAGAAATAAACATCGGGATTCTGTAAAAACAGATGAGATGGATGCTCAGAAACGTATCCAGCAGCGCTGCCACTGCTACCAAGGAACGGTTCGTGTTGCGGACAGTTCTTTTAACGCACTTCAACGTTCCTGGCGCCTCCAAAGTCCCACTGCGCCGGAGCGAAACTAGTTTCCGCACGCCCAGTCGGTACTGACGTCAACGCTGATGATTTCCTTCTTGCATGCTCTGGCACACGCTTGCGCAGGAATGAATATCGGGATTCTGTAAAAACAGATGAGATGGAAGCTCAGAAACGCAGCCAGCTGCGCTGCCACTGCTGCCAAGGAACGGTTTGTGTTCCGGACAGTTTCTTTTACGCACTTCAACGTTCCTGGCGCCTCCAAAGTCCCACTGCACCGGAGCGAGGCTATTTTCCGCACGCCCAGTCGGTACTGACGTCAATGCTGATGATTTCCTTCTTGCTTGTTCTGGCACAGGCCTGCGCTTGAATGAATATCGGGAGTCTGTAAAAACAGATGAGATGGACGCTCAGAAACGTAGCCAGCTGCGCTGCCACTGCTGCCAAGGAACGGTTCGTGTTCCGGACACTTCCTTTAACGCACTTCAACGTACCTGGCGCCTCCAAAGTCCCACTGCGCCGGTGCGAAGCTAGTTTCCGCATGCCCTGTCGGTACTGACGTCAACGCTGATGATTTCCTTCTTGCTTGCTCTGGCACAGGCTCGCGCAGGATTAAATATCGGGATTATGTAAACACAGATGAGATGGAAGCTCAGAAACGTAGCCAGCTGCGCTGCCACTGCTGCCATGGAACGGTTCGTGTTCCGAACAGTTTCTTTTACGCACTTCAAGGTTCCTGGCGCCTCCAAAGTCCCACTGCGCCGGAGCGAAGCTAGTTTCCGCACGCCCAGTCGGTACTGACGTCAACGCTGATGATTTCCTTCTTGCTTGCTCTGGCACAGGCTTGCGCAGGAATGAATATCGGCATTCTGTAAAAACAGATGAGATGGAAGCTCAGAAACGTAGCCAGCTGCGCTGCCACTGCTGCCAAGGAACGGTTCGTGTTGCGGACAGTTCCTTTAACGCACTTCAACGTTCCTGGCGCCTCCAAAGTCCCACTGCGCCGGAGCGAAGCTAGTTTCCGCACGCCCAGTTGGTACTGACGTCAACGCTGATGATTTCCTTCTTGCGTGCTCTGGCACAGGCTTGCGCAGCATTAAATATCGGGATTCTGTAAAAACAGATGAGATGGAAGCTCAGAAACGTAGGCAGCTGCGCTGCCACTGCTGCCAAGGAACGGTTCGTGTTCCAGACAGTTCCTTTAACGCACGTCAACGTTCCTGGCACCTCCAAAGTCCCACTCCGCCGTAGCGAAGCTAGTTTCCTCACGCCCAGTCGGTACTGACGTCAACGCTGATGATTTCCTTCTTGCTTGCTCTGGCACAGGCTTTCGCAGGAATAAATATCGGGATTATGTAAAAACAGATCAGACGGAAGCTCAGAAACGTAGCCAGCTGCGCTGCCACTGCTGCGAAGGAACGGTTCGTTTTCCGGACAGTTCCTTTTACGCACTTCAACGTTCCTGGGGCCTCTAAAGTCCCACTGCGCCGGAGCGAAGCTAGTTTCCGCACGACCAGTCGGTACTGACGTCAACGCTGATGATTTCCTTCTTGCTTGCACTGGCACACGCTTGCGTAGGAATAAATATCGGGATTCTGTAAAAACAGATGAGATGGAAGCTCAGAAACGTAGCCAGCTGCGCTGCCACTGCTGCCAAGGAACGGTTCGTGTTGCGGACAGTTCCTTTAACGCACTTCAACGTTCCTGGCGCCTCCGAAGTCCCACTGCGCTTGAGCGAAGCTAGTTTCCGCACGCCCAGTCGGTACTGACGTCAACGCTGATAATTTCCTTCTTGCTTGCACTGGCACAGGCTTGCGCAGAAATAAACATCGGGATTCTGTAAAAACAGATGAGATGGATGCTCAGAAACGTATCCAGCAGCGCTGCCACTGCTACCAAGGAACGGTTCGTGTTGCGGACAGTTCTTTTAACGCACTTCAACGTTCCTGGCGCCTCCAAAGTCCCACTGCGCCGGAGCGAAACTAGTTTCCGCACGCCCAGTCGGTACTGACGTCAACGCTGATGATTTCCTTCTTGCATGCTCTGGCACACGCTTGCGCAGGAATGAATATCGGGATTCTGTAAAAACAGATGAGATGGAAGCTCAGAAACGCAGCCAGCTGCGCTGCCACTGCTGCCAAGGAACGGTTTGTGTTCCGGACAGTTTCTTTTACGCACTTCAACGTTCCTGGCGCCTCCAAAGTCCCACTGCACCGGAGCGAGGCTATTTTCCGCACGCCCAGTCGGTACTGACGTCAATGCTGATGATTTCCTTCTTGCTTGTTCTGGCACAGGCCTGCGCTTGAATGAATATCGGGAGTCTGTAAAAACAGATGAGATGGACGCTCAGAAACGTAGCCAGCTGCGCTGCCACTGCTGCCAAGGAACGGTTCGTGTTCCGGACACTTCCTTTAACGCACTTCAACGTACCTGGCGCCTCCAAAGTCCCACTGCGCCGGTGCGAAGCTAGTTTCCGCATGCCCTGTCGGTACTGACGTCAACGCTGATGATTTCCTTCTTGCTTGCTCTGGCACAGGCTCGCGCAGGATTAAATATCGGGATTATGTAAACACAGATGAGATGGAAGCTCAGAAACGTAGCCAGCTGCGCTGCCACTGCTGCCATGGAACGGTTCGTGTTCCGAACAGTTTCTTTTACGCACTTCAAGGTTCCTGGCGCCTCCAAAGTCCCACTGCGCCGGAGCGAAGCTAGTTTCCGCACGCCCAGTCGGTACTGACGTCAACGCTGATGATTTCCTTCTTGCTTGCTCTGGCACAGGCTTGCGCAGGAATGAATATCGGCATTCTGTAAAAACAGATGAGATGGAAGCTCAGAAACGTAGCCAGCTGCGCTGCCACTGCTGCCAAGGAACGGTTCGTGTTGCGGACAGTTCCTTTAACGCACTTCAACGTTCCTGGCGCCTCCAAAGTCCCACTGCGCCGGAGCGAAGCTAGTTTCCGCACGCCCAGTTGGTACTGACGTCAACGCTGATGATTTCCTTCTTGCGTGCTCTGGCACAGGCTTGCGCAGCATTAAATATCGGGATTCTGTAAAAACAGATGAGATGGAAGCTCAGAAACGTAGGCAGCTGCGCTGCCACTGCTGCCAAGGAACGGTTCGTGTTCCAGACAGTTCCTTTAACGCACGTCAACGTTCCTGGCACCTCCAAAGTCCCACTCCGCCGTAGCGAAGCTAGTTTCCTCACGCCCAGTCGGTACTGACGTCAACGCTGATGATTTCCTTCTTGCTTGCTCTGGCACAGGCTTTCGCAGGAATAAATATCGGGATTATGTAAAAACAGATCAGACGGAAGCTCAGAAACGTAGCCAGCTGCGCTGCCACTGCTGCGAAGGAACGGTTCGTTTTCCGGACAGTTCCTTTTACGCACTTCAACGTTCCTGGGGCCTCTAAAGTCCCACTGCGCCGGAGCGAAGCTAGTTTCCGCACGACCAGTCGGTACTGACGTCAACGCTGATGATTTCCTTCTTGCTTGCACTGGCACACGCTTGCGTAGGAATAAATATCGGGATTCTGTAAAAACAGATGAGATGGAAGCTCAGAAACGTAGCCAGCTGCGCTGCCACTGCTGCCAAGGAACGGTTCGTGTTGCGGACAGTTCCTTTAACGCACTTCAACGTTCCTGGCGCCTCCGAAGTCCCACTGCGCTTGAGCGAAGCTAGTTTCCGCACGCCCAGTCGGTACTGACGTCAACGCTGATAATTTCCTTCTTGCTTGCACTGGCACAGGCTTGCGCAGAAATAAACATCGGGATTCTGTAAAAACAGATGAGATGGATGCTCAGAAACGTATCCAGCAGCGCTGCCACTGCTACCAAGGAACGGTTCGTGTTGCGGACAGTTCTTTTAACGCACTTCAACGTTCCTGGCGCCTCCAAAGTCCCACTGCGCCGGAGCGAAACTAGTTTCCGCACGCCCAGTCGGTACTGACGTCAACGCTGATGATTTCCTTCTTGCATGCTCTGGCACACGCTTGCGCAGGAATGAATATCGGGATTCTGTAAAAACAGATGAGATGGAAGCTCAGAAACTCAGCCAGCTGCGCTGCCACTGCTGCCAAGGAACGGTTTGTGTTCCGGACAGTTTCTTTTACGCACTTCAACGTTCCTGGCGCCTCCAAAGTCCCACTGCACCGGAGCGAGGCTATTTTCCGCACGCCCAGTCGGTACTGACGTCAATGCTGATGATTTCCTTCTTGCTTGTTCTGGCACAGGCCTGCGCTTGAATGAATATCGGGAGTCTGTAAAAACAGATGAGATGGACGCTCAGAAACGTAGCCAGCTGCGCTGCCACTGCTGCCAAGGAACCGTTCGTGTTCCGGACACTTCCTTTAACGCACTTCAACGTACCTGGCGCCTCCAAAGTCCCACTGCGCCGGTGCGAAGCAAGTTTCCGCATGCCCTGTCGGTACTGACGTCAACGCTGATGATTTCCTTCTTGCTTGCTCTGGCACAGGCTTGCGCAGGAATGAATATCGGGATTCTGTAAAAACAGATGAGATGGAAGCTCAGAAACGTAGCCAGCTGCGCTGCCACTGCTGCCAAGGAACGGTTCGTGTTGCGGACAGTTCCTTTAACGCACTTCAACGTTCCTGGCGCCTCCAAAGTCCCACTGCACCGGAGCGAAGCTAGTTTCCGCACGCCCAGTCGGTACTGACGTCAACGCTGATGATTTCCTTCTTGCTTGCTCTGGTGCAGGCTTTCGCAGGAATAAATATCGGGATTATGTAAAAACAGATGATATGGAAGCTCAGAAACGTAGCCAGCTGCGCTGCCACTGCTGCCAAGAAACGGTTCGTGTTCCGGACAGTTCCTTTTACGCACTTCAACGTTCCTGGCGCCTCTAATGTCCCACTGCGCCGGAGCGAAGCTATTTTCCGCACGCCCAGTCGGTACTGACGTCAACGCTGATTATTTCCTTCTTGCTTGTTCTGGCACAGGCTTGCGCAGGAATAAATATCGGGATTCTGTAAAAACAGATGAGATGGAAGCTCAGAAACGTAGCCAGCTGTGCTGCCACTGCTGCCAAGGAACGGTTCGTGTTCCGGACAGTTCCTTTTACGCACTTCAACGTTCCTGGCGCCTCCACCGTTCCACTGCGCAGGCGCGAAGATATTTTCCGCACGCCCAGTCGGTACTGACGTCAACGCTGATGATTTCCTTCTTGCTTGCTCTGGCACAGGCTTGCGCAGGAATGAATATCGGGAGTCTGTAAAAACAGATGAGATGGAAGCTCAGAAACGTAGCCAGCTGCGCTGCCACTGCTCCCAAGGAACGGTTCGTGTTCCGGACAGTTTTTTTTACGCACTTCAACGTTCCTGGCGCCTCCAAAGTCCCACTGCGCCGGAGCGAAGCTAGATTCCGCCCGCCCTGTCGGTACTGACGTCAACGCTGATGATTTCCTTCTTGCTTGCACTGGCACAGGCTTGCGCAGGAATAAATATCAAGATTCTGTAAAAACAAATAGGATGGAAGCTCACAAACGTATCCAGCTGCGCTGCCACTGCTGCCAAGGAACGGTTCGTGTTGCGGACAGTTCCTTTAACGCACTTCAACGTTCCTGGCGCCTCCAAAGTCCCGCTGCGCCGGAGCGAAGCTATTTTCCGCACGCCCAGTCGGTACTGACGTCAACGCTGATGATTTCCTTCTTGCTTGCTCTGGCACAGGCTCTCGCAGCATTAAATATCGCGATTCTGTAAAAACAGATGAGATGGAAGCTCAGAAACGTAGCCAGCTGCGCTGCCACTGCTGCCAAGGAACGGTTCGTGTGCCGGACAGTTCCTTTTACGCACTTCAACGGTCCTCGCGCCCCCAAAGTCCCACTGCGGCGGAGCGAAGCTAGTTTTCGCACGCCCAGACGGTACTGACCTCAACGCTGATGATTTACTTCTTGCTTGTTCTGGCACAGGCTTGCGCAGGAATAAATATCGGGATTCTGTAAAAACAGATGAGATGGAAGCTCAGAAACGTAGCCAGCTGCGCTGCCACTGCTGCCAAGAAACGGTTCGTGTTCCGGACAGTTCCTTTTACGCACTTCAACGTTCCTGGCGCCTCCAAAGTCCCAATGCGCCGGAGCGAAGCTAGTTTTTACGCACGCCCAGTCGGCACTGACGTCAACGCTGATGATTTCCTTCTTGCTTGCACTGGCACAGGCTTGCGCAGGAAAAAATATCGGGATTCTGTAAAAACAGATGAGATGGAAGCTCAGAAACGTATCCAGCAGCGCTGCCACTGCTGCCAAGGAACGGTTCGTGTTGCGGATAGTTCCTTTAACGCACTTCAACGTTCCTGGCGCCTCCAAAGTCCCACTGCGCCGGAGCGAAACTAGTTTCCGCACGCCCAGTCGGCACTGACGTCAACGCTGATGATTTCCTTCTTGCTTGCTCTGGCACAGGCTTGCGCAGGAATGAATATCGGGATTCTGTAAAAACAGATGAGATGGAAGCTTTGGAACGTAGCCAGCTGCGCTGCCACTGCTGCCAAGGAACGGTTTGTGTTCCGGACAGTTCCTTTTACGCACTTCAACGTTCCTGGGGCCTCCAAAGTGCCACTGCGCCGGAGCGAAGCTATTTTACGCACGCCCAGTCGGTACTGACGTCAACGCTGATGATTTCCTTCTTGCTTGTTCTGGCACAGGCCTGCGCTTGAATGAATATCGGGAGTCTGTAAAAACAGATGAGATGGACGCTCAGAAACGTAGCCAGCTGCGCTGCCACTGCTGCCAAGGAACGGTTCGTGTTCCGGACACTTCCTTTAACGCACTCCAACGTACCTGGCGCCTCCAAAGTCCCACTGCGCCGGTGCGAAGCTAGTTTCCGCATGCCCTGTCGGTACTGACGTCAACGCTGATGATTCCCTTCTTGCTTGCTCTGGCACAGGCTCGCGCAGGATTAAATATCGGGATTATGTAAAAACAGATGAGATGGAAGCTCAGAAACGTAGCCAGCTGCGCTGCCACTGCTGCCATGGAACGGTTCGTGTTCCGAACAGTTTCTTTTACGCACTTCAAGGTTCCTGGCGCCTCCAAAGTCCCACTGCGCCGGAGCGAAGCTAGTTTCCGCACGCCCAGTCGGTACTGACGTCAACGCTGATGATTTCCTTCTTGCTTGCTCTGGCACAGGCTTGCGCAGGAATGAATATCGGGATTCTGTAAAAACAGATGAGATGGAAGCTCAGAAACGTAGCCAGCTGCGCTGCCACTGCTGCCAAGGAACGGTTCGTGTTGCGGACAGTTCCTTTAACGCACTTCAACGTTCCTGGCGCCTCCAAAGTCCCACTGCACCGGAGCGAAGCTAGTTTCCGCACGCCCAGTCGGTACTGACGTCAACGCTGAAGATTTCCTTCTTGCTTGCTCTGGTACAGGCTTTCGCAGGAATAAATATCGGGATTATGTAAAAACAGATGATATGGAAGCTCAGAAACGTAGCCAGCTGCGCTGCCACTGCTGCCAAGAAACGGTTCGTGTTCCGGACAGTTCCTTTTACGCACTTCAACGTTCCTGGCGCCTCCAATGTCCCACTGCGCCGGAGTGAAGCTATTTTCCGCACGCCCAGTCGGTACTGACGTCAACGCTGATTATTTCCTTCTTGCTTGTTCTGACACAGGCTTGCGCAGGAATAAATATCGGGATTCTGTAAAAACAGTTGAGGTGGAAGCTCAGAAACGTAGCCAGCTGTGCTGCCACTGCTGCCAAGGAACGGTTCGTGTTCCGGACAGTTCCTTTTACGCACTTCAACGTTCCTGGCGCCTCCACCGTTCCACTGCGCCGGCGCGAAGCTATTTTCCGCACGCCCAGTCGGTACTGACGTCAACGCTGATGATTTCCTTCTTGCTTGCTCTGGCACAGGCTTGCGCAGGAATGAATATCGGGAGCCTGTAAAAACAGATGAGATGGAAGCTCAGAAACGTAGCCAGCTGCGCTGCCACTGCTCCCAAGGAACGGTTCGTGTTCCGCACAGTTTTTTTTACGCACTTCAACGTTCCTGGCGCCTCCAAAGTCCCACTGCGCCGGAGCGAAGCTAGTTTCCGCCCGCCCTGTCGGTACTGACGTCAACGCTGATGATTTCCTTCTTGCTTGCACTGGCACAGGCTTGCGCAGGAATAAATATCAAGATTCTGTAAAAACAAATGAGATGGAAGCTCACAAACGTATCCAGCTGCGCTGCCACTGCTGCCATGGAACGGTTCGTGTTGCGGACAGTTCCTTTAACGCACTTCAACGTTCCTGGCGCCTCCAAAGTCCCACTGCGCCGGTGCGAAGCTAGTTTCAGCACGCCCAGTCGGTACTGACGTCCACGCTGATGATTTCCTTCTTGCTTGCTCTGGCACAGGCTCGCGCAGGAATAAATATCGAGATTATGTAAAAACAGATGAGATGGAAGCTCAGAAACGTAGCCAGCTGCGCTGCCACTGCTGCCATGGAACGGTTTGTGTTCCGAACAGTTTCTTTTACGCACCTCAAGGTTCCTGGCGCCTCCAAAGTCCCACTGCGCCGGAGCGAAGCTAGTTTCCGCACGCCCAGTCGGTACTGACGTCAACGCTGATGATTTCCGTCTTGCTTGCTCTGGCACAGGCTTGCGCAGGAATGAATATCGGGATTCTGTAAAAACAGATGAGATGGAAGCTCAGAAACGTAGCCAGCTGCGCTGCCACTGCTGCCAAGGAACGGTTCGTGTTGCGGACAGTTCCTTTAACGCACTTCAACGTTCCTGGCACCTCCAAAGTCCCACTGCACCGGAGCGAAGCTAGTTTCCGCACGCCCAGTCGGTACTGACGTCAACGCTGATGATTTCCTTCTTGCTTGCTCTGGTACAGGCTTTCGCAGGAATAAATATCGGGATTATGTAAAAACAGATGATATGGAAGCTCAGAAACGTAGCCAGCTGCGCTGCCACTGCTGCCAAGAAACGGTTCGTGTTCCGGACAGTTCCTTTTACGCACTTCAACGTTCCTGGCGCCTCCAATGTCCCACTGCGCCGGAGCGAAGCTATTTTCCGCACGCCCAGTCGGTACTGACGTCAACGCTGATTATTTCCTTCTTGCTTGTTCTGGCACAGGCTTGCGCAGGAATAAATATCGGGATTCTGTAAAAACAGATGAGATGGAAGCTCAGAAACGTAGCCAGCTGTGCTGCCACTGCTGCCAAGGAACTGTTCGTGTTCCGGACAGTTCCTTTTACGCACTTCAACGTTCCTGGCGCCTCCACCGTTCCACTGCGCCGGCGCGAAGCTATTTTCCGCACGCCCAGTCGGTACTGACGTCAACGCTGATGATTTCCTTCTTGCTTGCTCTGGCACAGGCTTGCGCAGGAATGAATATCGGGAGTCTGTAAAAACAGATGAGATGGAAGCTCAGAAACGTAGCCAGCTGCGCTGCCACTGCTCCCAAGGAACGGTTCGTGTTGCGGACAGTTCTTTTAACGCACTTCAACATTCCTGGCGCCTCCAAAGTCCCACTGCGCCGGAGCGAAACTAGTTTCCGCACGCCCAGTCGGTACTGACGTCAACGCTGATGATTTCCTTCTTGCTTGTTCTGGCACAGGCCTGCGCAGGAACGAATATCGGGAGTCTGTAAAAACAGATGAGATGGAAGCTTAGAAACGTAGCCAGCTGCGCTGCCACTGCTGCCAAGGAACGGTTCGTGTTCTGGACAGTTCCTTTTACGCACTTTAACGTTCCTGGCGCCTCCAAAGTCCCACTGCGCCGGAGCGAAGCTAGTTTCCGCACGCCCAGTCGGTACTGACGTCAAAGCTGATGATTTCCTTCTTGCTTGCTCTGGCACAGGCTTGCGCAGCATTATATATCGGGATTCTGTAAAAACAGATGAGATGGAAGCTCAGAAACGTAGCCAGCTGCGCTGCCACTGCTGCCAAGGAACGGTTCGTGTGCCGGACAGTTCCTTTTACGCACTTCAACGGTCCTCGCGCCCCCAAAGTCCCACTGCGCCGGAGCGAAGCTAGTTTTCGCACGCCCAGACGGTACTGACCTCAACGCTGATGATTTCCTTCTTGCTTGCTCTGTCACAGGCTTGCGCAGGAATACATATCGGGATTCTGTAAAAACAGATTAGATGGAAGCTCAGAAACGTAGCCAGTTGCGCTGCCACTGCTGCCAAGGAACGGTTCGTGTTCCGGACAGTTCCTTTTACGCACTTCAACGTTCCTGGCGCCTCCAAAGTCCCACTGCGCCGGAGCGAAGCTAGTTTCCGCACGCTCAGTCGGTACGGACGTCAAAGCTGATGATTTCCTTCTTGCTTGCTCTGGCACAGCCTTGCGCAGTAATAAATATCGGGATTCTGTAAAAACAGATGAGATCAAAGCTCAGAAACGTAGCCAGCTGCGCTGCCACTGCTGCCAAGGAACGGTGCGTGTGCCGGACAGTTCCTTTTACGCACTTCAACGGTGCTCGCGCCTCCAAAGTCCCACTGCGCCGGAGCGAAGCTATTTTCCGCGCGCCCGGTCGGTACTGACGTCAACGCTGATGATTTCTTTTTTGCTTGTTCTGGCACAGGCCTGCGCAGGAATGAATATGGGGAGTCTGTGAAAACAGATGAGATGGAAGCTCAGAAACGTAGGCAGCTGCGCTGCCACTGCTGCCAAGGAACGGTTCGTGTTCGAGACAGTTCCTTTAACGCACGTCAACGTTCCTGGCACCTCCAAAGTCCCACTGCGCCGGAGCGAAGCTAGTTTCCTCACGCCCAGTCGGTACTGACGTCAACGCTGATGATTTCCTTCTTGCTTGCTCTGGCACAGGCTTTCGCAGGAATAAATATCTGGATTATGTAAAAACAGATGAGATGGAAGCTCAGAAACGTAGCCAGCTGCGCTGCCACTGCTGCGAAGGAACGGTTCTTTTTCCGGACAGTTCCTTTTACGCACTTCAACGTTCCTGGCGCCTCCAAAGTCCCACTGCGCCGGAGCGAAGCTAGTTTCCGCACGCCCAGTCGGTACTGACGTCAACGCTGATGATTTCCTTCTTGCTTGCACTGGCACACGCTTGCGTAGGAATAAATATCGGGATTCTGTAAAAACAGATGAGATGGAAGCTCAGAAACGTAGCCAGCTGCGCTGCCAATGCTGCCTAGGAACGGTTCGTGTTGCGGACAGTTCCTTTAACGCACTTCAATGTTCCTGGCGCCTCCGAAGTCCCACTGCGCTTGAGCGAAGCTAGTTTCCGCACGCCCAGTCGGTACTGACGTCAACGCTGATGATTTCCTTCTTGCTTGTTCTGGCACAGGCCTGCGCTTGAATGAATATCGGGAGCCTGTAAAAACAGATGAGATGGACGCTCAGAAACCTAGCCAGCTGCGCTGCCACTGCTGCCAAGGAACGGTTAGTGTTCCGGACACTTCCTTTAACGCACTTCAACGTACCCTGCGCCTCCAAAGTCCCACTGCGCCGGTGCGAAGCTAGATTCCGCACGCCCAGTCGGTACTGACGTCAACGCTGATGATTTCCTTCTTGCTTGCTCTGGCACAGGCTCGCGCAGGAATAAATATCGGGATTATGTAAAAACAGATGAGATGGAAGCTCAGAAACGTAGCCAGCAGCGCTGCCACTGCTGCGAAGGAACGGTTCGCGTTCCGGACATTTCCTTTTACGCAATTCAACGTTCCTGGCGGCTCCAAAGTCCCACTGCGCCGGAGCGAAGCTAGTTTCCGTACGCCCAGTCGGTACTGACGTCAACGCTGATTTCCTTCTTGCTTACTCTGGCACAGGCTCGCACAGGAATAAATATCGGGATTCTGTAAAAACAGATGAGATGGAAGCTCAGAAACGTAGCCAGCTGCGCTGCCACTGCTGCCATGGAACGGTTTGTGTTCCTAACAGTTTCTTTTACGCACTTCAAGGTTCCTGGCGCCTCCAAAGTCCCACTGCGCCGGAGCGAAGCTAGTTTCCGCACGCCCAGTCGGTACTGACGTCAACGCTGATTATTTCCTTCTTGCTTGTTCTGGCACAGGCTTGCGCAGGAATAAATATCGGGATTCTGTAAAAACAGATGAGATGGAAGCTCAGAAACGTAGCCAGCTGTGCTGCCACTGCTGCCAAGGAACGGTTCGTGTTCCGGACAGTTCCTTTTACGCACTTCAACGTTCCTGGCGCCTCCACCGTTCCACTGTGCCGGCGCGAAGCTATTTTCCGCACGCCCAGTCGGTACTGACGTCAACGCTGATGATTTCGTTCTTGCTTGCTCTGGCACAGGCTTGCGCAGGAATGAATATCGGGAGTCTGTAAAAACAGATGAGATGGAAGCTCAGAAACGTAGCCAGCTGCGCTGCCACTGCTCCCAAGGAACGGTTCGTGTTCCGGACAGTTCCTTTTACGCACTTCAACGTTCCTGGCGCCTCCAAAGTCTCACTGCGCCGGAGCGAAGCTATTTTCCGCACGCCCAGTCTGTACTGACATCAACGCTGATTATTTCCTTCTTGCTTGTTCTGGCACAGGCTTGCGCAGGAAAAAATATCAGGATTCTGTAAAAACAGATGAGATGGAAGCTCAGAAACGTATCCAGCAGCGCTGCCACTGCTGCCAAGGAACGGTTCGTGTTGCGGACAGTTCCTTTAACGCACTTCAACGTTCCTGGCGCCTCCAAAATCCCACTGCGCCGGAGCGAAGCTAGTTTCCGCACGCCCAGTCGGTACTGACGTCAACGCTGATGATTTCCTTCTTGCTTGCTCTGGCACAGGCTTGAGCAGGAATGAATATCGGGAGTCTGTAAAAACAGATGAGATGGAAGCTCAGAAACGTAGCCAGCTGCGCTGCCACTGCTGCCAAGAAACGGTTCGTGTTCCGGACAGTTCCTTTTACGCACTTCAACGTTCCTGGCGCCTCCAAAGTCCCACTGCGCCGGAGCGAAGCTAGTTTTTACGCACGCCCAGTCGGCACTGACGTCAACGCTGATGATTTCCTTCTTGCTTGCACTGGCACAGGCTTGCGCAGGAAAAAAATATCGGGATTCTGTAAAAACAGATGAGATGGAAGCTCAGAAACATATCCAGCAGCGCTGCCACTGCTGCCAAGGAACGGTTCGTGTTGCGGACAGTTCCTTTAAACGCACTTCAACGTTCCTGGCGCCTCCAAAGTCCCACTGCGCCGGAGCGAAACTAGTTTCCGCACGCCCAGTCGGTACTGACGTCAACGCTGATGATTTCCTTCTTGCTTGCTCTGGCACAGGGCTTGCGCAGGAATGAATATCGGGATTCTGTAAAAACAGATGAGATGGAAGCTCAGAAACGTAGCCAGCTGCGCTGCCACTGCTGCCAAGGAACGGTTCGTGTTCCGCACACTTCCTTTAACGCACTTCAACGTTCCTGGCGCCTCCAAAATCCCACTGCGCCGGAGCGAAGCTAGTTTCCGCACGCCCAGTCGGTACTGACGTCAACGCTGATGATTTCCTTCTTGCTTGCTCTGGCACAGGCTTGCGCAGGAATAAATATCAAGATTCTGTAAAAACAAATGAGATGGAAGCTCACAAACGTATCCAGCTGCACTGCCACTGCTGCCAAGGAACGGTTCGTGTTGCGGACAGTTCCTTTAACGCACTTCAACGTTCCTGGCGCCTCCAAAGTCCCACTGCGCCGGAGCGAAGCTAGTTTCCGCAAGCCCAGTCGGTACTGACGTCAACGCTGATCATTTCCTTCTTGCTTGCTCTGGCACAGGCTTGCGCAGGAATGAATATCGGGATTCTGTAAAAACAGATGAGATGGAAGCTCAGAAACGTAGCCAGCTGCGCTGCCACTGCTCCCAAGGAACGGTTCGTGTTCCGGACAGTTCCTTTTACGCACTTCAACGTTCCTGGCGCCTCCAAAGTCCCACTGCGCCGGAGCGAAGCTAGTTACCGCCCGCCCAGTCGGTACTGACGTCAACGCTGATGATTTCCTTCTTGCTTGCACTGGCATAGGCTTGCGCAGGAATAAATATCAAGATTCTGTAAAATCAAATGAGATGGAAGCTCACAAACGTATCCAGCTGCGCTGCCACTGCTGCCAAGGAACGGTTCGTGTTGCGGACAGTTCCTTTAACGCACTTCAACGTTCCTGGCGCCTCCAAAGTCCCACTGCGCCGGAGCGAAGCTATTTTCCGCACGCCCAGTCGGTACTGACGTCAACGCTGATGATTTCCTTCTTGCTTGCTCTGGCACAGGCTTGCGCAGGAATGAATATCGGGATTCTGTAAAAACAGATGAGATGGAAGCTCAGAAACGTAGCCAGCTGCGCTGCCACTGCTGCCAAGGAACGGTTCGCGTTCCGGACATTTGCTTTTACGCACTTCAACGTTCCTGGCGGCTCCAAAGTCCCACTGCGCCGGAGCGAAGCTAGTTTCCGTACTCCCAGTCGGTACTGACGTCAACGCTGATGATTTTCTTCCTCCTTACTCTGGCAAATTCTTGTGCAGGAATAAATATCGGGATGCTGTAAAATCAGATGAGATGGAAGCTCAGAAACGTAGCCAGCGGCGCTGCCACTGCTGCCAAGGAACGGTTCGTGTTCCGGACAGTTCCTTTTACGCACTTCAACGTTCCTGGCGCCTCCAAAGTCCCACTGCGCCGGAGCGAAGCTATTTTCCGCACGCCCAGTCGGTACTGACGTCAACGCTCATTATTTCCTTCTTGCTTGTTCTGGCACAGGCTTGCGCAGGAATAAATATCGAGATTCTGTAAAAACAGATGAGATGTAAGCTCAGAAACGTAGCCAGCTGTGCTGCCACTGCTGCCAAGGAACGGTTCGTGTTCCGGACAGTTCCTTTTACGCACTTCAACGTTCCTGGCGCCTCCAACGTTCCACTGCGCCGGAGCGAAGCTATTTTCCGCACGCCCAGTCGGTACTGACGTCAACGCTGATGATGTCCTTCTTGCTTGCTCTGGCACAGGCTTGTGCAGGAACAAATATCGGGATTATGCAAAAACAGATGAGATGGAAGCTCAGAAACGTAGCCAGCTGCGCTGCCACTGCTCCCAAGGAACGGTTCGTGTTCCGGACAGTTCCTTTTACGCACTTCAACGTTCCTGGCGCCTCCAAAGTCCCACTGCGCCGGAGCGAAGCTAGTTTCCGCCCGCCCAGTCGGTACTGACGTCAACGCTGATGATTTCCTTCTTGCTTGCACTGGCACAGGCTTGCGCAGGAATAAATATCAAGATTCTGTAAAAACAAATGAGATGGAAACTCACAAACGTATCCAGCTGCGCTGCCACTGCTGCCAAGGAACGGTTCGTGTTGGGGACAGTTCCTTTAACGCACTTCAACGTTCCTGGCGCCTCCAAAGTCCCACTGCGCCGGAGCGAAGCTATTTTCCGCACGCCCAGTCGGTACTGACGTCAACGCTGAATATTTCCTTCTTGCTTGTTCTGGCACTGGCTTGCGCAGGAATAAATATCGGGATTCTGTAAAAACATATGAGATGGAAGCTCAGAAACGTAGCCAGCTGCGCTGCCACTGCTGCCAAGGAACGGTTTGTGTTCCGGACAGTTCCTTTTACGCACTTCAACGTTCCTGGCGCCTCCAAAGTCCCACTGCGCCGGAGCGAAGCAAGTTTTTACGCACGCCCAGTCGGCACTGACGTCAACGCTGATGATTTCCTTCTTGCTTGCACTGGCACAGGCTTGCGCAGGAAAAAATATTGGGATTCTGTAAAAACAGATGAGATGGAAGCTCAGAAACGTATCTAGCAGCGCTGCCACTGCTGCCAAGGAACGGTTCGTGTTGCGGACAGTTCCTTTAACGCACTTCAACGTTCCTGGCGCCTCCAAAGTCCCACTGCGCCGGAGCGAAACTAGTTTCCGCACGCCCAGTCGGTACTGACGTCAACGCTGATGATTTCCTTCTTGCTTGCTCTGGCACAGGCTTGCGCAGGAATGAATATCGGTAGTCTGTAAAAACATATGCGATTGAAGCTCAGAAACGTAGCCAGCTGCGCTGCCACTGCTGCCAAGGAACGGTTCGTGTTGCGGACAGTTCCTTTAACGCACTTCAACGTTCCTGGCGCCTCCAAAGTCCCACTGCGCCGGAGCGAAGCTATTTTCCGCACGCCCAGTCGGTACTGACGTCAACGCTGATGATTTCCTTCTTGCTTGTTTTGGCACTGGCTTGTGCAGGAATGAATATCGGAATTCTGTAAAAACAGATGAGATGGAAGCTCAGAAACGTAGCCAGCGGCGCTGCCACTGCTGCCAAGGAACGGTTCGTGTTTCGGACAGTTCCTTTTACGCACTTCAACGTTCCTGGCGCCTCCAAAGTCCCACTGCGCCGGAGCGAAGCTATTTTCCGCACGCCCAGTCGGTACTGACGTCAACGCTGATTATTTTCTTCTTGCTTGTTCTGGCACTGGCTTGCGCAGGAATAAATATCGGGATTCTGTAAAAACAGATAAGATGGAAGCTCAGAAACGTAGCCAGCTGCGCTGCCACTGCTGCCAAGGAACGGTTTGTGTTCCGGACAGTTCCTTTTACGCACTTCAACGTTCCTGGCGCCTCCAAAGTCCCACTGCGCCGGAGCGAAGCTAGTGTTTACACACGCCCAGTCGGCACTGACGTCAACGCTGATGATTTCCTTCTTGCTTGCACTGGCACAGGCTTGCGCAGGAAAAAATATTGGGATTCTGTAAAAACAGATGAGATGGAAGCTCAGAAACGTATCCAGCAGCGCTGCCACTGCTGCCAAGGAACGGTTTTTGTTCCGGACAGTTCCTTTTACGCACTTCAACGTTCCTGGGGCCTCCAAAGTGCCACTGCGCCGGAGCGAAGCTATTTTCCGCACGCCCAGTCGGTACTGACGTCAACGCTGATGATTTCCTTCTTGCTTGTTCTGGCACAGGCCTGCGCTTGAATGAATATCGGGAGTCTGTAAAAACAGATGAGATGGAAGCTCAGAAACGTAGCCAGATGCGCTGCCACTGCTGCCAAGGAACGGTTCGTGTTCCGGACACTTCCTTTAACGCACTTCAACGTTCCTGGCGCCTCCAAAATCCCACTGCGCCGGAGCGAAGCTAGTTTCCGCACGCCCAGTCGGTACTGACGTCAACGCTGATGATTTCCTTCTTGCTTGCTCTGGCACAGGCTCGCGCAGGAATAAATATCGGGATTATATAAAAACAGATGAGATGGAAGCTCAGAAACGTAGCCAGCTGCGCTGCCACAGCTGCCAAGGAACGGTTTGTGTTCCGGACAGTTCCTTTTACGCACTTCAACGTTCCTGGGGCCTCCAAAGTCCCACTGCGCCGGAGCGAAGCTAGTTTCCGCACGCCCAGTCGGTACTGACGTCAACGCTGATTATTTTCTTCTTGCTTGTTCTGGCACTGGCTTGCGCAGAAATAAATATCGGGATTCTGTAAAAACAGATAAGATGGAAGCTCAGAAACGTAGCCAGCTGCGCTGCCACTGCTGCCAAGGAACGGTTTGTGTTCCGGACAGTTCCTTTTACGCACTTCAACGTTGCTGGCGCCTCCAAAGTCCCACTGCGCCGGAGCGAAGCTAGTTTTTACGCACGCCCAGTCGGCACTGACGTCAACGCTGATGATTTCCTTCTTGCTTGCACTGGCACAGGCTTGCGCAGGAAAAAATATTGGGATTCTGTAAAAACAGATGAGATGGAAGCTCAGAAACGTATCCAGCAGCGCTGCCACTGCTGCCAAGGAACGGTTCGTGTTGCGGACAGTTCCTTTAACGCACTTCAACGATCCTGGCGCCTCCAAAGTCCCACTGCGCCGGAGCGAAACTAGTTTCCGCACGCCCAGTCGGTACTGACGTCAACGCTGATGATTTCCTTCTTGCTTGCTCTGGCACAGGCTTGCGCAGGAATGAATATCTGGATTCTGTAAAAACAGATGAGATGGAAGCTCAGAAACGTAGCCAGCTGCGCTGCCACTGCTGCCAAGGAACGGTTTGTGTTCCGGACAGTTCCTTTTACGCACTTCAACGTTCCTGGGGCCTCCAAAGTGCCACAGCGCCGGAGCGAAGCTATTTTCCGCACGCCCAGTCGGTACTGACGTCAACGCTGATTATTTCCTTCTTGCTTGTTCTGGCACAGGCTTGCGCAGGAATAAATATCGGGATTCTGTAAAAACAGATGAGATGGAAGCTCAGAAACGTAGCCAGCTGCGCTGCCACTGCTGCCAAGGAACGGTTTGTGTTCCGGACAGTTCCTTTTACGCGCTTCAACGTTCCTGGCGCCTCCAAAGTGCCACTGCGCCGGAGCGAAGCTAGTTTTTACGCACGCCCAGTCGGCACTGACGTCAACGCTGATGATTTCCTTCTTGCTTGCACTGGCACAGGCTTGCGCAGGAAAAAATATCGGGATTCTGTAAAAACAGATGAGATGGAAGCTCAGAAACGTATCCAGCAGCGCTGCCACTGCTGCCAAGGAACGGTTCGTGTTGCGGACAGTTCGTTTAACGCACTTGAACGTTCCTGGCGCCTCCAAAGTCCCACTGCGCCGGAGCGAAACTAGTTTCCGCACGACCAGTCGGTACTGGCGTCAACGCTGATGATTTCCTTCTTGCTTGCTCTGGCACAGGCTTGCGCAGGAATGAATATCGGGATTCTGTAAAAACAGATGAGATGGAAGCTCAGAAACGTAGCCAGCTGCGCTGCCACTGCTGCCAAGGAACGGTTCGCGTTCCGGACATTTGCTTTTACGCACTTCAACGTTCCTGGCGGCTCCAAAGTCCCACTGCGCCGGAGCGAAGCTAGTTTCCGTACGCCCAGTCGGTACTGACGTCAACGCTGATGATTTTCTTCTTCCTTACTCTGGCAAAGGCTTGTGCAGGAATAAATATCGGGATGCTGTAAAAACAGATGAGATGGAAGCTCAGAAACGTAGCCAGCGGCGCTGCCACTGCTGCCAAGGAACGGTTCGTGTTCCGGACAGTTCCTTTTACGCACTTCAACGTTCCTGGCGCCTCCAAAGTCCCACTGCGCCGGAGCGAAGCTATTTTCCGCACGCCCAGTCGGTACTGACGTTAACGCTCATTATTTCCTTCTTGCTTGTTCTGGCACAGGCTTGCGCAGGAATAAATATCGAGATTCTGTAAAAACAGATGAGATGTAAGCTCAGAAACGTAGCCAGCTGTGCTGCCACTGCTGCCAAGGAACGGTTCGTGTTCCGGACAGTTCCTTTTACGCACTTCAACGTTCCTGGCGCCTCCAACGTTCCACTGCGCCGGAGCGAAGCTATTTTCCGCACGCCCAGTCGGTACTGACGTCAACGCTGATGATTTCCTTCTTGCTTGCTCTGGCACAGGCTTGTGCAGGAACAAATATCGGGATTATGCAAAAACAGATGAGATGGAAGCTCAGAAACGTAGCCAGCTGCGCTGCCACTGCTCCCAAGGAACGGTTCGTGTTCCGGACAGTTCCTTTTACGCACTTCAACGTTCCGGGCGCCTCCAAAGTCCCACTGCGCCGGAGCGAAGCTAGCTTCCGCCCGCCCAGTCGGTACTGACGTCAACGCTGATGATTTCCTTCTTGCTTGCACTGGCACAGGCTTGCGCAGGAATAAATATCAAGATTCTGTAAAAACAAATGAGATGGAAACTCACAAACGTATCCAGCTGCGCTGCCACTGCTGCCAAGGAACGGTTCGTGTTGCGGACAGTTCCTTTAACGCACTTCAACGTTCCTGGCGCCTCCAAAGTCCCACTGCGCCGGAGCGAAGCTATTTTCCGCACGCCCAGTCGGTACTGACGTCAACGCTGATTATTTCCTTCTTGCTTGTTCTGGCACTGGCTTGCGCAGGAATAAATATCGGGATTCTGTAAAAACATATGAGATGGAAGCTCAGAAACGTAGCCAGCTGCGCTGCCACTGCTGCCAAGGAACGGTTTGTGTTCCGGACAGTTCCTTTTACGCACTTCAACGTTCCTGGCGCCTCCAAAGTCCCACTGCGCCGGAGCGAAGCTAGTTTTTACGCACGCCCAGTCGGCACTGACGTCAACGCTGATGATTTCCTTCTTGCTTGCACTGGCACAGGCTTGCGCAGGAAAAAATATTGGGATTCTGTAAAAACAGATGAGATGGAAGCTCAGAAACGTATCCAGCAGCGCTGCCACTGCTGCCAAGGAACGGTTCGTGTTGCGGACAGTTCCTTTAACGCACTTCGACGTTCCTGGCGCCTCCAAAGTCCCACTGCGCCGGAGCGAAACTAGTTTCCGCACGCCCAGTCGGTACTGACGTCAACGCTGATGATTTCCTTCTTGCTTGCTCTGGCACAGGCTTGCGCAGGAATGAATATCGGTACTCTGTAAAAACATATGCGATTGAAGCTCAGAAACGTAGCCAGCTGCGCTGCCACTGCTGCCAAGGAACGGTTCATGTTGCGGACAGTTCCTTTAACGCACTTCAACGTTCCTGGCGCCTCCAAAGTCCCACTGCGCCGGAGCGAAGCTATTTTCCGCACGCCCAGTCGGTACTGACGTCAACGCTGATGATTTCCTTCTTGCTTGTTTTGGCACTGGCTTGTGCAGGAATGAATATCGGAATTCTGTAAAAACAGATGAGATGGAAGCTCAGAAACGTAGCCAGCGGCGCTGCCACTGCTGCCAAGGAACGGTTCGTGTTTCGGACAGTTCCTTTTACGCACTTCAACGTTCCTGGCGCCTCCAAAGTCCCACTGCGCCGGAGCGAAGCTATTTTCCGCACGCCCAGTCGGTACTGACGTCAACGCTGATTATTTTCTTCTTGCTTGTTCTGGCACTGGCTTGCGCAGGAATAAATATCGGGATTCTGTAAAAACAGATAAGATGGAAGCTCAGAAACGTAGCCAGCTGCGCTGCGACTGCTGCCAAGGAACGGTTTGTGTTCCGGACAGTTCCTTTTACGCACTTCAACGTTCCTGGCGCCTCCAAAGTCCCACTGCGCCGGAGCGAAGCTAGTTTTTACGCACGCCCAGTCGGCACTGACGTCAACGCTGATGATTTCCTTCTTGCTTGCTCTGGCACAGGCTTGCGCAGGAATGAATATCGGGATTCTGTAAAAACAGATGAGATGGAAGCTCAGAAACGTAGCCAGCTGCGCTGCCACTGCTGCCAAGGAACGGTTTGTGTTCCGGACAGTTCCTTTTACGCACTTCAACGTTCCTGGGGCCTCCAAAGTGCCACTGCGCCGGAGCGAAGCTATTTTCCGCACGCCCAGTCGGTACTGACGTCAACGCTGATGATTTCCTTCTTGCTTGTTCTGGCACAGGCCTGCGCTTGAATGAATATCGGGAGTCTGTAAAAACAGATGAGATGGAAGCTCAGAAACGTAGCCAGATGCGCTGCCACTGCTGCCAAGGAACGGTTCGTGTTCCGGACACTTCCTTTAACGCACTTCAACGTTCCTGGCGCCTCCAAAATCCCACTGCGCCGGAGCGAAGCTAGTTTCCGCACGCCCAGTCGGTACTGACGTCAACGCTGATGATTTCCTTCTTGCTTGCTCTGGCACAGGCTCGCGCAGGAATAAATATCGGGATTATATAAAAACAGATGAGATGGAAGCTCAGAAACGTAGCCAGCTGCGCTGCCACTGCTGCCAAGGAACGGTTCGTGTTGCGGACAGTTCCTTTAACGCACTTCAACGTTCCTGGCGCCTCCAAAGTCCCACTGCGCCGGAGCGAAGCTATTTTCCGCACGCCCAGTCGGTACTGACGTCAACGCTGATGATTTCCTTCTTGCTTGTTTAGGCACTGGCTTGTGCAGGAATGAATATCGGAATTCTGTAAAAACAGATGAGATGGAAGCTCAGAAACGTAGCCAGCGGCGCTGCCACTGCTGCCAAGGAACGGTTCGTGTTTCGGACAGTTCCTTTTACGCACTTCAACGTTCCTGGCGCCTCCAAAGTCCCACTGCGCCGGAGCGAAGCTATTTTCCGCACGCCCAGTCGGTACTGACGTCAACGCTGATTATTTTCTTCTTGCTTGTTCTGGCACTGGCTTGCGCAGGAATAAATATCGGGATTCTGTAAAAACAGATAAGATGGAAGCTCAGAAACGTAGCCAGCTGCGCTGCCACTGCTGCCAAGGAACGGTTTGTGTTCCGGACAGTTCCTTTTACGCACTTCAACGTTCCTGGCGCCTCCAAAGTCCCACTGCGCCGGAGCGAAGCTAGTTTTTACGCACGCCCAGTCGGCACTGACGTCAACGCTGATGATTTCCTTCTTGCTTGCACTGGCACAGGCTTGCGCAGGAAAAAATATTGGGATTCTGTAAAAACAGATGAGATGGAAGCTCAGAAACGTAGCCAGCTGCGCTGCCACAGCTGCCAAGGAACGGTTTGTGTTCCGGACAGTTCCTTTTACGCACTTCAACGTTCCTGGGGCCTCCAAAGTCCCACTGCGCCGGAGCGAAGCTAGTTTCCGCCCGCCCAGTCGGTACTGACGTCAACGCTGATGATTTCCTTCTTGCTTGCACTGGCACAGGCTTGCGCAGGAATAAATATCAAGATTCTGTAAAAACAAATGAGATGGAAACTCACAAACGTATCCAGCTGCGCTGCCACTGCTGCCAAGGAACGGTTCGTGTTGCGGACAGTTCCTTTAACGCACTTCAACGTTCCTGGCGCCTCCAAAGTCCCACTGCGCCGGAGCGAAACTAGTTTCCGCACGCCCAGTCGGTACTGACGTCAACGCTGATGATTTCCTTCTTGCTTGCTCTGGCACAGGCTTGCGCAGGAATGAATATCGGGATTCTGTAAAAGCAGATGAGATGGAAGCTCAGAAACGTAGCCAGCTGCGCTGCCACTGCTGCCAAGGAACGGTTTGTGTTCCGGACAGTTCCTTTTACGCACTTCAACGTTCCTGGGGCCTCCAAAGTGCCACAGCGCCGGAGCGAAGCTATTTTCCGCACGCCCAGTCGGTACTGACGTCAACGCTGATTATTTCCTTCTTGCTTGTTCTGGCACAGGCTTGCGCAGGAATAAATATCGGGATTCTGTAAAAACAGATGAGATGGAAGCTCAGAAACGTAGCCAGCTGCGCTGCCACTGCTGCCAAGGAACGGTTTGTGTTCCGGACAGTTCCTTTTACGCGCTTCAACGTTCCTGGCGCCTCCAAAGTGCCACTGCGCCGGAGCGAAGCTAGTTTTTACGCACGCCCAGTCGGCACTGACGTCAACGCTGATGATTTCCTTCTTGCTTGCACTGGCACAGGCTTGCGCAGGAAAAAATATCGGGATTCTGTAAAAACAGATGAGATGGAAGCTCAGAAACGTATCCAGCAGCGCTGCCACTGCTGCCAAGGAACGGTTCGTGTTGCGGACAGTTCGTTTAACGCACTTGAACGTTCCTGGCGCCTCCAAAGTCCCACTGCGCCGGAGCGAAACTAGTTTCCGCACGCCCAGTCGGTACTGACGTCAACGCTGATGATTTCCTTCTTGCTTGCTCTGGCACAGGCTTGCGCAGGAATGAATATCGGGATTCTGTAAAAACAGATGAGATGGAAGCTCAGAAACGTAGCCAGCTGCGCTGCCACTGCTGCCAAGGAACGGTTCGCGTTCCGGACATTTGCTTTTACGCACTTCAACGTTCCTGGCGGCTCCAAAGTCCCACTGCGCCGGAGCGAAGCTAGTTTCCGTACGCCCAGTCGGTACTGACGTCAACGCTGATGATTTTCTTCTTCCTTACTCTGGCAAAGGCTTGTGCAGGAATAAATATCGGGATGCTGTAAAAACAGATAAGATGGAAGCTCAGAAACGTAGCCAGCGGCGCTGCCACTGCTGCCAAGGAACGGTTCGTGTTCCGGACAGTTCCTTTTACGCACTTCAACGTTCCTGGCGCCTCCAAAGTCCCACTGCGCCGGAGCGAAGCTATTTTCCGCACGCCCAGTCGGTACTGACGTTAACGCTCATTATTTCCTTCTTGCTTGTTCTGGCACAGGCTTGCGCAGGAATAAATATCGAGATTCTGTAAAAACAGATGAGATGTAAGCTCAGAAATGTAGCCAGCTGTGCTGCCACTGCTGCCAAGGAACGGTTCGTGTTCCGGACAGTTCCTTTTACGCACTTCAACGTTCCTGGCGCCTCCAACGTTCCACTGCGCCGGAGCGAAGCTATTTTCCGCACGCCCAGTCGGTACTGACGTCAACGCTGATGATTTCCTTCTTGCTTGCTCTGGCACAGGCTTGTGCAGGAACAAATATCGGGATTATGCAAAAACAGATGAGATGGAAGCTCAGAAACGTAGCCAGCTGCGCTGCCACTGTTCCCAAGGAACGGTTCGTGTTCCGGACAGTTCCTTTTACGCACTTCAACGTTCCTGGCGCCTCCAAAGTCCCACTGCGCCGGAGCGAAGCTAGTTTCCGCCCGCCCAGTCGGTACTGACGTCAACGCTGATGATTTCCTTCTTGCTTGCACTGGCACAGGCTTGCGCAGGAATAAATCTCAAGATTCTGTAAAAACAAATGAGATGGAAACTCACAAACGTATCCAGCTGCGCTGCCACTGCTGCCAAGGAACGGTTCGTGTTGCGGACAGTTCCTTTAACGCACTTCAACGTTCCTGGCGCCTCCAAAGTCCCACTGCGCCGGAGCGAAGCTATTTTCCGCACGCCCAGTCGGTACTGACGTCAACGCTGATTATTTCCTTCTTGCTTGTTCTGGCACTGGCTTGCGCAGGAATAAATATCGGGATTCTGTAAAAACAGATAAGATGGAAGCTCAGAAACGTAGCCAGCTGCGCTGCCACTGCTGCCAAGGAACGGTTTGTGTTCCGGACAGTTCCTTTTACGCACTTCAACGTTCCTGGCGCCTCCAAAGTCCCACTGCGCCGGAGCGAAGCTAGTTTTTACGCACGCCCAGTCGGCACTGACGTCAACGCTGATGATTTCCTTCTTGCTTGCACTGGCACAGGCTTGCGCAGGAAAAAATATTGGGATTCTGTAAAAACAGATGAGATGGAAGCTCAGAAACGTATCCAGCAGCGCTGCCACTGCTGCCAAGGAACGGTTCGTGTTGCTAACAGTTCCTTTAACGCACTTCAACGTTCCTGGCGCCTCCAAAGTCCCACTGCGCCGGAGCGAAACTAGTTTCCGCACGCCCAGTCGGTACTGACGTCAACGCTGATGATTTCCTTCTTGCTTGCTCTGGCACAGGCTTGCGCAGGAATGAATATCGGGATTCTGTAAAAACAGATGAGATGGAAGCTCAGAAACGTAGCCAGCTGCGCTGCCACTGCTGCCAAGGAACGGTTTGTGTTCCGGACAGTTCCTTTTACGCACTTCAACGTTCCTGGGGCCTCCAAAGTGCCACTGCGCCGGAGCGAAGCTAGTTTCCGCCCGCCCAGTCGGTACTGACGTCAACGCTGATGATTTCCTTCTTGCTTGCACTGGCATAGGCTTGCGCAGGAATAAATATCAAGATTCTGTAAAAACAAATGAGATGGAAGCTCACAAACGTATCCAGCTGCGCTGCCACTGCTGCCAAGGAACGGTTCGTGTTGCGGACAGTTCCGTTAACGCACTTCAACGTTCGTGGCGCCTCCAAAGTCCCACTGCGCCGGAGCGAAGCTAGTTTCCGCACGCCCAGTCGGTACTGACGTCAACGCTGATGATTTCCTTCTTGCTTGCTCTGGCACAGGCTTGCGCAGGAAAAAATATTGGGATTCTGTAAAAACAGATGAGATGGAAGCTCAGAAACGTATCCAGCAGCGCTGCCACTGCTGCCAAGGAACGGTTCGTGTTGCTAACAGTTCCTTTAACGCACTTCAACGTTCCTGGCGCCTCCAAAGTCCCACTGCGCCGGAGCGAAACTAGTTTCCGCACGCCCAGTCGGTACTGACGTCAACGCTGATGATTTCCTTCTTGCTTGCTCTGGCACAGGCTTGCGCAGGAATGAATATCGGGATTCTGTAAAAACAGATGAGATGGAAGCTCAGAAACGTAGCCAGCTGCGCTGCCACTGCTGCCAAGGAACGGTTTGTGTTCCGGACAGTTCCTTTTACGCACTTCAACGTTCCTGGGGCCTCCAAAGTGCCACTGCGCCGGAGCGAAGCTAGTTTCCGCCCGCCCAGTCGGTACTGACGTCAACGCTGATGATTTCCTTCTTGCTTGCACTGGCATAGGCTTGCGCAGGAATAAATATCAAGATTCTGTAAAAACAAATGAGATGGAAGCTCACAAACGTATCCAGCTGCGCTGCCACTGCTGCCAAGGAACGGTTCGTGTTGCGGACAGTTCCGTTAACGCACTTCAACGTTCGTGGCGCCTCCAAAGTCCCACTGCGCCGGAGCGAAGCTAGTTTCCGCACGCCCAGTCGGTACTGACGTCAACGCTGATGATTTCCTTCTTGCTTGCTCTGGCACAGGCTTGCGCAGGAAAAAATATTGGGATTCTGTAAAAACAGATGAGATGGAAGCTCAGAAACGTATCCAGCAGCGCTGCCACTGCTGCCAAGGAACGGTTCGTGTTGCTAACAGTTCCTTTAACGCACTTCAACGTTCCTGGCGCCTCCAAAGTCCCACTGCGCCGGAGCGAAACTAGTTTCCGCACGCCCAGTCGGTACTGACGTCAACGCTGATGATTTCCTTCTTGCTTGCTCTGGCACAGGCTTGCGCAGGAATGAATATCGGGATTCTGTAAAAACATATGAGATGGAAGCTCAGAAACGTAGCCAGCTGCGCTGCCACTGCTGCCAAGGAACGGTTTGTGTTCCGGACAGTTCCTTTTACGCACTTCAACGTTCCTGGGGCCTCCAAAGTGCCACTGCGCCGGAGCGAAGCTATTTTCCGCACGCCCAGTCGGTACTGACGTCAACGCTGATGATTTCCTTCTTGCTTGTTCTGGCACAGGCCTGCGCTTGAATGAATATCGGGAGTCTGTAAAAACAGATGAGATGGAAGCTCAGAAACGTAGCCAGATGCGCTGCCACTGCTGCCAAGGAACGGTTCGTGTTCCGGACACTTCCTTTAACGCACTTCAACGTTCCTGGCGCCTCCAAAATCCCACTGCGCCGGAGCGAAGCTAGTTTCCGCACGCCCAGTCGGTACTGACGTCAACGCTGATGATTTCCTTCTTGCTTGCTCTGGCACAGGCTCGCGCAGGAATAAATATCGGGATTATATAAAAACAGATGAGATGGAAGCTCAGAAACGTAGCCAGCTGCGCTGCCACAGCTGCCAAGGAACGGTTTGTGTTCCGGACAGTTCCTTTTACGCACTTCAACGTTCCTGGGGCCTCCAAAGTCCCACTGCGCCGGAGCGAAGCTAGTTTCCGCACGCCCAGTCGGTACTGACGTCAACGCTGATGATTTCCTTCTTGCTTGCTCTGGCACAGGCTTGCGCAGGAATGAATATCGGGATTATGTAAAAACAGATGAGATGGAAGCTCAGAAACGTAGCCAGCTGCGCTGCCACTGCTCCCAAGGAACGGTTCGTGTTCCGGACAGTTCCTTTTACGCACTTCAACGTTCCTGGCGCCTCCAAAGTCCCACTGCGCCGGAGCGAAGCTAGTTTCCGCCCGCCCAGTCGGTACTGACGTCAACGCTGATGATATCCTTCTTGCTTGCACTGGCACAGGCTTGCGCAGGAATAAGTATCAAGATTCTGTAAAAACAAATGAGATGGAAGCTCACAAACGTATCCAGCTGCGCTGCCACTGCTGCCAAGGAACGGTTCGTGTTTCGGACAGTTCCTTTTACGCACTTCAACGTTCCTGGCGCCTCCAAAGTCCCACTGCGCCGGAGCGAAGCTATTTTCCGCACGCCCAGTCGGTACTGACGTCAACGCTGATTATTTTCTTCTTGCTTGTTCTGGCACTGGCTTGCGCAGGAATAAATATCGGGATTCTGTAAAAACAGATAAGATGGAAGCTCAGAAACGTAGCCAGCTGCGCTGCCACTGCTGCCAAGGAACGGTTTGTGTTCCGGACAGTTCCTTTTACGCACTTCAACGTTCCTGGCGCCTCCAAAGTCCCACTGCGCCGGAGCGAAGCTAGTTTCCGCACGCCCAGTCGGTACTGACGTCAACGCTGATGATTTCCTTCTTGCTTGCTCTGGCACAGGCTTGCGCAGGAATGAATATCGGGATTCTGTAAAAACAGATGAGATGGAAGCTCAGAAACGTAGCCAGCTGCGCTGCCACTGCTGCCAAGGAACGGTTTGTGTTCCGGACAGTTCCTTTTACGCACTTCAACGTTCCTGGGGCCTCCAAAGTGCCACTGCGCCGGAGCGAAGCTATTTTCCGCACGCCCAGTCGGTAGTGACGTCAACGCTGATGATTTCCTTCTTGCTTGTTCTGGCACAGGCCTGCGCTTGAATGAATATCGGGAGTCTGTAAAAACAGATGAGATGGAAGCTCAGAAACGTAGCCAGATGCGCTGCCACTGCTGCCAAGGAACGGTTCGTGTTCCGGACACTTCCTTTAATGCACTTCAACGTTCCTGGCGCCTCCAAAATCCCACTGCGCCGGAGCGAAGCTAGTTTCCGCACGCCCAGTCCGTCTTGACGTCAACGCTGATGATTTCCTTCTTGCTTGCTCTGGCACAGGCTCGCGCAGGAATAAATATCGGGATTATATAAAAACAGATGAGATGGAAGCTCAGAAACGTAGCCAGCTGCGCTGCCACAGCTGCCAAGGAACGGTTTGTGTTCCGGACAGTTCCTTTTACGCACTTCAACGTTCCTGGGGCCTCCAAAGTCCCACTGCGCCGGAGCGAAGCTAGTTTCCGCACGCCCAGTCGGTACTGACGTCAACGCTGATGATTTCCTTCTTGCTTGCTCTGGCACAGGCTTGCGCAGGAATGAATATCGGGATTATGTAAAAACAGATGAGATGGAAGCTCAGAAACGTAGCCAGCTGCGCTGCCACTGCTCCCAAGGAACGGTTCGTGTTCCGGACAGTTCCTCTTACGCACTTCAACGTTCCTGGCGCCTCCAAAGTCCCACTGCGCCGGAGCGAAGCTAGTTTCCGCCCGCCCAGTCGGTACTGACGTCAACGCTGATGATATCCTTCTTGCTTGCACTGGCACAGGCTTGCGCAGGAATAAGTATCAAGATTCTGTAAAAACAAATGAGATGGAAGCTCACAAACGTATCCAGCTGCGCTGCCACTGCTGCCAAGGAACGGTTCGTGTTGCGGACAGTTCCTTTAACGCACTTCAACGTTCCTGGCGGTTCCAAAGTCCCACTGCGCCGGAGCGAAGCTATTTTCCGCACGCCCAGTCGGTACTGACGTCAACGCTGATGATTTCCCTCTTGCTTGTTCTGGCACTGGCTTGTGCAAGAATGAATATCGGAATTCTGTAAAAACAGATGAGATGGAAGCTCAGAAACGTAGCCAGCTGTGCTGCCACTGCTGCCAAGGAACGGTTCGTGTTCCGGACAGTTCCTTTTACGCACTTCAACGTTCCTGGCGCCTCCAACGTCCCACTGCGCCGGAGCGAAGCTATTTTCCGCACGCCCAGTCGGTACTGACGTCAACGCTGATGATTTCCTTCTTGCTTGCTCTGGCACAGGCTTGTGCAGGAACAAATATCGGGATTATGTAAAAACAGATGAGATGGAAGCTCAGAAACGTAGCCAGCTGCGCTGCCACTGCTCCCAAGGAACGGTTCGTGTTCCGGACAGTTCCTTTTACGCACTTCAACGTTCCTGGCGCCTCCAAAGTCCCACTGCGCCGGAGCGAAGCTAGTTTCCGCCCGCCCAGTCGGTACTGACGTCAACGCTGATGATTTCCTTCTTGCTTGCACTGGCACAGGCTTGCGCAGGAATAAATATCAAGATTCTGTAAAAACAAATGAGATGGAAACTCACAAACGTATCCAGCTGCGCTGCCACTGCTGCCAAGGAACGGTTCGTGTTGCGGACAGTGCCTTTAACGCACTTCAACGTTCCTGGCGCCTCCAAAGTCCCACTGCGCCGGAGCGAAGCTATTTTCCGCACGCCCAGTCGGTACTGACGTCAACGCTGATTATTTCCTTCTTGCTTGTTCTGGCACTGGCTTGCGCAGGAATAAATATCGGGATTCTGTAAAAACAGATGAGATGGAAGCTCAGAAACGTAGCCAGCTGCGCTGCCACTGCTGCCAAGGAACGGTTTGTGTTCCGGACAGTTCCTTTTACGCACTTCAACGTTCCTGGCGCCTCCAAAGTCCCACTGCGCCGGAGCGAAGCTAGTTTTTACGCACGCCCAGTCGGCACTGACGTCAACGCTGATGATTTCCTTCTTGCTTGCACTGGCACAGGCTTGCGCAGGAAAAAATATTGGGATTCTGTAAAAACAGATGAGATGGAAGCTCAGAAACGTATCCAGCAGCGCTGCCACTGCTGCCAAGGAACGGTTCGTGTTGCGGACAGTTCCTTTAACGCACTTCAACGTTCCTGGCGCCTCCAAAGTCCCACTGCGCCGGAGCGAAACTAGTTTCCGCACGCCCAGTCGGTACTGACGTCAACGCTGATGATTTCCTTCTTGCTTGCTCTGGCACAGGCTTGCGCAGGAATGAATATCGGGATTCTGTAAAAACAGATGAGATAGAAGCTCAGAGACGTAGCCAGCTGCGCTGCCACTGCTGCCAAGGAACGGTTTGTGTTCCGGACAGTTCCTTTTACGCACTTCAACGTTCCTGGGGCCTCCAAAGTGCCACTGCGCCGGAGCGAAGCTATTTTCCGCACGCCCAGTCGGTACTGACGTCAACGCTGATGATTTCCTTCTTGCTTGTTCTGGCACAGGCCTGCGCTTGAATGAATATCGGGAGTCTGTAAAAACAGATGAGATGGAAGCTCAGAAACGTAGCCAGCTGCGCTGCCACTGCTCCCAAGGACCGGTTCGTGTTCCGGACAGTTCTTTTACGCACTTCAACGTTCCTGGCGCCTCCAAAGTCCCACTGAGCCGGAGCGAAGCTAGTTTCCGCCCGCCCAGTCGGTACTGACGTCAACGCTGATGATTTCCTTCTTGCTTGCACTGGCATAGGCTTGCGCAGGAATAAATATCAAGATTCTGTAAAAACAAATGAGATGGAAGCTCACAAACGTATCCAGCTGCGCTGCCACTGCTGCCAAGGAACGGTTCGTGTTGCGGACAGTTCCGTTAACGCACTTCAACGTTCGTGGCGCCTCCAAAGTCCCACTGCGCCGGAGCGAAGCTAGTTTCCGCAAGCCCAGTCGGTACTGACGTCAACGCTGATCATTTCCTTCTTGCTTGTTCTGGCACAGGCCTGCGCAGGAATGAATATCGGTAGTCTGTAAAAACATATGCGATTGAAGCTCAGAAACGTAGCCAGCTGCGCTGCCACTGCTGCCAAGGAACGGTTCGTGTTGCGGACAGTTCTTTTAACGCACTTCAACGTTCCTGGCGCCTCCAAAGTCCCACTGCGCCGGAGCGAAGCTATTTTCCGCACGCCCAGTCGGTACTGACGTCAACGCTGATGATTTCCTTCTTGCTTGTTTTGGCACTGGCTTGTGCAGGAATGAATATCGGAATTCTGTAAAAACAGATGAGATGGAAGCTCAGAAACGTAGCCAGCGGCGCTGCCACTGCTGCCAAGGAACGGTTCGTGTTTCGGACAGTTCCTTTTACGCACTTCAACGTTCCTGGCGCCTCCAAAGTCCCACTGCGCCGGAGCGAAGCTATTTTCCGCACGCCCAGTCGGTACTGACGTCAACGCTGATTATTTTCTTCTTGCTTGTTCTGGCACAGGCTTGCGCAGGAATAAATATCGGGATTCTGTAAAAACAGATAAGATGGAAGCTCAGAAACGTAGCCAGCTGCGCTGCCACTGCTGCCAAGAAACGGTTCGTGTTTCGGACAGTTCCTTTAACGCACTTCAACGTTGCTGGCGCCTCCAAAGTCCCACTGCGCGGGAGCGAAGCTAAGTTCCGCACGCCCAGTCGGTACTGACGTCAACGCTGATGATTTCCTTCTTGCTTGTTCTGGCACTGGCTTGTGCAGGAATGAATATCGGAATTCTGTAAAAACAGATGAGATGGAAGCTCAGAAACGTAGCCAGCGGCGCTGCCACTGCTGCCAAGGAACGGTTAGTGTTCCGGACAGTTCATTTTACGCACTTCAACGTTCTTGGCGCCTCCAAAGTCCCACTGCGCCGGAGCGAAGCTATTTTCCGCACGCCCAGTCGGTACTGACGTCCACGCTGGTTATTTCCTTCTTGCTTGTTCTGGCACAGGCTTGCGCAGGAATAAATATCGAGATTCTGTAAAAACAGATGAGATGGAAGCTCAGAAACGTAGCCAGCTGTGCTGCCACTGCTGCCAATTAACGGTTCGTGTTCCGGACAGTTCCTTTTACGCACTTCAACGTTGCTGGCGCCTCCAACGTTCCACTGCGCCGGCGCGAAGCTATTTTCCGCACGCCCAGTCGGTACTGACGTCAACGCTGATGATTTCCTTCTTGCTTGTTCTGGCACAGGCCTGCGTATGAATGAATATCGGGAGTCTGTAAAAACAGATGAGATGGAAGCTCAGAAACGTAGCCAGCTGCGCTGCCACTGCTGCCAAGAAACGGTTCGTGTTTCGGACAGTTCCTTTAACGCACTTCAACGTTGCTGGCGCCTCCAAAGTCCCACTGCGCGGGAGCGAAGCTAAGTTCCGCACGCCCAGTCGGTACTGACGTCAACGCTGATGATTTCCTTCTTGCTTGCTCTGGCACAGGCTCGCGCAGGAATAAATATCGGCATTATGTAAAAAACAGATGAGATGGAAGCTCAGAAACGTAGCCAGCTGTGCTGCCACTGCTGCCAAGGACCGGTTCGTGTTCCGGAGAGTTCTTTTTACGCACTTCAACGTTCCTGGCGCCTCCAACGTTCCACTGCGCCGGCGCGAAGCTATTTTCCGCACGCCCAGTCGGTACTGACGTCAACGCTGATGATTTCCTTCTTGCTTGTTCTGGCACAGGCCTGCGTATGAATGAATATCGGGAGTCTGTAAAAACAGATGAGATGAAAGCTCAGAAACGTAGCCAGCTGCGCTGCCACTGCTGCCAATTAACGGTTCGTGTTCCGGACAGTTCGTTTTACGCACTTCAACGTTGCTGGCGCCTCCAAAGTCCCACTGCACGGGAGCGAAGCTAAGTTCCGCACGCTCAGTCGGTACGGACGTCAACGCTGATGATTTCCTTCTTGCTTGCTCTGGCACAGCCTTGCGCAGTAATAAATATCGGGATTCTGTAAAAACAGATAAGATGGAAGCTCAGAAACGTAGCCAGATTCGCTGCCACTGCTGCCAAGGAACGGGTTGTGTTCCGGACAGTTCCTTTTACGCACTTCAACGTTCCTGGCGGCTCCAAAGTCCCACTGCGCCGGAGCGAAGCTAGTTTCCGCACGCTCAGTCGGTACGGACGTCAACGCTGATGATTTCCTTCTTGCTTGCTCTGGCACAGCCTTGCGCAGTAATAAATATCGGGATTCTGTAAAAACAGATGAGATGGAAGCTCAGAAACGTAGCCAGCTGCGCTGCCACTGCTGCCAAGAAACGGTTCGTGTTCCGGACAGTTCCTTTTACGCACTTCAACGTTCCTGGTGCCTCCAAAGTCCCACTGCGCCGGAGCGAAGCTAGTTTTTACGCACGCCCAGTCGGCACTGACGTCAACGCTGATGATTTCCTTCTTGCTTGCACTGGCACAGGCTTGCGCATTAAAAAATATCGGGATTCTGTAAAAACAGATGATATGGAAGCTCAGAAACGTATCCAGCAGCGCTGCCACTGCTGCCAAGGAACGGTTCGTGTTGCGGACAGTTCCTTTAACGCACTTCAACGTTCCTGGCGCCTCCAAAGTCCCACTGCGCCGGAGCAAAACTAGTTTCCGCACGCCCAGTCTGTACTGACGTCAACGCTGATGATTATCTTCTTTCTTGCTCTGGCACATGCTTGCGCAGGAATGAATATCGGGATTCTGTAAAAACAGATGAGATGGAAGCTCAGAAACGTAGCCAGATGCGCTGCCACTGCTGCCAAGGAACGGTTTGTGTTCCGGACAGTTCTTTTTACGCACTTCAACGTTCCTGGGGCCTCCAAAGTGCCACTGCGCCGGGGCGAAGCTATTTTCCGCATGCCCAGTCGGTACTGACGTCAACGCTGATGATTTCCTTCTTGCTTGTTCTGGCACAGGCCTGCGCTTGAATGAATATCGGGAGTCTGTAAAAACAGATGTGATGGAAGCTCAGAAACGTAGCCAGCTGCGCTGCCACTGCTGCCAAGGAACGGTTCGTGTTCCGGACACTTCCTTTAACGCACTTCAACGTTCCTGGCGCCTCCAAAATCCCACTGCGCCGGAGCGATGCTAGTTTCCGCACGCCCAGTCGGTACTGACGTCAACGCTGATGATTTCCTTCTTGCTTGCTCTGGCACAGGCTCGCGCAGGAATAAATATCGGCATTATGTAAAAAACAGATGAGATGGAAGCTCGGAAACGTAGCCAGCTGTGCTGCCACTGCTGCCAAGGACCGGTTCGTGTTCCGGAGAGTTCTTTTTACGCACTTCAACGTTCCTGGCGCCTCCAACGTTCCACTGCGCCGGCGCGAAGCTATTTTCCGCACGCCCAGTCGGTACTGACGTCAACGCTGATGATTATCTTCTTGCTTGCTCTGGCACAGGCTTGCGCAGGAATGAATATCGGGATTCTGTAAAAACAGATGAGATGGAAGCTCAGAAACGTAGCCAGCTGCGCTGCCACTGCTGCCAAGGAACGGTTTGTGTTCCGGACAGTTCCTTTTACGCACTTCAACGTTTCTGGCGGCTCCAAAGTCCCACTGCGCCGGAGCGAAGCTAGTTTCCGCACGCCCAGTCGGTACTGACGTCAACGCTGATGATTTCCTTCTTGCTTGTTCTGGCACAGGCCTGCGCTTGAATAAATATCGGCATTATGTAAAAAATAGATGAGATGGAAGCTCAGAAACGTAGCCAGCTGCGCTGCCACTGCTGCCAAGGAACGGTTTGTGTTCCGGACAGTTCCTTTTACGCACTTCAACGTTCCTGGGGCCTCCAAAGTGCCACTGCGCCGGAGCGAAGCTAGTTTCCGTACGCCCAGTCGGTACTGACGTCAACGCTGATGATTTCCTTCTTGCTTGCACTGGCACAGGCTTGCGCAGGAATAAATATCAAGATTCTGTAAAAACAAATGAGATGGAAGCTCACAAACGTATTCAGCTGCGCTGCCACTGCTGCCAAGGAACGGTTCGTGTTGCGGGCAGTTCCTTTAACGCACTTCAACGTTCCTGGCGCCTCCAAAGTCCCACTGCGCCGGAGCGAAGCTATTTTCCGCACGCCCAGTCGGTACTGACGTCAACGCTGATTTCCTTCTTGCTTGTTCTGGCACTGGCTTGTGCAGGAATGAATATCGGAATTCTGTAAAAACAGATGAGATGGAAGCTCAGAAACGTAGCCAGCGGCGCTGCCACTGCTGCCAAGGAACGGTTCGTGTTCCGGACAGTTCCTTTTACGCACTTCAACGTTCCTGGCGCCTCCAAAGTCCCACTGCGCCGGAGCGAAGCTATTTTCCGCACGCCCAGTCGGTACTGACGTCAACGCTAATTATTTCCTTCTTGCTTGTTCTGGCACAGGCTTGCGCAGGAATAAATATCGAGATTATGTAATAACAGATGAGATGGAAGCTCAGAAACGTAGCCAGCTGTGCTGCCACTGCTGCCAAGGAACGGTTCGTGTTCCGGACAGTTCCTGTTACGCACTTCAACGTTCCTGACGCCTCCAACGTTCCACTGCGCCGGCGCGAAGCTATTTTCCGCACGCCCAGTCGGTACTGACGTCAACGCTGATGATTTCCTTCTTGCTTGTTCTGGCACAGGCCTGCGTATGAATGAATATCGGGAGTCTGTAAAAACAGATGAGATGGAAGCTCAGAAACGTAGCCAGCTGCGCTGCCACTGCTGCCAAGGAACGGTTCGTGTTTCGGACAGTTCCTTTAACGCACTTCAACGTTGCTGGCGCCTCCAAAGTCCCACTGCGCGGGAGCGAAGCTAAGTTCCGCACGCCCAGTCGGCACTGACGTCAACGCTGATGATTTCCTTCTTGCTTGCTCTGGCACAGGCTCGCGCAGGAATAAATATCGGCATTATGTAAAAAACAGATGAGATGGAAGCTCAGAAACGTAGCCAGCTGTGCTGCCACTGCTGCCAAGGACCGGTTCGTGTTCCGGATAGTTCTTTTTGCGCACTTCAACGTTCCTGGCGCCTCCAACGTTCCACTGCGCCGGCGCGAAGCTATTTTCCGCACGCCCAGTCGGTACTGACGTCAATGCTGATGATTTCCTTCTTGCTTGTTCTGGCACAGGCCTGCGTATGAATGAATATCGGGAGTCTGTAAAAACAGATGAGATGGAAGCTCAGAAACGTAGCCAGCTGCGCTGCCACTGCTGCCAATTAACGGTTCGTGTTCCGGAGAGTTCCTTTTACGCACTGCAACGTTCCTGGCGGCTCCATAGTCCCACTGCGCCGGAGCGAAGCTAGTTTCCGCACGCCCAGTCGGTACTGACGTCAACGCTGATGATTTCCTTCTTGCTTACTCTGGCACAGGCTTGCGCAGAAAAAAAAAATATTGGGATTCTGTAAAACCTGATGAGATGGAAGCTCAGAAACGTAGCCAGCTGCGCTGCCACTGCTGCCATGGAACGGTTCGTGTCCCGGACAGTTCTTTTTACGCACTTCAACGTTCCTGGCGCCTCCAAAGTCCCACTGCGCCGGAGCGAAGCTAGTTTCCGCACGCCCAGTCGGTACTGACGTCAACGCTGATGATTTCCTTCTTGCTTGTTCTGGCACAGGCCTGCACAGGAATGAATATCGGGATTCTGTAAAAACAGATAAGATGGAAGCTCAGAAACGTAGCCAGCTGCGCTGCCACTGCTGCCAAGGAACGGTTCGTGTTCCGGACAGTTCCTTTTACGCACTTCAACGTTCCTGGCGCCTCCAAAGTCCCACTGCGCCGGAGCGAAGCTAGTTTCCGCACGCTCAGTCGGTACGGACGTCAACGCTGATGATTTCCTTCTTGCTTGCTCTGGCACAGGCTTGCGCAGGAATGAATATCGGGATTCTGTAAAAACAGATGAGATGGAACCTCAGAAACGTATCCAGCAGCGCTGCCACTGCTGCCAAGGAACGGTTCGTGTTGCGGACAGTTCATTTAACGCACTTCAACGTTCCTGGCGCCTCCAAAGTCCCACTGCGCCGGAGCGAAGCTAGTTTCCGCACGCCCAGTCGTTACTGACGTCAACGCTGATGATTTCCTTCTTGCGTGTTCTGGCACTGGCCTGCGTATGAATGAATATCGGGAGTCTGTAAAAACAGATGAGATGGAAGCTCAGAAACGTAGCCAGCTGCGCTGCCACTGCTGCCAAGGAACGGTTCCCTTTCCGGACAGTTCCTTTTACGCACTTCAACGTTCCTGGGGCCTCCAAAGTGCCACTGCGCCGGAGCGAAGCTATTTTCCGCACGCCCAGTCGGTACTGACGTCAACGCTGATGATTTCCTTCTTGCTTGTTCTGGCACAGGCCTGCGCTTGAATGAATATCGGGAGTCTGTAAAAACAGATGAGATGGAAGCTCAGAAACGTAGCCAGCTGCGCTGCCACTGCTGCCAAGGAACGGTTCGTGTCCCGGACACTTCCTTTAACGCACTTCAACGTTCCTGGCGCCTCCAAAATTCTACTGCGCCGGAGCGAAGCTAGTTTCCGCACGCCCAGTCGGTACTGACGTCAACGCTGATGATTTAATTCTTGCTTGCTCTGGCACAGGCTTGCGCAGGAATAAATATCATGATTCTGTAAAAACAAATGAGATGGAAGCTCACAAACGTATCCAGCTGCGCTGCCACTGCTGCCAAGGAAGGGTTCGTGTTGCGGACAGTTCCTTTAACGCACTTCAACGTTCCTGGCGCCTCCAAAGTCCCACTGCGCCGGAGCGAAGCTAGTTTCCGCAAGCCCAGTTGGTACTGACGTCAACGCTGATCATTTCCTTCTTGCTTGCTCTGGCACAGGCTTGCGCAGGAATGAATATCGGGATTATGTAAAAACAGATGAGATGGAAGCTCAGAAACGTAGCCAGCTGCGCTGCCACTGCTGCCAAGGAACGGTTTGTGTTCCGGACAGTTCGTTTTACGCACTTCAACGTTCCTGGGGCCTCCAAAGTGCCACTGCGCCGGAGCGAGGCTATTTTCCGCACGCCCAGTCGGTACTGACGTCAACGCTGATGATTTCCTTCTTGCTTGCTCTGGCACAGGCTCGCGCAGGAATAAATATCGGGATTATGTAAAAACAGATGAGATGGAAGCTCAGAAACGTAGCCAGCTGCGCTGCCACTGCTGCCAAGGTACGGTTCGCGTTCCGGACATTTCCTTTTACGCACTTCAACGTTCCTGGCGGCTCCAAAGTCCCACTGCGCCGGAGCGAAGCTAGTTTCCGTACGCCCAGTCGGTACTGACGTCAACGCTGATGATTTTCTTCTTCCTTACTCTGGCACAGGATTGCGCAGGAATAAATATCGGGATGCTGTAAAAACAGATGAGATGGAAGCTCAGAAACGTAGCCAGCTGCGCTGCCACTGCTGCCAAGGTACGGTTCGCGTTCCGGACATTTCCTTTTACGCTCTTCAAGGTTCCTGGCGCCTCCAAAGTCCCACTGCGCCGGAGCGAAGCTAGTTTCCGCATGCCCAGTCGGTACTGACGTCAACGCTGATGATTTCCTTCTTGCTTCTTCTGGCACAGGCTTGCGCAGGAATGAATATCGGGATTATGTAAAAACAGATGAGATGGAAGCTCAGAAACGTATCCAGCTGCGCTGCCACTGCTCCCAAGGAACGGTTCGTGTTCCGGACAGTTCCTTTTACGCACTTCAACGTTCCAGGCGCCTCCAAAGTCCCACTGCGCCGGAGCGAAGCTAGTTTCCGCCCGCCCAGTCGGTACTGACGTCAACGCTGATGATTTCCTTCTTGCTTGTTCTGGCAGAGGCCTGCACAGGAATGAATATCGGGATTCTGTAAAAACAAATGAGATGGAAGCTCACAAACGTAGCCAGCTGCGCTGCCACTGCTGCCAAGGAACGGTTCGTGTTCCGGACAGTTCCTTTTACGCACTTCAACGTTCCTGGCGCCTCCAAAGTCCCACTGCGCCGGAGCGAAGCTAGTTTCCGCACGCTCAGTCGGTACGGACGTCAACGCTGATGATTTCCTTCTTGCTTGTTCTGGCACTGGCTTGTGCAGGAATGAATATCGGAATTCTGTAAAAACAGATGAGATGGAAGCTCAGAAACGTAGCCAGCTGCGCTGCCACTGCTGCCAATTAACGGTTCGTGTTCCGGAGAGTTTCTTTTACGCACTTCAACGTTCCTGGCGGCTCCAAAGTCCCACTGCGCCGGAGCGAAGCTAGTTTCCGCACGCCCAGTCGGTACTGACGTCAACGCTGATGATTTCCTTCTTGCTTACTCTGGCACAGGCTTGCGCAGAAAAAAAAATATTGGGATTCTGTAAAAACTGATGAGATGGAAGCTCAGAAACGTAGCCAGCTGCGCTGCCACTGCTGCCATGGAACGGTTCGTGTCCCGGACAGTTCTTTTTACGCACTTCAACGTTCCTGGCGCCTCCAAAGTCCCACTGCGCCGGAGCGAAGCTAGTTTCCGCACGCCCAGTCGGTACTGACGTCAACGCTGATGATTTCCTTCTTGCTTACTCTGGCACAGGCTTGCGCAGAAAAAAAAATATTGGGATTCTGTAAAAACTGATGAGATGGAAGCTCAGAAACGTAGCCAGCTGCGCTGCCACTGCTGCCATGGAACGGTTCGTGTCCCGGACAGTTCTTTTTACGCACTTCAACGTTCCTGGCGCCTCCAAAGTCCCACTGCGCCGGAGCGAAGCTAGTTTCCGCACGCCCAGTCGGTACTGACGTCAACGTTGATGATTTCCTTCTTGCTTTTTCTGGCACAGACCTGCACAGGAATGAATATCGGGATTCTGTAAAAACAGATAAGATGGAAGCTCAGAAACGTAGCCAGCTGCGCTGCCACTGCTGCCAAGGAACGGTTCGTGTTCCGGACAGTTCCTTTTACGCACTTCAACGTTCCTGGCGCCTCCAAAGTCCCACTGCGCCGGAGCGAAGCTAGTTTCCGCACGCTCAGTCGGTACGGACGTCAACGCTGATGATTTCCTTCTTGCTTGTTCTGGCACAGGCCTGCGCAGGAATGAATATCGGGAGTCTGTGAAAACAGATGAGATGGAAGCTCAGAAACGTAGGCAGCTGCGCTGCCACTGCTGCCAAGGAACGGTTCGTGTTCCAGACAGGTCCTTTTACGCACTTCAACGGTGCTCGCGCCTCCAAAGTCCCACTGCGCCGGAGCGAAGCTATTTTCCGCGCGCCCAGTCGGTACTGACGTCAACGCTGATGATTTCCTTCTTGCTTGTTCTGGCACAGGCCTGCGCAGGAATGAATATCGGGAGTCTGTGAAAACAGATGAGATGGAAGCTCATAAACGTAGGCAGCTGCGCTGCCACTGCTGCCAAGGAACGGTTCGTGTTCCAGACAGTTCCTTTAACGCACTTCAACGTTCCTGGAACCTCCAAAGTCCCACTGCGCCGGAGCGAAGCTAGTTTCCTCACGCCCAGTCGGTACTGACGTCAACGCTGATGATTTCCTTCTTGCTTGCTCTGGCACAGGCTTTCGCAGGAATAAATATCGGGATTATGTAAAAACAGATGAGATGGAAGCTCAGAAACGTAGGCAGCTGCGCTGCCACTGCTGCCAAGGAACGGTTCGTGTTCCAGACAGTTCCTTTAACGCACGTCAACGTTCCTGGCACCTCCAAAGTCCCACTGCGCCGGAGCGAAGCTAGTTTCCTCACGCCCAGTCGGTACTGACGTCAACGCTGGTGATTTCCTTCTTGCTTGCTCTGGCACAGGCTTTCGCAGGAATAAATATCGGGATTATGCAAAAACAGATGAGATGGAAGCTCAGAAACGTAGCCAGCTGCGCTGCCACTGCTGCGAAGGAACGGTTCGTTTTCCGGACAGTTCCTTTTACGCACTTCAACGTTCCTGGCGCCTCCAAAGTCGCACTGCGCCGCAGCGAATCTAGTTTCCGCACGCCCAGTCGGTACTGACGTCAACACTGATGATTTCCTTCTTGCTTGCAGTGGTACACGCTTGCGCCGGAAGAAATATCGGGATTCTGTAAAAACAGATGAGATGAAAGCTCAGAAACGTAGCCAGCTGCGCTGCCACTGCTGCCAAGGAACGGTTCGTGTTCCAGACAGTTCCTTTAACGCACGTCAACGTTCCTGGCACCTCCAAAGTCCCACTGCGCCGGAGCGAAGCTAGTTTCCTCACGCCCAGTCGGTACTGACGTCAACGCTGATGATTTCCTTCTTGCTTGCTCTGGCACAGGCTTGCGCAGGAATAAATATCGGGATTCTGTAAAAACAGATGAGATGGAAGCTCAGAAACGTATCCAGCAGCGCTGCCACTGCTGCCAAGGAACGGTTCGTGTTGCGGACAGTTCATTTAACGCACTTCAACGTTCCTGGCGCCTCCAAAGTCCCACTGCGCCGGAGCGAAGCTAGTTTCCGCACGCCCAGTCGTTACTGACGTCAACGCTGATGATTTCCTTCTTGCGTGTTCTGGCACCGGCCTGCGTATGAATGAATATCGGGAGTCTGTAAAAACAGATGAGATGGAAGCTCAGAAACGTAGCCAGCTGCGCTGCCACTGCTGCCAAGGAACGGTTCCCTTTCCGGACAGTTCCTTTTACGCACTTCAACGGTCCTGGGGCCTCCAAAGTGCCACTGCGCCGGAGCGAAGCTATTTTCCGCACGCCCAGTCGGTACTGACGTCAACGCTGATGATTTCCTTCTTGCTTGTTCTGGCACAGGCCTGCGCTTGAATGAATATCGGGAGTCTGTAAAAACAGATGAGATGGAAGCTCAGAAACGTAGCCAGCTGCGCTGCTACTGCTGCCAAGGAACGGTTCGTGTTCCGGACACTTCCTTTAACGCACTTCAACCTTCCTGGCGCCTCCAAAATCCTACTGCGCCGGAGCGAAGCTAGTTTCCGCACGCCCAGTCGGTACTGACGTCAACGCTGACGATTTCCTTCTTGCTTGCTCTGGCACAGGCTTGCGCAGGAATAAATATCACGATTCTGTAAAAACAAATGAGATGGAAGCTCACAAACGTATCCAGCTGCGCTGCCACTGCTGCCAAGGAACGGTTCGTGTTGCGGACAGTTCCTTTAACGCACTTCAACGTTCCTGGCGCCTCCAAAGTCCCACTGCGCCGGAGCGAAGCTAGTTTCCGCAAGCCCAGTTGGTACTGACGTCAACGCTGATCATTTCCTTCTTGCTTGCTCTGGCACAGGCTTGCGCAGGAATGAATATCGGGATTCTGTAAAATCAGATGAGATGGAAGCTCAGAAACGTAGCCAGCTGCGCTGGCACCTGTGCCAAGGAACGATTTGTGTTCCGGACAGTTCCTTTTACGCACTTCAACGTTCCTGGCGCCTCCAAAGTCCCACTGCGCCGCAGCGAAGCTAGTTTCCGCCCGCCCAGTCGGTACTGGCGTCAACGCTGATGATTTCCTTCTTGCTTGCACTGGCACAGGCTCGCGCAGGAATAAATATCGGCATTATGTAAAAAACAGATGAGATGGAAGCTCAGAAACGAAGCCAGCTGCGCTGCCACTGCTGCCAAGGAACGGTTTGTGTTCCGGACAGTTCCTTTTACGCA
This sequence comes from Amblyomma americanum, assembly GCF_052857255.1. NCBI lineage: Eukaryota > Metazoa > Arthropoda > Arachnida > Ixodida > Ixodidae > Amblyomma > Amblyomma americanum. The sequence goes on from NC_135497.1 coordinate 466,829,009, forward strand.
CTTCAACGTTCCTGGGGCCTCCAAAGTGCCACTGCGCCGGAGCGAGGCTATTTTCCGCACGCCCAGTCGGTACTGACGTCAACGCTGATGATTTCCTTCTTGCTTGCTCTGGCACAGGCTCGCGCAGGAATAAATATCGGGATTTTGTAAAAACAGATGAGATGGAAGCTCAGAAACGTAGCCAGCTGCGCTGCCACTGCTGCCAAGGAACGGTTCGCGTTCCGGACATTTCCTTTTACGCACTTCAACGTTCCTGGCGGCTCCAAAGTCCCACTGCGCCGGAGCGAAGCTAGTTTCCGTACGCCCAGTCGGTACTGACGTCAACGCTGATGATTTTCTTCTTCCTTACTCTGGCACAGGCTTGCGCAGGAATAATATATCGGGATGCTGTAAAAACAGATGAGATGGAAGCTCAGAAACGTAGCCAGCTGCGCTGCCACTGCTGCCATGGAACGGTTCGTGTTTCGAACAGTTCCTTTTACGCTCTTCAAGGTTCCTGGCGCCTCCAAAGTCCCACTGCGCCGGAGCGAAGCTAGTTTCCGCACGCCCAGTCGGTACTGACGTCAACGCTGATGATTTCCTTCTTGCTTGTTCTGGCACAGGCTTGCGCAGGAATGAATATCGGGATTATGTAAAAACAGATGAGATGGAAGCTCAGAAACGTAGCCAGCTGCGCTGCCACTGCTCCCAAGGAACGGTTCGTGTTCCGGACAGTTCCTTTTACGCACTTCAACGTTCCTGGCGCCTCCAAAGTCCCACTGCGCCGGAGCGAAGCTAGTTTCCGCCCGCCCAGTCGGTACTGACGTCAACGCTGATGATTTCCTTCTTGCTTGTTCTGGCACAGGCCTGCACAGGAATGAATATCGGGATTCTGTAAAAACAAATGAGTTGGAAGCTCACAAACGTAGCCAGCTGCGCTGCCACTGCTGCCAAGGAACGGTTCGTGTTCCGGACAGTTCCTTTTACGCACTTCAACGTTCCTGGCGCCTCCAAAGTCCCACTGCGCCGGAGCGAAGCTAGTTTCCGCACGCTCAGTCGGTACGGACGTCAACGCTGATGATTTCCTTCTTGCTTGTTCTGGCACTGGCTTGTGCAGGAATGAATATCGGAATTCTGTAAAAACAGATGAGATGGAAGCTCAGAAACGTAGCCAGCTGCGCTGCCACTGCTGCCAATTAACGGTTCGTGTTCTGGAGAGTTCCTTTTACGCACTTCAACGTTCCTGGCGGCTCCAAAGTCCCACTGCGCCGGAGCGAAGCTAGTTTCCGCACGCCCAGTCGGTACTGACGTCAACGCTGATGATTTCCTTCTTGCTTACTGTGGCACAGGCTTGCGCAGAAAAAAAAATATTGGGATTCTGTAAAAACTGATGAGATGGAAGCTCAGAAACGTAGCCAGCTGCGCTGCCACTGCTGCCATGGAACGGTTCGTGTCCCGGACAGTTCTTTTTACGCACTTCAACGTTCCTGGCGCCTCCAAAGTCCCACTGCGCCGGAGCGAAGCTAGTTTCCGCACGCCCAGTCGGTACTGACGTCAACGTTGATGATTTCCTTCTTGCTTGTTCTGGCACAGGCCTGCACAGGAATGAATATCGGGATTCTGTAAAAACAGATAAGATGGAAGCTCAGAAACGTAGCCAGCTGCGCTGCCACTGCTGCCAAGGAACGGTTCGTGTTCCGGACAGTTCTTTTTACGCACTTCAACGTTCCTGGCGCCTCCAAAGTCCCACTGCGCCGGAGCGAAGCTAGTTTCCGCACGCTCAGTCGGTACGGACGTCAACGCTGATGATTTCCTTCTTGCTTGTTCTGGCACAGGCCTGCGCAGGAATGAATATCGGGAGTCTGTGAAAACAGATGAGATGGAAGCTCAGAAACGTAGGCAGCTGCGCTGCCACTGCTGCCAAGGAACGGTTCGTGTTCCAGACAGGTCCTTTTACGCACTTCAACGGTGCTCGCGCCTCCAAAGTCCCACTGCGCCGGAGCGAAGCTATTTTCCGCGCGCCCAGTCGGTACTGACGTCAACGCTGATGATTTCCTTCTTGCTTGTTCTGGCACAGGCCTGCGCAGGAATGAATATCGGGAGTCTGTGAAAACAGATGAGATGGAAGCTCATAAACGTAGGCAGCTGCGCTGCCACTGCTGCCAAGGAACGGTTCGTGTTCCAGACAGTTCCTTTACGCACTTCAACGTTCCTGGAACCTCCAAAGTCCCACAGCGCCGGAGCGAAGCTAGTTTCCTCACGCCCAGTCGGTACTGACGTCAACGCTGATGATTTCCTTCTTGCTTGCTCTGGCACAGGCTTTCGCAGGAATAAATATCGGGATTATGTAAAAACAGATGAGATGGAAGCTCAGAAACGTAGCCAGCTGCGCTGCCACTGCTGCCAAGGAACGGTTCGTGTTCCAGACAGTTCCTTTAACGCACGTCAACGTTCCTGGCACCTCCAAAGTCCCACTGCGCCGGAGCGAAGCTAGTTTCCTCACGCCGAGTCGGTACTGACGTCAACGCTGATGATTTCCTTCTTGCTTGCACTGGCACACGCTTGCGCCGGAATAAATATCGGGATTCTGTAAAAACAGATGAGATGGAAGCTCAGAAACGTAGCCAGCTGCGCTGCCACTGCTGCGAAGGAACGGTTCGTTTTCCGGACAGTTCCTTTTACGCACTTCAACGTTCCTGGCGCCTCCAAAGTCCCACTGCGCCGCAGCGAAGCTATTTTCCACACGCCCAGTCGGTACTGACGTCAACGCTGATGATTTCCTTCTTGCTTGTTCTGGCACAGGCCTGCGCTTGAATGAATATCGGGAGTCTGTAAAAACAGATGAGATGGAAACGTAGCCAGCTGCGCTGCCACTGCTGCCAAGGAATGGTTCGTGTCCCGGACACTTCCTTTAACGCACTTCAACGTTCCTGGCGCCTCCAAAAATCCACTGCGCCGGAGCGAAGCTAGTTTCCGCACGCCCAGTCGGTACTGACGTCAACGCTGATGATTTCCTTCTTGCTTGCTCTGGCACAGGCTTGCGCAGGAATAAATATCAAGATTCTGTAAAAACAAATGAGATGGAAGCTCACAAACGTATCCAGCTGCGCTGCCACTGCTGCCAAGGAACGGTTCGTGTTGCGGACAGTTCCTTTAACGCACTTCAACGTTCCTGGCGCCTCCAAAGTCCCACTGCGCCGGAGCGAAGCTAGTTTCCGCAAGCCCAGTTGGTACTGACGTCAACGCTGATCATTTCCTTCTTGCTTGCTCTGGCACAGGCTTGCGCAGGAATGAATATCGGGATTCTGTAAAAACAGATGAGATGGAAGCTCAGAAACGTAGCCAGCTGCGCTGCCACTGCTGCCAAGGAACGATTTGTGTTCCGGACAGTTCTTTTTACGCACTTCAACGTTCCTGGCGCCTCCAAAGTCCCACTGCGCCGGAGCGAAGCTAGTTTCCGCCCGCCCAGTCGGTACTGGCGTCAACGCTGATGATTTCCTTCTTGCTTGCACTGGCACAGGCTCGCGCAGGAATAAATATCGGCATTATGTAAAAAACAGATGAGATGGAAGCTCAGAAACGTAGCCAGCTGCGCTGCCACTGCTGCCAAGGAACGGTTTGTGTTCCGGACAGTTCCTTTTACGCACTTCAACGTTCCTGGGGCCTCCAAAGTGCCACTGCGCCGGAGCGAGGCTATTTTCCGCACGCCCAGTCGGTACTGACGTCAACGCTGATGATTTCCTTCTTGCTTGCTCTGGCACAGGCTCGCGCAGGAATAAATATCGGGATTATGTAAAAACAGATGAGATGGAAGCTCAGAAACGTAGCCAGCTGCGCTGCCACTGCTGCCAAGGAACGGTTCGCGTTCCGGACATTTCCTTTTACGCACTTCAACGTTCCTGGCGGCTCCAAAGTCCCACTGCGCCGGAGCGAAGCTAGTTTCCGTACGCCCAGTCGGTACTGACGTCAACGCTGATGATTTTCTTCTTCCTTACTCTGGCACAGGCTTGCGCAGGAATAAATATCGGGATGCTGTAAAAACAGATGAGATGGAAGCTCAGAAACGTAGCCAGCTGCGCTGCCACTGCTGCCATGGAACGGTTCGTGTTTCGAACAGTTCCTTTAACGCTCTTCAAGGTTCCTGGCGCCTCCAAAGTCCCACTGCGCCGGAGCGAAGCTAGTTTCCGCACGCCAGTCGGTACTGACGTCAACGCTGATGATTTCCTTCTTGCTTGCTCTGGCACAGGCTTGCGCAGGAATGAATATCGGGATTATGTAAAAACAGATGAGATGGAAGCTCAGAAACGTAGCCAGCTGCGCTGCCACTGCTCCCAAGGAACGGTTCGTGTTCCGGTCAGTTCCTTTTACGCACTTCAACGTTCCTGGCGCCTCCAAAGTCCCACTGCGCCGGAGCGAAGCTAGTTTCCGCCCGCCCAGTCGGTACTGACGTCAACGCTGATGATTTCCTTCTTGCTTGCTCTGGCACAGGATTTCGCAGGAATAAATATCGGAATTATGTAAAAACAGATGAGATGGAAGCTCAGAAACGTAGCCAGCTGCGCTGCCACTGCTGCGAAGGAACGGTTCCGTTTTCCGGACAGTTCCTTTACGCACTTCAACGTTCCTGGCGCCTCCAAAGTCCCACTGCGCCGCAGCGAAGCTAGTTTCCGCACGCCCAGTCGGTACTGACGTCAACGCTGATGATTTCCTTCTTGCTTGCACTGGCACACGCTTGCGCCGGAATAAATATCGGGATTCTGTAAAAACAGATGAGATGGAAGCTCAGAAACGTAGCCAGCTGCGCTGCCACTGCTGCCAAGGAACGGTTCGTGTTCCAGACAGTTCCTTTAACGCACGTCAACGTTCCTGGCACCTCCAAAGTCCCACTGCGCCGGAGCGAAGCTAGTTTCCTCACGCCGAGTCGGTACTGACGTCAACGCTGATGATTTCCTTCTTGCTTGCACTGGCACAGGCTTGCGCAGGAATAAATATCGGGATTCTGTAAAAACAGATGAGATGGAAGCTCAGAAACGTATCCAGCAGCGCTGCCACTGCTGCCAAGGAACGGTTCGTGTTGCGGACAGTTCATTTAACGCACTTCAACGTTCCTGGCGCCTCCAAAGTCCCACTGCGCCGAAGCGAAGCTAGTTTCCGCACGCCCAGTCGGTACTGACGTCAACGCTGATGATTTCCTTCTTGCTTGTTCTGGCACTGGCCTGCGTATGAATGAATATCGGGAGTCTGTAAAAACAGATGAGATGGAAGCTCAGAAACGTAGCCAGCTGCGCTGCCACTGCTGCCAAGGAACGGTTCCCTTTCCGGACAGTTCCTTTTACGCACTTCAACGTTCCTGGGGCCTCCAAAGTGCCACTGCGCCGGAGCGAAGCTATTTTCCGCACGCCCAGTCGGTACTGACGTCAACGCTGATGATTTCCTTCTTGCTTGTTCTGGCACAGGCCTGCGCTTGAATGAATATCGGGAGTCTGTAAAAACAGATGAGATGGAAACGTAGCCAGCTGCGCTGCCACTGCTGCCAAGGAACGGTTCGTGTTCCGGACACTTCCTTTAACGCACTTCAACGTTCCTGGCGCCTCCAAAATCCCACTGCGCCGGAGCGAAGCTAGTTTCCGCACGCCCAGTCGGTACTGACGTCAACGCTGATGATTTCCTTCTTGCTTGCTCTGGCACAGGCTTGCGCAGGAATAAATATCAAGATTCTGTAAAAGCAAATGAGATGGAAGCTCACAAACGTATCAGCTGCGCTGCCACTGCTGCCAAGGAACGGTTCGTGTTGCGGACAGTTCCTTTAACGCACTTCAACGTTCCTGGCGCCTCCAAAGTCCCACTGCGCCGGAGCGAAGCTAGTTTCCGCCCGCCCAGTCGGTACTGGCGTTCAACGCTGATGATTTCCTTCTTGCTTGCACTGGCACAGGCTCGCGCAGGAATAAATATCGGCATTATGTAAAAAACAGATGAGATGGAAGCTCAGAAACGTAGCCAGCTGCGCTGCCACTGCTGCCAAGGAACGGTTTGTGTTCCGGACAGTTCCTTTTACGCACTTCAACGTTCCTGGGGCCTCCAAAGTGCCACTGCGCCGGAGCGAGGCTATTTTCCGCACGCCCAGTCGGTACTGACGTCAACGCTGATGATTTTCTTCTTCCTTACTCTGGCACAGGCTTGCGCAGGAATAAATATCGGGATGCTGTAAAAACAGATGAGATGGAAGCTGAGAAACGTAGCCAGCTGCGCTGCCACTGCTGCCATGGAACGGGTTCGTGTTTCGAACAGTTCCTTTACGCTCTTCAAGGTTCCTGGCGCCTCCAAAGTCCCACTGCGGCGGAGCGAAGCTATTTTCCGCACGCCCAGTCGGTACTGACGTCAACGCTGATGATTTCCTTCTTGCTTGTTCTGGCACTGGCTTGTGCAGGAATGAATATCGGAATTCTGTAAAAACAGATGAGATGGAAGCTCAGAAACGTAGCCAGCGGCGCTGCCACTGCTGCCAAGGAACGGTTCGTGTTCCGGACAGTTCCTTTTACGCACTTCAACGTTCCTGGCGGCTCCAAAGTCCCACTGCGCCGGAGCGAAGCTAGTTTCCGTACGCCCAGTCGGTACTGACGTCAACGCTGATGATTTTCTTCTTCCTTACTCTGGCACAGGCTTGCGCAGGAATAAATATCGGGATGCTGTAAAAACAGATGAGATGGAAGCTCAGAAACGTAGCCAGCTGCGCTGCCACTGCTGCCATGGAACGGTTCGTGTTTCGAACAGTTCCTTTTACGCTCTTCAAGGTTCCTGGCGCCTCCAAAGTCCCACTGCGCCGGAGCGAAGCTAGTTTCCGCACGCCCAGTCGGTACTGACGTCAACGCTGATGATTTCCTTCTTGCTTGTTCTGGCACAGGCTTGCGCAGGAATGAATATTGGGATTATGTAAAAACAGATGAGATGGAAGCTCAGAAACGTAGCCAGCTGCGCTGCCACTGCTGCCATGGAACGGTTCGTGTTTCGAACAGTTCCTTTTACGCTCTTCAAGGTTCCTGGCGCCTCCAAAGTCCCACTGCGCCGGAGCGAAGCTAGTTTCCGCACGCTCAGTCGGTACGGACGTCAACGCTGATGATTTCCTTCTTGCTTGTTCTGGCACTGGCTTGTGCAGGAATGAATATCGGAATTCTGTAAAAACAGATGAGATGGAAGCTCAGAAACGTAGCCAGCTGCGCTGCCACTGCTGCCAATTAACGGTTCGTGTTCTGGAGAGTTCCTTTTACGCACTTCAACGTTCCTGGCGGCTCCAAAGTCCCACTGCGCCGGAGCGAAGCTAGTTTCCGCACGCCCAGTCGGTACTGACGTCAACGCTGATGATTTCCTTCTTGCTTACTGTGGCACAGGCTTGCGCAGAAAAAAAAAATATTGGGATTCTGTAAAAACTGATGAGATGGAAGCTCAGAAACGTAGCCAGCTGCGCTGCCACTGCTGCCATGGAACGGTTCGTGTCCCGGACAGTTCTTTTTACGCACTTCAACGTTCCTGGCGCCTCCAAAGTCCCACTGCGCCGGAGCGAAGCTAGTTTCCGCACGCCCAGTCGGTACTGACGTCAACGTTGATGATTTCCTTCTTGCTTGTTCTGGCACAGGCTTGCGCAGGAATGAATATCGGGATATTGTAAAAACAGATGAGATGGAAACTCAGAAACGTAGCCAGCTGCGCTGCCACTGCTGCCAAGGAACGATTTGTGTTGCGGACAGTTCATTTAACGCACTTCAACGTTCCTGGCGCCTCCAAAGTCCCACTGCGCCGAAGCGAAGCTAGTTTCCGCACGCCCAGTCGGTACTGACGTCAACGCTGATGATTTCCTTCTTGCTTGTTCTGGCACTGGCCTGCGTATGAATGAATATCGGGAGTCTGTAAAAACAGATGAGATGGAAGCTCAGAAACGTAGCCAGCTGCGCTGCCACTGCTGCCAAGGAACGGTTCCCTTTCCGGACAGTTCCTTTTACGCACTTCAACGTTCCTGGGGCCTCCAAAGTGCCACTGCGCCGGAGCGAAGCTATTTTCCGCACGCCCAGTCGGTACTGACGTCAACGCTGATGATTTCCTTCTTGCTTGTTCTGGCACAGGCCTGCGCTTGAATGAATATCGGGAGTCTGTAAAAACAGATGAGATGGAAACGTAGCCAGCTGCGCTGCCACTGCTGCCAAGGAACGGTTCGTGTTCCGGACACTTCCTTTAACGCACTTCAACGTTCCTGGCGCCTCCAAAATCCCACTGCGCCGGAGCGAAGCTAGTTTCCGCACGCCCAGTCGGTACTGACGTCAACGCTGATGATTTCCTTCTTGCTTGCTCTGGCACAGGCTTGCGCAGGAATAAATATCAAGATTCTGTAAAAGCAAATGAGATGGAAGCTCACAAACGTATCCAGCTGCGCTGCCACTGCTGCCAAGGAACGGTTCGTGTTGCGGACAGTTCCTTTAACGCACTTCAACGTTCCTGGCGCCTCCAAAGTCCCACTGCGCCGGAGCGAAGCTAGTTTCCGCCCGCCCAGTTGGTACTGGCGTCAACGCTGATGATTTCCTTCTTGCTTGCACTGGCACAGGCTCGCGCAGGATTAAATATCGGCATTATGTAAAAAACAGATGAGATGGAAGCTCAGAAACGTAGCCAGCTGCGCTGCCACTGCTGCCAAGGAACGGTTTGTGTTCCGGACAGTTCCTTTTACGCACTTCAACGTTCCTGGGGCCTCCAAAGTGCCACTGCGCCGGAGCGAAGCTATTTTCCGCACGCCCAGTCGGTACTGACGTCAACGCTGATGATTTCCTTCTTGCTTGTTCTGGCACAGGCCTGCGCTTGAATGAATATCGGGAGTCTGTAAAAACAGATGAGATGGAAACGTAGCCAGCTGCGCTGCCACTGCTGCCAAGGAACGGTTCGTGTTCCGGACACTTCCTTTAACGCACTTCAACGTTCCTGGCGCCTCCAAAATCCCACTGCGCCGGAGCGAAGCTAGTTTCCGCACGCCCAGTCGGTACTGACGTCAACGCTGATGATTTCCTTCTTGCTTGCTCTGGCACAGGCTTGCGCAGGAATAAATATCAAGATTCTGTAAAAGCAAATGAGATGGAAGCTCACAAACGTATCCAGCTGCGCTGCCACTGCTGCCAAGGAACGGTTCGTGTTGCGGACAGTTCCTTTAACGCACTTCAACGTTCCTGGCGCCTCCAAAGTCCCACTGCGCCGGAGCGAAGCTAGTTTCCGCCCGCCCAGTTGGTACTGGCGTCAACGCTGATGATTTCCTTCTTGCTTGCACTGGCACAGGCTCGCGCAGGATTAAATATCGGCATTATGTAAAAAACAGATGAGATGGAAGCTCAGAAACGTAGCCAGCTGCGCTGCCACTGCTGCCAAGGAACGGTTTGTGTTCCGGACAGTTCCTTTTACGCACTTCAACGTTCCTGGGGCCTCCAAAGTGCCACTGCGCCGGAGCGAGGCTATTTTCCGCACGCCCAGTCGGTACTGACGTCAACGCTGATGATTTTCTTCTTCCTTACTCTGGCACAGGCTTGCGCAGGAATAAATATCGGGATGCTGTAAAAACAGATGAGATGGAAGCTCAGAAACGTAGCCAGCTGCGCTGCCACTGCTGCCATGGAACGGTTCGTGTTTCGAACAGTACCTTTTACGCTCTTCAAGGTTCCTGGCGCCTCCAAAGTCCCACTGCGGCGGAGCGAAGCTATTTTCCGCACGCCCAGTCGGTACTGACGTCAACGCTGATGATTTCCTTCTTGCTTGTTCTGGCACTGGCTTGTGCAGGAATGAATATCGGAATTCTGTAAAAACAGATGAGATGGAAGCTCAGAAACGTAGCCAGCGGCGCTGCCACTGCTGCCAAGGAACGGTTCGTGTTCCGGACAGTTCCTTTTACGCACTTCAACGTTCCTGGCACCTCCAAAGTCCCACTGCGCCGGAGCGAAGCTATTTTCCGCACGCCCAGTCGGTACTGACGTCAACGCTGATGATTTCCTTCTTGCTTGCTCTGGCACAGGCTTGCGCAGCAATAAACATCGGGATTCTGTAAAAACAGATGAAATGGAAGCTCAGAAACGTAGCCAGCTGCGCTGCCACTGCTGCCAAGGAACGGTTCGCGTTCCGGACATTTCCTTTTACGCACTTCAACGTTCCTGGCGGCTCCAAAGTCCCACTGCGCCGGAGCGAAGCTAGTTTCCGTACGCCCAGTCGGTACTGACGTCAACGCTGATGATTTTCTTCTTCCTTACTCTGGCACAGGCTTGCGCAGGAATAAATATCGGGATGCTGTAAAAACAGATGAGATGGAAGCTCAGAAACGTAGCCAGCTGCGCTGCCACTGCTGCCATGGAACGGTTCGTGTTTCGAACAGTACCTTTTACGCTCTTCAAGGTTCCTGGCGCCTCCAAAGTCCCACTGCGCCGGAGCGAAGCTAGTTTCCGCACGCCCAGTCGGTACTGACGTCAACGCTGATGATTTCCTTCTTGCTTGTTCTGGCACAGGCTTGCGCAGGAATGAATATCGGGATTATGTAAAAACAGATGAGATGGAAGCTCAGAAACGTAGCCAGCTGCGCTGCCACTGCTGCCATGGAACGGTTCGTGTTTCGAACAGTTCCTTTTACGCTCTTCAAGGTTCCTGGCGCCTCCAAAGTCCCACTGCGCCGGAGCGAAGCTAGTTTCCGCACGCTCAGTCGGTACGGACGTCAACGCTGATGATTTCCTTCTTGCTTGTTCTGGCACTGGCTTGTGCAGGAATGAATATCGGAATTCTGTAAAAACAGATGAGATGGAAGCTCAGAAACGTAGCCAGCTGCGCTGCCACTGCTGCCAATTAACGGTTCGTGTTCTGGAGAGTTCTTTTTACGCACTTCAACGTTCCTGGCGGCTCCAAAGTCCCACTGCGCCGGAGCGAAGCTAGTTTCCGCACGCCCAGTCGGTACTGACGTCAACGCTGATGATTTCCTTCTTGCTTACTGTGGCACAGGCTTGCGCAGAAAAAAAAAATATTGAGATTCTGTAAAAACTGATGAGATGGAAGCTCAGAAACGTAGCCAGCTGCGCTGCCACTGCTGCCATGGAACGGTTCGTGTCCCGGACAGTTCTTTTTACGCACTTCAACGTTCCTGGCGCCTCCAAAGTCCCACTGCGCCGGAGCGAAGCTAGTTTCCGCACGCCCAGTCGGTACTGACGTCAACGTTGATGATTTCCTTCTTGCTTGTTCTGGCACAGGCCTGCACAGGAATGAATATCGGGATTCTGTAAAAACAGATAAGATGGAAGCTCAGAAACGTAGCCAGCTGCGCTGCCACTGCTGCCAAGGAACGGTTCGTGTTCCGGACAGTTTCTTTTACGCACTTCAACGTTCCTGGCGCCTCCAAAGTCCCACTGCGCCGGAGCGAAGCTAGTTTCCGCACGCTCAGTCGGTACGGACGTCAACGCTGATGATTTCCTTCTTGCTTGTTCTGGCACAGGCCTGCGCAGGAATGAATATCGGGAGTCTGTGAAAACAGATGAGATGGAAGCTCAGAAACGTAGGCAGCTGCGCTGCCACTGCTGCCAAGGAACGGTTCGTGTTCCAGACAGGTCCTTTTACGCACTTCAACGGTGCTCGTGCCTCCAAAGTCCCACTGCGCCGGAGCGAAGCTATTTTCCGCGCGCCCAGTCGGTACTGACGTCAACGCTGATGATTTCCTTCTTGCTTGTTCTGGCACAGGCCTGCGCAGGAATGAATATCGGGAGTCTGTGAAAACAGATGAGATGGAAGCTCATAAACGTAGGCAGCTGCGCTGCCACTGCTGCCAAGGAACGGTTCGTGTTCCAGACAGTTCCTTTAACGCACTTCAACGTTCCTGGAACCTCCAAAGTCCCACAGCGCTGGAGCGAAGCTAGTTTCCTCACGCCCAGTCGGTACTGACGTCAACGCTGATGATTTCCTTCTTGCTTGCTCTGGCACAGGCTTTCGCATGAATAAATATCGGGATTATGTAAAAACAGATGAGATGGAAGCTCAGAAACGTAGCCAGCTGCGCTGCCACTGCTGCCAAGGAACGGTTCGTGTTCCAGACAGTTCCTTTAACGCACGTCAACGTTCCTGGCACCTCCAAAGTCCCACTGCGCCGGAGCGAAGCTAGTTTCCTCTCGCCGAGTCGGTACTGACGTCAACGCTGATGATTTCCTTCTTGCTTGCACTGGCACACGCTTGCGCCGGAATAAATATCGGGATTCTGTAAAAACAGATGAGATGGAAGCTCAGAAACGTAGCCAGCTGCGCTGCCACTGCTGCGAAGGAACGGTTCGTTTTCCGGACAGTTTCCTTTTACGCACTTCAACGTTCCTGGCGCCTCCAAAGTCCCACTGCGCCGCAGCGAAGCTATTTTCCACACGCCCAGTCGGTACTGACGTCAACGCTGATGATTTCCTTCTTGCTTGTTCTGGCACAGGCCTGCGCTTGAATGAATATCGGGAGTCTGTAAAAACAGATGAGATGGAAACGTAGCCAGCTGCGCTGCCACTGCTGCCAAGGAACGGTTCGTGTTCCGGACACTTCCTTTAACGCACTTCAACGTTCCTGGCGCCTCCAAAAATCCACTGCGCCGGAGCGAAGCTAGTTTCCGCACGCCCAGTCGGTACTGACGTCAACGCTGATGATTTCCTTCTTGCTTGCTCTGGCACAGGCTTGCGCAGGAATAAATATCAAGATTCTGTAAAAACAAATGAGATGGAAGCTCACAAACGTATCCAGCTGCGCTGCCACTGCTGCCAAGGAACGGTTCGTGTTGCGGACAGTTCCTTTAACGCACTTCAACGTTCCTGGCGCCTCCAAAGTCCCACTGCGCCGGAGCGAAGCTAGTTTCCGCAAGCCCAGTTGGTACTGACGTCAACGCTGATCATTTCCTTCTTGCTTGCTCTGGCACAGGCTTGCGCAGGAATGAATATCGGGATTCTGTAAAAACAGATGAGATGGAAGCTCAGAAACGTAGCCAGCTGCGCTGCCACTGCTGCCAAGGAACGATTTGTGTTCCGGACAGTTCTTTTTACGCACTTCAACGTTCCTGGCGCCTCCAAAGTCCCACTGCGCCGGAGCGAAGCTAGTTTCCGCCCGCCCAGTCGGTACTGGCGTCAACGCTGATGATTTCCTTCTTGCTTGCTCTGGCACAGGCTTGCGCAGCAATAAACATCGGGATTCTGTAAAAACAGATGAAATGGAAGCTCAGAAACGTAGCCAGCTGCGCTGCCACTGCTGCCAAGGAACGGTTCGCGTTCCGGACATTTCCTTTTACGCACTTCAACGTTCCTGGCGGCTCCAAAGTCCCACTGCGCCGGAGCGAAGCTAGTTTCCGTACGCCCAGTCGGTACTGACGTCAACGCTGATGATTTTCTTCTTCCTTACTCTGGCACAGGCTTGCGCAGGAATAAATATCGGGATGCTGTAAAAACAGATGAGATGGAAGCTCAGAAACGTAGCCAGCTGCGCTGCCACTGCTGCCATGGAACGGTTCGTGTTTCGAACAGTACCTTTTACGCTCTTCAAGGTTCCTGGCGCCTCCAAAGTCCCACTGCGCCGGAGCGAAGCTAGTTTCCGCACGCCCAGTCGGTACTGACGTCAACGCTGATGATTTCCTTCTTGCTTGTTCTGGCACAGGCTTGCGCAGGAATGAATATCGGGATTATGTAAAAACAGATGAGATGGAAGCTCAGAAACGTAGCCAGCTGCGCTGCCACTGCTGCCATGGAACGGTTCGTGTTTCGAACAGTTCCTTTTACGCTCTTCAAGGTTCCTGGCGCCTCCAAAGTCCCACTGCGCCGGAGCGAAGCTAGTTTCCGCACGCTCAGTCGGTACGGACGTCAACGCTGATGATTTCCTTCTTGCTTGTTCTGGCACTGGCTTGTGCAGGAATGAATATCGGAATTCTGTAAAAACAGATGAGATGGAAGCTCAGAAACGTAGCCAGCTGCGCTGCCACTGCTGCCAATTAACGGTTCGTGTTCTGGAGAGTTCTTTTTACGCACTTCAACGTTCCTGGCGGCTCCAAAGTCCCACTGCGCCGGAGCGAAGCTAGTTTCCGCACGCCCAGTCGGTACTGACGTCAACGCTGATGATTTCCTTCTTGCTTACTGTGGCACAGGCTTGCGCAGAAAAAAAAAATATTGAGATTCTGTAAAAACTGATGAGATGGAAGCTCAGAAACGTAGCCAGCTGCGCTGCCACTGCTGCCATGGAACGGTTCGTGTCCCGGACAGTTCTTTTTACGCACTTCAACGTTCCTGGCGCCTCCAAAGTCCCACTGCGCCGGAGCGAAGCTAGTTTCCGCACGCCCAGTCGGTACTGACGTCAACGTTGATGATTTCCTTCTTGCTTGTTCTGGCACAGGCCTGCACAGGAATGAATATCGGGATTCTGTAAAAACAGATAAGATGGAAGCTCAGAAACGTAGCCAGCTGCGCTGCCACTGCTGCCAAGGAACGGTTCGTGTTCCGGACAGTTTCTTTTACGCACTTCAACGTTCCTGGCGCCTCCAAAGTCCCACTGCGCCGGAGCGAAGCTAGTTTCCGCACGCTCAGTCGGTACGGACGTCAACGCTGATGATTTCCTTCTTGCTTGTTCTGGCACAGGCCTGCGCAGGAATGAATATCGGGAGTCTGTGAAAACAGATGAGATGGAAGCTCAGAAACGTAGGCAGCTGCGCTGCCACTGCTGCCAAGGAACGGTTCGTGTTCCAGACAGGTCCTTTTACGCACTTCAACGGTGCTCGTGCCTCCAAAGTCCCACTGCGCCGGAGCGAAGCTATTTTCCGCGCGCCCAGTCGGTACTGACGTCAACGCTGATGATTTCCTTCTTGCTTGTTCTGGCACAGGCCTGCGCAGGAATGAATATCGGGAGTCTGTGAAAACAGATGAGATGGAAGCTCATAAACGTAGGCAGCTGCGCTGCCACTGCTGCCAAGGAACGGTTCGTGTTCCAGACAGTTCCTTTAACGCACTTCAACGTTCCTGGAACCTCCAAAGTCCCACAGCGCTGGAGCGAAGCTAGTTTCCTCACGCCCAGTCGGTACTGACGTCAACGCTGATGATTTCCTTCTTGCTTGCTCTGGCACAGGCTTTCGCATGAATAAATATCGGGATTATGTAAAAACAGATGAGATGGAAGCTCAGAAACGTAGCCAGCTGCGCTGCCACTGCTGCCAAGGAACGGTTCGTGTTCCAGACAGTTCCTTTAACGCACGTCAACGTTCCTGGCACCTCCAAAGTCCCACTGCGCCGGAGCGAAGCTAGTTTCCTCTCGCCGAGTCGGTACTGACGTCAACGCTGATGATTTCCTTCTTGCTTGCACTGGCACACGCTTGCGCCGGAATAAATATCGGGATTCTGTAAAAACAGATGAGATGGAAGCTCAGAAACGTAGCCAGCTGCGCTGCCACTGCTGCGAAGGAACGGTTCGTTTTCCGGACAGTTTCCTTTTACGCACTTCAACGTTCCTGGCGCCTCCAAAGTCCCACTGCGCCGCAGCGAAGCTATTTTCCACACGCCCAGTCGGTACTGACGTCAACGCTGATGATTTCCTTCTTGCTTGTTCTGGCACAGGCCTGCGCTTGAATGAATATCGGGAGTCTGTAAAAACAGATGAGATGGAAACGTAGCCAGCTGCGCTGCCACTGCTGCCAAGGAACGGTTCGTGTTCCGGACACTTCCTTTAACGCACTTCAACGTTCCTGGCGCCTCCAAATATCCACTGCGCCGGAGCGAAGCTAGTTTCCGCACGCCCAGTCGGTACTGACGTCAACGCTGATGATTTCCTTCTTGCTTGCTCTGGCACAGGCTTGCGCAGGAATAAATATCAAGATTCTGTAAAAACAAATGAGATGGAAGCTCACAAACGTATCCAGCTGCGCTGCCACTGCTGCCAAGGAACGGTTCGTGTTGCGGACAGTTCCTTTAACGCACTTCAACGTTCCTGGCGCCTCCAAAGTCCCACTGCGCCGGAGCGAAGCTAGTTTCCGCAAGCCCAGTTGGTACTGACGTCAACGCTGATCATTTCCTTCTTGCTTGCTCTGGCACAGGCTTGCGCAGGAATGAATATCGGGATTCTGTAAAAACAGATGAGATGGAAGCTCAGAAACGTAGCCAGCTGCGCTGCCACTGCTGCCAAGGAACGATTTGTGTTCCGGACAGTTCTTTTTACGCACTTCAACGTTCCTGGCGCCTCCAAAGTCCCACTGCGCCGGAGCGAAGCTAGTTTCCGCCCGCCCAGTCGGTACTGGCGTCAACGCTGATGATTTCCTTCTTGCTTGCACTGGCACAGGCTCGCGCAGGAATAAATATCGGCATTATGTAAAAAACAGATGAGATGGAAGCTCAGAAACGTAGCCAGCTGCGCTGCCACTGCTGCCAAGGAACGGTTTGTGTTCCGGACAGTTCCTTTTACGCACTTCAACGTTCCTGGGGCCTCCAAAGTGCCACTGCGCCGGAGCGAGGCTATTTTCCGCACGCCCAGTCGGTACTGACGTCAACGCTGATGATTTCCTTCTTGCTTGCTCTGGCACAGCCTTGCGCAGCAATAAACATCGGGATTCTGTAAAAACAGATGAAATGGAAGCTCAGAAACGTAGCCAGCTGCGCTGCCACTGCTGCCAGGGAACGGTTCGCGTTCCGGACATTTCCTTTTACGCACTTCAACGTTCCTGGCGGCTCCAAAGTCCCACTGCGCCGGAGCGAAGCTAGTTTCCGTACGCCCAGTCGGTACTGACGTCAACGCTGATGATTTTCTTCTTCCTTACTCTGGCACAGGCTTGCGCAGGAATAAATATCGGGATGCTGTAAAAACAGATGAGATGGAAGCTCAGAAACGTAGCCAGCTGCGCTGCCACTGCTGCCATGGAACGGTTCGTGTTTCGAACAGTTCCTTTTACGCTCTTCAAGGTTCCTGGCGCCTCCAAAGTCCCACTGCGCCGGAGCGAAGCTAGTTTCCGCACGCCCAGTCGGTACTGACGTCAACGCTGATGATTTCCTTCTTGCTTGTTCTGGCACAGGCTTGCGCAGGAATGAATATCGGGATTATGTAAAAACAGATGAGATGGAAACTCAGAAACGTAGCCAGCTGCGCTGCCACTGCTGCCATGGAACGGTTCGTGTTTCGAACAGTTCCTTTTACGCTCTTCAAGGTTCCTGGCGCCTCCAAAGTCCCACTGCGCCGGAGCGAAGCTAGTTTCCGCACGCTCAGTCGGTACGGACGTCAACGCTGATGATTTCCTTCTTGCTTGTTCTGGCACTGGCTTGTGCAGAAATGAATATCGGAATTCTGTAAAAACAGATGAGATGGAAGCTCAGAAACGTAGCCAGCTGCGCTGCCACTGCTGCCAATTAACGGTTCGTGTTCTGGAGAGTTCCTTTTACGCACTTCAACGTTCCTGGCGGCTCCAAAGTCCCACTGCGCCGGAGCGAAGCTAGTTTCCGCACGCCCAGTCGGTACTGACTTCAACGCTGATGATTTCCTTCTTGCTTACTGTGGCACAGGCTTGCGCAGAAAAAAAAAATATTGGGATTCTGTAAAAACTGATGAGATGGAAGCTCAGAAACGTAGCCAGCTGCGCTGCCACTGCTGCCATGGAACGGTTCGTGTCCCGGACAGTTCTTTTTACGCACTTCAACGTTCCTGGCGCCTCCAAAGTCCCACTGCGCCGGAGCGAAGCTAGTTTCCGCACGCCCAGTCGGTACTGACGTCAACGTTGATGATTTCCTTCTTGCTTGTTCTGGCACAGGCTTGCGCAGGAATGAATATCGGGATTCTGTAAAAACAGATGAGATGGAAGCTCAGAAACGTAGCCAGCTGCGCTGCCACTGCTGCCAAGGAACGATTTGTGTTCCGGACAGTTCTTTTTACGCACTTCAACGTTCCTGGCGCCTCCAAAGTCCCACTGCGCCGGAGCGAAGCTAGTTTCCGCCCGCCCAGTCGGTACTGGCGTCAACGCTGATGATTTCCTTCTTGCTTGCACTGGCACAGGCTCGCGCAGGAATAAATATCGGCATTATGTAAAAAACAGATGAGATGGAAGCTCAGAAACGTAGCCAGCTGCGCTGCCACTGCTGCCAAGGAACGGTTTGTGTTCCGGACAGTTCCTTTTACGCACTTCAACGTTCCTGGGGCCTCCAAAGTGCCACTGCGCCGGAGCGAGGCTATTTTCCGCACGCCCAGTCGGTACTGACGTCAACGCTGATGATTTCCTTCTTGCTTGCTCTGGCACAGGCTCGCGCAGGAATAAATATCGGGATTATGTAAAAACAGATGAGATGGAAGCTCAGAAACGTAGCCAGCTGCGCTGCCACTGCTGCCAAGGAACGGTTCGCGTTCCGGACATTTCCTTTTACGCACTTCAACGTTCCTGGCGGCTCCAAAGTCCCACTGCGCCGGAGCGAAGCTAGTTTCCGTACGCCCAGTCGGTACTGACGTCAACGCTGATGATTTTCTTCTTCCTTACTCTGGCACAGGCTTGCGCAGGAATAAATATCGGGATGCTGTAAAAACAGATGAGATGGAAGCTCAGAAACGTAGCCAGCTGCGCTGCCACTGCTGCCATGGAACGGTTCGTGTTTCGAACAGTTCCTTTAACGCTCTTGAAGGTTCCTGGCGCCTCCAAAGTCCCACTGCGCCGGAGCGAAGCTAGTTTCCGCACGCCCAGTCGGTACTGACGTCAACGCTGATGATTTCCTTCTTGCTTGCTCTGGCACAGGCTTGCGCAGGAATGAATATCGGGATTATGTAAAAACAGATGAGATGGAAGCTCAGAAACGTAGCCAGCTGCGCTGCCACTGCTCCCAAGGAACGGTTCGTGTTCCGGTCAGTTCCTTTTACGCACTTCAACGTTCCTGGCGCCTCCAAAATCCCACTGCGCCGGAGCGAAGCTAGTTTCCGCACGCCCAGTCGGTACTGACGTCAACGCTGATGATTTCCTTCTTGCTTGCTCTGGCACAGGCTTGCGCAGGAATAAATATCAAGATTCTGTAAAAACAAATGAGATGGAAGCTCACAAACGTATCCAGCTGCGCTGCCACTGCTGCCAAGGAACGGTTCGTGTTGCGGACAGTTCCTTTAACGCACTTCAACGTTCCTGGCGCCTCCAAAGTCCCACTGCGCCGGAGCGAAGCTAGTTTCCGCAAGCCCAGTTGGTACTGACGTCAACGCTGATCATTTCCTTCTTGCTTGCTCTGGCACAGGCTTGCGCAGGAATGAATATCGGGATTCTGTAAAAACAGATGAGATGGAAGCTCAGAAACGTAGCCAGCTGCGCTGCCACTGCTGCCAAGGAACGATTTGTGTTCCGGACAGTTCTTTTTACGCACTTCAACGTTCCTGGCGCCTCCAAAGTCCCACTGCGCCGGAGCGAAGCTAGTTTCCGCCCGCCCAGTCGGTACTGGCGTCAACGCTGATGATTTCCTTCTTGCTTGCACTGGCACAGGCTCGCGCAGGAATAAATATCGGCATTATGTAAAAAACAGATGAGATGGAAGCTCAGAAACGTAGCCAGCTGCGCTGCCACTGCTGCCAAGGAACGGTTTGTGTTCCGGACAGTTCCTTTTACGCACTTCAACGTTCCTGGGGCCTCCAAAGTGCCACTGCGCCGGAGCGAGGCTATTTTCCGCACGCCCAGTCGGTACTGACGTCAACGCTGATGATTTCCTTCTTGCTTGCTCTGGCACAGCCTTGCGCAGCAATAAACATCGGGATTCTGTAAAAACAGATGAAATGGAAGCTCAGAAACGTAGCCAGCTGCGCTGCCACTGCTGCCAGGGAACGGTTCGCGTTCCGGACATTTCCTTTTACGCACTTCAACGTTCCTGGCGGCTCCAAAGTCCCACTGCGCCGGAGCGAAGCTAGTTTCCGTACGCCCAGTCGGTACTGACGTCAACGCTGATGATTTTCTTCTTCCTTACTCTGGCACAGGCTTGCGCAGGAATAAATATCGGGATGCTGTAAAAACAGATGAGATGGAAGCTCAGAAACGTAGCCAGCTGCGCTGCCACTGCTGCCATGGAACGGTTCGTGTTTCGAACAGTTCCTTTTACGCTCTTCAAGGTTCCTGGCGCCTCCAAAGTCCCACTGCGCCGGAGCGAAGCTAGTTTCCGCACGCCCAGTCGGTACTGACGTCAACGCTGATGATTTCCTTCTTGCTTGTTCTGGCACAGGCTTGCGCAGGAATGAATATCGGGATTATGTAAAAACAGATGAGATGGAAACTCAGAAACGTAGCCAGCTGCGCTGCCACTGCTGCCATGGAACGGTTCGTGTTTCGAACAGTTCCTTTTACGCTCTTCAAGGTTCCTGGCGCCTCCAAAGTCCCACTGCGCCGGAGCGAAGCTAGTTTCCGCACGCTCAGTCGGTACGGACGTCAACGCTGATGATTTCCTTCTTGCTTGTTCTGGCACTGGCTTGTGCAGAAATGAATATCGGAATTCTGTAAAAACAGATGAGATGGAAGCTCAGAAACGTAGCCAGCTGCGCTGCCACTGCTGCCAATTAACGGTTCGTGTTCTGGAGAGTTCCTTTTACGCACTTCAACGTTCCTGGCGGCTCCAAAGTCCCACTGCGCCGGAGCGAAGCTAGTTTCCGCACGCCCAGTCGGTACTGACGTCAACGCTGATGATTTCCTTCTTGCTTACTGTGGCACAGGCTTGCGCAGAAAAAAAAAATATTGGGATTCTGTAAAAACTGATGAGATGGAAGCTCAGAAACGTAGCCAGCTGCGCTGCCACTGCTGCCATGGAACGGTTCGTGTCCCGGACAGTTCTTTTTACGCACTTCAACGTTCCTGGCGCCTCCAAAGTCCCACTGCGCCGGAGCGAAGCTAGTTTCCGCACGCCCAGTCGGTACTGACGTCAACGTTGATGATTTCCTTCTTGCTTGTTCTGGCACAGGCTTGCGCAGGAATGAATATCGGGATTCTGTAAAAACAGATGAGATGGAAGCTCAGAAACGTAGCCAGCTGCGCTGCCACTGCTGCCAAGGAACGATTTGTGTTCCGGACAGTTCTTTTTACGCACTTCAACGTTCCTGGCGCCTCCAAAGTCCCACTGCGCCGGAGCGAAGCTAGTTTCCGCCCGCCCAGTCGGTACTGGCGTCAACGCTGATGATTTCCTTCTTGCTTGCACTGGCACAGGCTCGCGCAGGAATAAATATCGGCATTATGTAAAAAACAGATGAGATGGAAGCTCAGAAACGTAGCCAGCTGCGCTGCCACTGCTGCCAAGGAACGGTTTGTGTTCCGGACAGTTCCTTTTACGCACTTCAACGTTCCTGGGGCCTCCAAAGTGCCACTGCGCCGGAGCGAGGCTATTTTCCGCACGCCCAGTCGGTACTGACGTCAACGCTGATGATTTCCTTCTTGCTTGCTCTGGCACAGGCTCGCGCAGGAATAAATATCGGGATTATGTAAAAACAGATGAGATGGAAGCTCAGAAACGTAGCCAGCTGCGCTGCCACTGCTGCCAAGGAACGGTTCGCGTTCCGGACATTTCCTTTTACGCACTTCAACGTTCCTGGCGGCTCCAAAGTCCCACTGCGCCGGAGCGAAGCTAGTTTCCGTACGCCCAGTCGGTACTGACGTCAACGCTGATGATTTTCTTCTTCCTTACTCTGGCACAGGCTTGCGCAGGAATAAATATCGGGATGCTGTAAAAACAGATGAGATGGAAGCTCAGAAACGTAGCCAGCTGCGCTGCCACTGCTGCCATGGAACGGTTCGTGTTTCGAACAGTTCCTTTAACGCTCTTGAAGGTTCCTGGCGCCTCCAAAGTCCCACTGCGCCGGAGCGAAGCTAGTTTCCGCACGCCCAGTCGGTACTGACGTCAACGCTGATGATTTCCTTCTTGCTTGCTCTGGCACAGGCTTGCGCAGGAATGAATATCGGGATTATGTAAAAACAGATGAGATGGAAGCTCAGAAACGTAGCCAGCTGCGCTGCCACTGCTCCCAAGGAACGGTTCGTGTTCCGGTCAGTTCCTTTTACGCACTTCAACGTTCCTGGCGCCTCCAAAGTCCCACTGCGCCGGAGCGAAGCTAGTTTCCGCCCGCCCAGTCGGTACTGACGTCAACGCTGATGATTTCCTTCTTGCTTGCTCTGGCACAGGCTTTCGCAGGAATAAATATCGGAATTCTGTAAAAACAGATGAGATGGAAGCTCAGAAACGTAGCCAGCTGCGCTGCCACTGCTGCGAAGGAACGGTTCGTTTTCCGGACAGTTCCTTTTACGCACTTCAACGTTCCTGGCGCCTCCAAAGTCCCACTGCGCCGCAGCGAAGCTAGTTTCCGCACGCCCAGTCGGTACTGACGTCAACGCTGATGATTTCCTTCTTGCTTGCACTGGCACACGCTTGCGCCGGAATAAATATCGGGATTCTGTAAAAACAGATGAGATGGAAGCTCAGAAACGTAGCCAGCTGCGCTGCCACTGCTGCCAAGGAACGGTTCGTGTTCCAGAAAGTTCCTTTAACGCACGTCAACGTTCCTGGCACCTCCAAAGTCCCACTGCGCCGGAGCGAAGCTAGTTTCCTCACGCCGAGTCGGTACTGACGTCAACGCTGATGATTTCCTTCTTGCTTGCACTGGCACAGGCTTGCGCAGGAATAAATATCGGGATTCTGTAAAAACAGATGAGATGGAAGCTCAGAAACGTATCCAGCAGCGCTGCCACTGCTGCCAAGGAACGGTTCGTGTTGCGGACAGTTCATTTAACGCACTTCAACGTTCCTGGCGCCTCCAAAGTCCCACTGCGCCGAAGCGAAGCTAGTTTCCGCACGCCCAGTCGGTACTGACGTCAACGCTGATGATTTCCTTCTTGCTTGTTCTGGCACTGGCCTGCGTATGAATGAATATCGGGAGTCTGTAAAAACAGATGAGATGGAAGCTCAGAAACGTAGCCAGCTGCGCTGCCACTGCTGCCAAGGAACGGTTCCCTTTCCGGACAGTTCCTTTTACGCACTTCAACGTTCCTGGGGCCTCCAAAGTGCCACTGCGCCGGAGCGAAGCTATTTTCCGCACGCCCAGTCGGTACTGACGTCAACGCTGATGATTTCCTTCTTGCTTGTTCTGGCACAGGCCTGCGCTTGAATGAATATCGGGAGTCTGTAAAAACAGATGAGATGGAAACGTAGCCAGCTGCGCTGCCACTGCTGCCAAGGAACGGTTCGTGTTCCGGACACTTCCTTTAACGCACTTCAACGTTCCTGGCGCCTCCAAAATCCCACTGCGCCGGAGCGAAGCTAGTTTCCGCACGCCCAGTCGGTACTGACGTCAACGCTGATGATTTCCTTCTTGCTTGCTCTGGCACAGGCTTGCGCAGGAATAAATATCAAGATTCTGTAAAAGCAAATGAGATGGAAGCTCACAAACGTATCCAGCTGCGCTGCCACTGCTGCCAAGGAACGGTTCGTGTTGCGGACAGTTCCTTTAACGCACTTCAACGTTCCTGGCGCCTCCAAAGTCCCACTGCGCCGGAGCGAAGCTAGTTTCCGCCCGCCCAGTCGGTACTGGCGTCAACGCTGATGATTTCCTTCTTGCTTGCACTGGCACAGGCTCGCGCAGGATTAAATATCGGCATTATGTAAAAAACAGATGAGATGGAAGCTCAGAAACGTAGCCAGCTGCGCTGCCACTGCTGCCAAGGAACGGTTTGTGTTCCGGACAGTTCCTTTTACGCACTTCAAAATTCCTGGGGCCTCCAAAGTGCCACTGCGCCGGAGCGAGGCTATTTTCCGCACGCCCAGTCGGTACTGACGTCAACGCTGATGATTTTCTTCTTCCTTACTCTGGCACAGGCTTGCGCAGGAATAAATATCGGGATGCTGTAAAAACAGATGAGATGGAAGCTCAGAAACGTAGCCAGCTGCGCTGCCACTGCTGCCATGGAACGGTTCGTGTTTCGAACAGTTCCTTTTACGCTCTTCAAGGTTCCTGGCGCCTCCAAAGTCCCACTGCGGCGGAGCGAAGCTATTTTCCGCACGCCCAGTC
Source organism: Amblyomma americanum (assembly GCF_052857255.1). Classification (NCBI taxonomy): domain Eukaryota; kingdom Metazoa; phylum Arthropoda; class Arachnida; order Ixodida; family Ixodidae; genus Amblyomma; species Amblyomma americanum. The sequence continues at coordinate 466,853,006 of NC_135497.1, forward strand.
GGTACTGACGTCAACGCTGATGATTTCCTTCTTGCTTGTTCTGGCACTGGCTTGTGCAGGAATGAATATCGGAATTCTGTAAAAACAGATGAGATGGAAGCTCAGAAACGTAGCCAGCGGCGCTGCCACTGCTGCCAAGGAACGGTTCGTGTTCCGGACAGTTCCTTTTACGCACTTCAACGTTCCTGGCGCCTCCAAAGTCCCACTGCGCCGGAGCGAAGCTATTTTCCGCACGCCCAGTCGGTACTGACGTCAACGCTGATGATTTCCTTCTTGCTTGCTCTGGCACAGGCTTGCGCAGCAATAAACATCGGGATTCTGTAAAAACAGATGAAATGGAAGCTCAGAAACGTAGCCAGCTGCGCTGCCACTGCTGCCAAGGAACGGTTCGCGTTCCGGACATTTCCTTTTACGCACTTCAACGTTCCTGGCGGCTCCAAAGTCCCACTGCGCCGGAGCGAAGCTAGTTTCCGTACGCCCAGTCGGTACTGACGTCAACGCTGATGATTTTCTTCTTCCTTACTCTGGCACAGGCTTGCGCAGGAATAAATATCGGGATGCTGTAAAAACAGATGAGATGGAAGCTCAGAAACGTAGCCAGCTGCGCTGCCACTGCTGCCATGGAACGGTTCGTGTTTCGAACAGTTCCTTTTACGCTCTTCAAGGTTCCTGGCGCCTCCAAAGTCCCACTGCGCCGGAGCGAAGCTAGTTTCCGCACGCCCAGTCGGTACTGACGTCAACGCTGATGATTTCCTTCTTGCTTGTTCTGGCACAGGCTTGCGCAGGAATGAATATCGGGATTATGTAAAAACAGATGAGATGGAAGCTCAGAAACGTAGCCAGCTGCGCTGCCACTGCTGCCATGGAACGGTTCGTGTTTCGAACAGTTCCTTTTACGCTCTTCAAGGTTCCTGGCGCCTCCAAAGTCCCACTGCGCCGGAGCGAAGCTAGTTTCCGCACGCTCAGTCGGTACGGACGTCAACGCTGATGATTTCCTTCTTGCTTGTTCTGGCACTGGCTTGTGCAGGAATGAATATCGGAATTCTGTAAAAACAGATGAGATGGAAGCTCAGAAACGTAGCCAGCTGCGCTGCCACTGCTGCCAATTAACGGTTCGTGTTCTGGAGAGTTCCTTTTACGCACTTCAACGTTCCTGGCGGCTCCAAAGTCCCACTGCGCCGGAGCGAAGCTAGTTTCCGCACGCCCAGTCGGTACTGACGTCAACGCTGATGATTTCCTTCTTGCTTACTGTGGCACAGGCTTGCGCAGAAAAAAAAATATTGGGATTCTGTAAAAACTGATGAGATGGAAGCTCAGAAACGTAGCCAGCTGCGCTGCCACTGCTGCCATGGAACGGTTCGTGTCCCGGACAGTTCTTTTTACGCACTTCAACGTTCCTGGCGCCTCCAAAGTCCCACTGCGCCGGAGCGAAGCTAGTTTCCGCACGCCCAGTCGGTACTGACGTCAACGTTGATGATTTCCTTCTTGCTTGTTCTGGCACAGGCCTGCACAGGAATGAATATCGGGATTCTGTAAAAACAGATAAGATGGAAGCTCAGAAACGTAGCCAGCTGCGCTGCCACTGCTGCCAAGGAACGGTTCGTGTTCCGGACAGTTCCTTTTACGCACTTCAACGTTCCTGGCGCCTCCAAAGTCCCACTGCGCCGGAGCGAAGCTAGTTTCCGCACGCTCAGTCGGTACGGACGTCAACGCTGATGATTTCCTTCTTGCTTGTTCTGGCACAGGCCTGCGCAGGAATGAATATCGGGAGTCTGTGAAAACAGATGAGATGGAAGCTCAGAAACGTAGGCAGCTGCGCTGCCACTGCTGCCAAGGAACGGTTCGTGTTCCAGACAGGTCCTTTTACGCACTTCAACGGTGCTCGTGCCTCCAAAGTCCCACTGCGCCGGAGCGAAGCTATTTTCCGCGCGCCCAGTCGGTACTGACGTCAACGCTGATGATTTCCTTCTTGCTTGTTCTGGCACAGGCCTGCGCAGGAATGAATATCGGGAGTCTGTGAAAACAGATGAGATGGAAGCTCATAAACGTAGGCAGCTGCGCTGCCACTGCTGCCAAGGAACGGTTCGTGTTCCAGACAGTTCCTTTAACGCACTTCAACGTTCCTGGAACCTCCAAAGTCCCACAGCGCTGGAGCGAAGCTAGTTTCCTCACGCCCAGTCGGTACTGACGTCAACGCTGATGATTTCCTTCTTGCTTGCTCTGGCACAGGCTTTCGCATGAATAAATATCGGGATTATGTAAAAACAGATGAGATGGAAGCTCAGAAACGTAGCCAGCTGCGCTGCCACTGCTGCCAAGGAACGGTTCGTGTTCCAGACAGTTCCTTTAACGCACGTCAACGTTCCTGGCACCTCCAAAGTCCCACTGCGCCGGAGCGAAGCTAGTTTCCTCACGCCGAGTCGGTACTGACGTCAACGCTGATGATTTCCTTCTTGCTTGCACTGGCACACGCTTGCGCCGGAATAAATATCGGGATTCTGTAAAAACAGATGAGATGGAAGCTCAGAAACGTAGCCAGCTGCGCTGCCACTGCTGCGAAGGAACGGTTCGTTTTCCGGACAGTTCCTTTTACGCACTTCAACGTTCCTGGCGCCTCCAAAGTCCCACTGCGCCGCAGCGAAGCTATTTTCCACACGCCCAGTCGGTACTGACGTCAACGCTGATGATTTCCTTCTTGCTTGTTCTGGCACAGGCCTGCGCTTGAATGAATATCGGGAGTCTGTAAAAACAGATGAGATGGAAACGTAGCCAGCTGCGCTGCCACTGCTGCCAAGGAACGGTTCGTGTTCCGGACACTTCCTTTAACGCACTTCAACGTTCCTGGCGCCTCCAAAAATCCACTGCGCCGGAGCGAAGCTAGTTTCCGCACGCCCAGTCGGTACTGACGTCAACGCTGATGATTTCCTTCTTGCTTGCTCTGGCACAGGCTTGCGCAGGAATAAATATCAAGATTCTGTAAAAACAAATGAGATGGAAGCTCACAAACGTATCCAGCTGCGCTGCCACTGCTGCCAAGGAACGGTTCGTGTTGCGGACAGTTCCTTTAACGCACTTCAACGTTCCTGGCGCCTCCAAAGTCCCACTGCGCCGGAGCGAAGCTAGTTTCCGCAAGCCCAGTTGGTACTGACGTCAACGCTGATCATTTCCTTCTTGCTTGCTCTGGCACAGGCTTGCGCAGGAATGAATATCGGGATTCTGTAAAAACAGATGAGATGGAAGCTCAGAAACGTAGCCAGCTGCGCTGCCACTGCTGCCAAGGAACGATTTGTGTTCCGGACAGTTCTTTTTACGCACTTCAACGTTCCTGGCGCCTCCAAAGTCCCACTGCGCCGGAGCGAAGCTAGTTTCCGCCCGCCCAGTCGGTACTGGCGTCAACGCTGATGATTTCCTTCTTGCTTGCACTGGCACAGGCTCGCGCAGGAATAAATATCGGCATTATGTAAAAAACAGATGAGATGGAAGCTCAGAAACGTAGCCAGCTGCGCTGCCACTGCTGCCAAGGAACGGTTTGTGTTCCGGACAGTTCCTTTTACGCACTTCAACGTTCCTGGGGCCTCCAAAGTGCCACTGCGCCGGAGCGAGGCTATTTTCCGCACGCCCAGTCGGTACTGACGTCAACGCTGATGATTTCCTTCTTGCTTGCTCTGGCACAGGCTCGCGCAGGAATAAACATCGGGATTATGTAAAAACAGTTGAGATGGAAGCTCAGAAACGTAGCCAGCTGCGCTGCCACTGCTGCCAAGGAACGGTTCGCGTTCCGGACATTTCCTTTTACGCACTTCAACGTTCCTGGCGGCTCCAAAGTCCCACTGCGCCGGAGCGAAGCTAGTTTCCGTACGCCCAGTCGGTACTGACGTCAACGCTGATGATTTTCTTCTTCCTTACTCTGGCACAGGCTTGCGCAGGAATAAATATCGGGATGCTGTAAAAACAGATGAGATGGAAGCTCAGAAACGTAGCCAGCTGCGCTGCCACTGCTGCCATGGAACGGTTCGTGTTTCGAACAGTTCCTTTTACGCTCTTCAAGGTTCCTGGCGCCTCCAAAGTCCCACTGCGCCGGAGCGAAGCTAGTTTCCGCACGCCCAGTCGGTACTGACGTCAACGCTGATGATTTCCTTCTTGCTTGCTCTGGCACAGGCTTGCGCAGGAATGAATATCGGGATTATGTAAAAACAGATGAGATGGAAGCTCAGAAACGTAGCCAGCTGCGCTGCCACTGCTCCCAAGGAACGGTTCGTGTTCCGGTCAGTTCCTTTTACGCACTTCAACGTTCCTGGCGCCTCCAAAGTCCCACTGCGCCGGAGCGAAGCTAGTTTCCGCCCGCCCAGTCGGTACTGACGTCAACGCTGATGATTTCCTTCTTGCTTGCTCTGGCACAGGCTTTCGCAGGAATAAATATCGGAATTATGTAAAAACAGATGAGATGGAAGCTCAGAAACGTAGCCAGCTGCGCTGCCACTGCTGCGAAGGAACGGTTCGTTTTCCGGACAGTTCCTTTTACGCACTTCAACGTTCCTGGCGCCTCCAAAGTCCCACTGCGCCGCAGCGAAGCTAGTTTCCGCACGCCCAGTCGGTACTGACGTCAACGCTGATGATTTCCTTCTTGCTTGCACTGGCACACGCTTGCGCCGGAATAAATATCGGGATTCTGTAAAAACAGATGAGATGGAAGCTCAGAAACGTAGCCAGCTGCGCTGCCACTGCTGCCAAGGAACGGTTCGTGTTCCAGACAGTTCCTTTAACGCACGTCAACGTTCCTGGCACCTCCAAAGTCCCACTGCGCCGGAGCGAAGCTAGTTTCCTCACGCCGAGTCGGTACTGACGTCAACGCTGATGATTTCCTTCTTGCCTGCACTGGCACAGGCTTGCGCAGGAATAAATATCGGGATTCTGTAAAAACAGATGAGATGGAAGCTCAGAAACGTATCCAGCAGCGCTGCCACTGCTGCCAAGGAACGGTTCGTGTTGCGGACAGTTCATTTAACGCACTTCAACGTTCCTGGCGCCTCCAAAGTCCCACTGCGCCGGAGCGAAGCTAGTTTCCGCACGCCCAGTCGGTACTGACGTCAACGCTGATGATTTCCTTCTTGCTTGTTCTGGCACTGGCCTGCGTATGAATGAATATCGGGAGTCTGTAAAAACAGATGAGATGGAAGCTCAGAAACGTAGCCAGCTGCGCTGCCACTGCTGCCAAGGAACGGTTCCCTTTCCGGACAGTTCCTTTTACGCACTTCAACGTTCCTGGGGCCTCCAAAGTGCCACTGCGCCGGAGCGAAGCTATTTTCCGCACGCCCAGTCGGTACTGACGTCACCGCTGATGATTTCTTTCTTGCTTGTTCTGGCACAGGCCTGCGCTTGAATGAATATCGGGAGTCTGTAAAAACAGATGAGATGGAAACGTAGCCAGCTGCGCTGCCACTGCTGCCAAGGAACGGTTCGTGTTCCGGACACTTCCTTTAACGCACTTCAACGTTCCTGGCGCCTCCAAAATCCCACTGCGCCGGAGCGAAGCTAGTTTCCGCACGCCCAGTCGGTACTGACGTCAACGCTGATGATTTCCTTCTTGCTTGCTCTGGCACAGGCTTTCGCAGGAATAAATATCGGAATTATGTAAAAACAGATGAGATGGAAGCTCAGAAACGTAGCCAGCTGCGCTGCCACTGCTGCGAAGGAACGGTTCGTTTTCCGGACAGTTCCTTTTACGCACTTCAACGTTCCTGGCGCCTCCAAAGTCCCACTGCGCCGCAGCGAAGCTAGTTTCCGCACGCCCAGTCGGTACTGACGTCAACGCTGATGATTTCCTTCTTGCTTGCACTGGCACACGCTTGCGCCGGAATAAATATCGGGATTCTGTAAAAACAGATGAGATGGAAGCTCAGAAACGTAGCCAGCTGCGCTGCCACTGCTGCCAAGGAACGGTTCGTGTTCCAGACAGTTCCTTTAACGCACGTCAACGTTCCTGGCACCTCCAAAGTCCCACTGCGCCGGAGCGAAGCTAGTTTCCTCACGCCGAGTCGGTACTGACGTCAACGCTGATGATTTCCTTCTTGCCTGCACTGGCACAGGCTTGCGCAGGAATAAATATCGGGATTCTGTAAAAACAGATGAGATGGAAGCTCAGAAACGTATCCAGCAGCGCTGCCACTGCTGCCAAGGAACGGTTCGTGTTGCGGACAGTTCATTTAACGCACTTCAACGTTCCTGGCGCCTCCAAAGTCCCACTGCGCCGGAGCGAAGCTAGTTTCCGCACGCCCAGTCGGTACTGACGTCAACGCTGATGATTTCCTTCTTGCTTGTTCTGGCACTGGCCTGCGTATGAATGAATATCGGGAGTCTGTAAAAACAGATGAGATGGAAGCTCAGAAACGTAGCCAGCTGCGCTGCCACTGCTGCCAAGGAACGGTTCCCTTTCCGGACAGTTCCTTTTACGCACTTCAACGTTCCTGGGGCCTCCAAAGTGCCACTGCGCCGGAGCGAAGCTATTTTCCGCACGCCCAGTCGGTACTGACGTCAACGCTGATGATTTCTTTCTTGCTTGTTCTGGCACAGGCCTGCGCTTGAATGAATATCGGGAGTCTGTAAAAACAGATGAGATGGAAACGTAGCCAGCTGCGCTGCCACTGCTCCCAAGGAACGGTTCGTGTTCCGGTCAGTTCCTTTTACGCACTTCAACGTTCCTGGCGCCTCCAAAGTCCCACTGCGCCGGAGCGAAGCTAGTTTCCGCCCGCCCAGTCGGTACTGACGTCAACGCTGATGATTTCCTTCTTGCTTGCTCTGGCACAGGCTTTCGCAGGAATAAATATCGGAATTATGTAAAAACAGATGAGATGGAAGCTCAGAAACGTAGCCAGCTGCGCTGCCACTGCTGCGAAGGAACGGTTCGTTTTCCGGACAGTTCCTTTTACGCACTTCAACGTTCCTGGCGCCTCCAAAGTCCCACTGCGCCGCAGCGAAGCTAGTTTCCGCACGCCCAGTCGGTACTGACGTCAACGCTGATGATTTCCTTCTTGCTTGCACTGGCACACGCTTGCGCCGGAATAAATATCGGGATTCTGTAAAAACAGATGAGATGGAAGCTCAGAAACGTAGCCAGCTGCGCTGCCACTGCTGCCAAGGAACGGTTCGTGTTCCAGACAGTTCCTTTAACGCACGTCAACGTTCCTGGCACCTCCAAAGTCCCACTGCGCCGGAGCGAAGCTAGTTTCCTCACGCCGAGTCGGTACTGACGTCAACGCTGATGATTTCCTTCTTGCCTGCACTGGCACAGGCTTGCGCAGGAATAAATATCGGGATTCTGTAAAAACAGATGAGATGGAAGCTCAGAAACGTATCCAGCAGCGCTGCCACTGCTGCCAAGGAACGGTTCGTGTTGCGGACAGTTCATTTAACGCACTTCAACGTTCCTGGCGCCTCCAAAGTCCCACTGCGCCGGAGCGAAGCTAGTTTCCGCACGCCCAGTCGGTACTGACGTCAACGCTGATGATTTCCTTCTTGCTTGTTCTGGCACTGGCCTGCGTATGAATGAATATCGGGAGTCTGTAAAAACAGATGAGATGGAAGCTCAGAAACGTAGCCAGCTGCGCTGCCACTGCTGCCAAGGAACGGTTCCCTTTCCGGACAGTTCCTTTTACGCACTTCAACGTTCCTGGGGCCTCCAAAGTGCCACTGCGCCGGAGCGAAGCTATTTTCCGCACGCCCAGTCGGTACTGACGTCAACGCTGATGATTTCTTTCTTGCTTGTTCTGGCACAGGCCTGCGCTTGAATGAATATCGGGAGTCTGTAAAAACAGATGAGATGGAAACGTAGCCAGCTGCGCTGCCACTGCTGCCAAGGAACGGTTCGTGTTCCGGACACTTCCTTTAACGCACTTCAACGTTCCTGGCGCCTCCAAAATCCCACTGCGCCGGAGCGAAGCTAGTTTCCGCACGCCCAGTCGGTACTGACGTCAACGCTGATGATTTCCTTCTTGCTTGCTCTGGCACAGGCTTGCGCAGGAATAAATATCAAGATTCTGTAAAAACAAATGAGATGGAAGCTCACAAACGTATCCAGCTGCGCTGCCACTGCTGCCAAGGAACGGTTCGTGTTGCGGACAGTTCCTTTAACGCACTTCAACGTTCCTGGCACCTCCAAAGTCCCACTGCACCGGAGCGAAGCTAGTTTCCGCCCGCCCAGTCAGTACTGGCGTCAACGCTGATGATTTCCTTCTTGCTTGCACTGGCACAGGCTCGCGCAGGAATAAATATCGGCATTATGTAAAAAACAGATAAGATGGAAGCTCAGAAACGTAGCCAGCTGCGCTGCCACTGCTGCCAAGGAACGGTTTGTGTTCCGGACAGTTCCTTTTACGCACTTCAACGTTCCTGGGGCCTCCAAAGTGCCACTGCGCCGGAGCGAGGCTATTTCCGCACGCCCAGTCGGTACTGACGTCAACGCTGATGATTTTCTTCTTCCTTACTCTGGCACAGGCTTGCGCAGGAATAAATATCGGGATGCTGTAAAAACAGATGAGATGGAAGCTCAGAAACGTAGCCAGCTGCGCTGCCACTGCTGCCATGGAACGGTTCGTGTTTCGAACAGTTCCTTTTACGCTCTTCAAGGTTCCTGGCGCCTCCAAAGTCCCACTGCGGCGGAGCGAAGCTATTTTCCGCACGCCCAGTCGGTACTGACGTCAACGCTGATGATTTCCTTCATTGCTTGTTCTGGCACTGGCTTGTGCAGGAATGAATATCGGAATTCTGTAAAAACAGATGAGATGGAAGCTCAGAAACGTAGCCAGCGCGCTGCCACTGCTGCCAAGGAACGGTTCGTGTTCCGGACAGTTCCTTTTACGCACTTCAACGTTCCTGGCGCCTCCAAAGTCCCACTGCGCCGGAGCGAAGCTATTTTCCGCACGCCCAGTCGGTACTGACGTCAACGCTGATTATTTACTTCTTGCTTGTTCTGGCACAGGCTTGCGCAGGAATAAATATCGAGATTCTGTAAAAACAGATGAGATGGAAGCTCCGAAACGTAGCCAGCTGTGCTGCCACTGCTGCCAAGGAACGGTTCGTGTTCCGGACAGTTCCTTTTACGCACTTCAACGTTGCTGGCGCCTCCAACGTTCCACTGTGCCGGCGCGAAGCTATTTTCCGCACGCCCAGTCGGTACTGACGTCAACGCTGATGATTTCCTTCTTGCTTGTTCTGGCCCAGGCCTGCGTATGAATGAATATTGGGAGTCTGTAAAAACAGATGAGATGGAAGCTCAGAAACGTAGCCAGCTGCGCTGCCACTGCTGCCAAGGAACGGTTCGTGTTTCGGACAGTTCCTTTAACGCACTTCAACGTTGCTGGCGCCTCCAAAGTCCCACTGCACGGGAGCGAAGCTAAGTTCCGCACGCCAGTCGGTACTGACGTCAACGCTGATGATTTCCTTCTTGGTTGCCCTGGCACAGGCTCGCGCAGGAATAAATATCGGCATTATGTAAAAAACAGATGAGATGGAAGCTCAGAAACGTAGCCAGCTGTGCTGCCACTGCTGCCAAGGACCGGTTCGTGTTCCGGAGAGTTCTTTTTACGCACTTCAACGTTCCTGGCGCCTCCAACGTTCCACTGCGCCGGCGCGAAGCTATTTTCCGCACGGCCAGTCGGTACTGACGTCAACGCTGATGATTTCCTTCTTGCTTGTTCTGGCACAGGCCTGCGTATGAATGAATATCGGGAGTCTGTAAAAACAGATGAGATGGAAGCTCAGAAACGTAGCCAGCTGCGCTGCCACTGCTGCCAATTAACGGTTCGTGTTCCGGAAGTTCCTTTTACGCACTTCAACGTTCCTGGCGGCTCCAAAGTCCCACTGCGCCGGAGCGAAGCTAGTTTCCGCAGGCCCAGTCGGTACTGACGTCAACGCTGATGATTTCCTACTTGCTTACTCTGGCACAGGCTTGCGCAGAAAAAAAAATCGGGATTCTGTAAAAACTGATGAGATGGAAGCTCAGAAACGTAGCCAGCTGCGCTGCCACTGCTGCCATGGAACGGTTCGTGTCCCGGACAGTTCGTTTTACGCACTTCAGCGTTGCTGGCGCCTCCAAAGTCCCACTGCGCCAGAGCGAAGCTAGTTTCCGCACGCCTAGTCGGTACTGACGTCAACGCTGATGATTTCCTTCTTGCTTGTTCTGGCACAGGCCTGCACAGGAATGAATATCGAGATTCTGTAAAAACAGATTAGATGGAAGCTCAGAAACGTAGCCAGCTGCGCTGCCACTGCTGCCAAGGAACGGTTCGTGTTCCGGACAGTTCCTTTTACGCACTTCAACGTTCCTGGCGCCTCCAAAGTCCCACTGCGCCGGAGCGAAGCTAGTTTCCGCCCGCCCAGTCGGTACTGACGTCAACGCTGATGATTTCCTTCTTGCTTGCACTGGCACAGGCTCGCGCAGGAATAAATATCGGCATTATGTAAAAAACAGATGAGATGGAAGCTCAGAAACGTAGCCAGCTGCGCTGCCACTGCTGCCAAGGAACGGTTTGTGTACCGGACAGTTCCTTTTACGCACTTCAACGTTCCTGGGGCCTCCAAAGTGCCACTGCGCCGGAGCGAGGCTATTTTCCGCACGCCCAGTCGGTACTGACGTCAACGCTGATGATTTCCTTCTTGCTTGCTCTGGCACAGGCTCGCGCAGGAATAAATATCGGGATTATGTAAAAACAGATGAGATGGAAGCTCAGAAACGTAGCCAGCTGCGTTGCCACTGCTCCCAAGGAACGGTTCGTGTTCCGGACAGTTCCTTTTACGCACTTCAACGTTCCTGGCGCCTCCAAAGTCCCACTGCGCCGGAGCTGAGCTAGTTTCCGCCCGCCCAGTCGGTACTGACGTCAACGCTGATGATTTCCTTCTTGCTTGCACTGGCACAGGCTTGCGCAGGAATAAATATCGGGATTATGTAAAAACAGATGAGATGGAAGCTCAGAAACGTAGCCAGCTGCGCTGCCACTGCTGCCAAGGAACGGTTCGCGTTCCGGACATTTCCTTTTACGCACTTCAACGTTCCTGCCGGCTCCAAAGTCCCACTGCGCCGCAGCGAAGCTAGTTTCCGTACGCCCAGTCGGTACTGACGTCAACGCTGATGATTTTCTTCTTCCTTACTCTGGCACAGGCTTGCGCAGGAATAAATATCGGGATGCTGTAAAAACAGATGAGATGGAAGCTCAGAAACGTAGCCAGCTGCGCTGCCACTGCTGCCATGGAACGGTTCGTGTTTCGAACAGTTCCTTTTACGCTCTTCAAGGTTCCTGGCGCCTCCAAAGTCCACTGCGGCGGAGCAAAGCTATTTTCCGCACGCCCAGTCGGTACTGACGTCAACGCTGATGATTTCCTTCTGCTTGTCTGGCACTGGCTTGTGCAGGAATGAATATCAGGAATTCTGTAAAAACAGATGAGATGGAAGCTCAGAAACGTAGCCAGCGGCGCGCCACTGCTGCCAAGGAACGGTTCGTGTTCCGGACAGTTCCTTTTACGCACTTCAACGTTCCTGGCGCCTCCAAAGTCCCACTGCGCCGGAGCGAAGCTATTTTCCGCACGCCCTGTCGGTACTGACGTCAACGCTGATTATTTACTTCTTGCTTGTTCTGGCACAGGCTTGCGCAGGAATAAATATCGAGATTCTGTAAAAACAGATGAGATGGAAGCTCCGAAACGTAGCCAGCTGTGCTGCCAACTGCCTGCCAAGGAACGGTTCGTGTTCCGGACAGTTCCTTTTACGCACTTCAACGTTGCTGGCGCCTCCAACGTTCCACTGTGCCGGAGGCGAAGCTATTTTCCGCACGCCCAGTCCGGTACTGACGTCAACGCTGATGATTTCCTTCTGCTTGTTCTGGCACAGGCCTGCGTATGAATGAATATCGGGAGTCTGTAAAAACAGATGAGATGGAAGCTCAGAAACGTAGCCAGCTGCGCTGCACTGCTGCCAAGGAACGGTTCGTGTTTCGGACAGTTCCTTTAAACGCACTTCAACGTTGCTGGCGCCTCCAAAGTCCCACTGCACGGGAGCGAAGCTAAGTTCCGCACGCCCAGTCGGTACTGACGTCAACGCTGATGATTTCCTTCTTGCTTACTCTGGCACAGGCTTGCGCAGAAAAAAAAATCGGGATTCTGTAAAACTGATGAGATGGAAGCTCAGAAAACGTAGCCAGCTGCGCTGCCACTGCTGCCATGGAAACGGTTCGTGTCCCGGACAGTTCCGTTTTACGCACTTCAACGTTGCTGGCGCCTCCAAAGTCCCACTGCGCCAGAGCGAAGCTAGTTTCCGCACGCCCAGTCGGTACTGACGTCAACGCTGATGATTTCCTTCTTGCTTGTTCTGGCACAGGCCTGCACAGGAATGAATATCGAGATTCTGTAAAAACAGATTAGATGGAAGCTCAGAAACGTAGCCAGCTGCGCTGCCACTGCTGCCAAGGAACGGTTCGTGTTCCGGGACAGTTCCTTTTACGCACTTCAACGTTTCCTGGCGCCTCCAAAGTCCCACTGCGCCGGAGCAAAGCTAGTTTCCGCACGCCTCAGTCGGTACGGACGTCAACGCTGATGATTTCCTTCTTGCTTGCTCTGGCACAGCATTGCGCAGTAATAAATATCGGGATTCTGTAAAAACAGATAAGATGGAAGCTCAGAAACGTAGCCAGCTTCGCTGCCCACTGCTGCCAAGGAACGGGTTGTGTTCCGGACAGTTCCTTTTACGCACTTCAACGTTCCTGGCGCCTCCAAAGTCCCACTGCGCCGGAGCGAAGCTAGTTTCCGCCCGCCCAGTCGGTACTGACGTCAACGCTGATGATTTCCTTCTTGCTTGCACTGGCACAGGCCTGCGTATGAATGAATATCGGGAGTCTGTAAAAACAGATGAGATGGAAGCTCAGAAACGTAGCCAGCTGCGCTGCCACTGCTGCCAATTAACGGTTCGTGTTCCGGACAGTTCCTTTTACGCACTTCAACGTTCCTGGCGGCTCCAAAGTCCCACTGCGCCGGAGCGAAGCTAGTTTCCGCAGGCCCAGTCGGTACTGACGTCAACGCTGATGATTTCCTTCTTGCTTACTCTGGCACAGGCTTGCGCAGAAAAAAAAAAATCGGGATTCTGTAAAAACTGATGAGATGGAAGCTCAGAAACGTAGCCAGCTGCGCTGCCACTGCTGCCATGGAACGGTTCGTGTCCCGGACAGTTCGTTTTACGCACTTCAACGTTGCTGGCGCCTCCAAAGTCCCACTGCGCCAGAGCGAAGCTAGTTTCCGCACGCCTAGTCGGTACTGACGTCAACGCTGATGATTTCCTTCTTGCTTGTTCTGGCACAGGCCTGCACAGGAATGAATATCGAGATTCTGTAAAAACAGATTAGATGGAAGCTCAGAAATGTAGCCAGCTGCGCTGCCACTGCTGCCAAGGAACGGTTCGTGTTCCGGACAGTTCCTTTTACGCACTTCAACGTTCCTGGCGCCTCCAAAGTCCCACTGCGCCGGAGCAAAGCTAGTTTCCGCACGCTCAGTCGGTACGGACGTCAACGCTGATGATTTCCTTCTTGCTTGCTCTGGCACAGCCTTGCGCAGTAATAAATATCGGGATTCTGTAAAAACAGATAAGATGGAAGCTCAGAAACGTAGCCAGATTCGCTGCCACTGCTGCCAAGGAACGGGTTGTGTTCCGGACAGTTCCTTTTACGCACTTCAACGTTCCTGGCGCCTCCAAAGTCCCACTGCGCCGGAGCGAAGCTAGTTTCCGCCCGCCCAGTCGGTACTGACGTCAACGCTGATGATTTCCTTCTTGCTTGCACTGGCACAGGCTCGCGCAGGAATAAATATCGGCATTATGTAAAAAACAGATGAGATGGAAGCTCAGAAACGTAGCCAGCTGCGCTGCCACTGCTGCCAAGGAACGGTTTGTGTACCGGACAGTTCCTTTTACGCACTTCAACGTTCCTGGGGCCTCCAAAGTGCCACTGCGCCGGAGCGAGGCTATTTTCCGCACGCCCAGTCGGTACTGACGTCAACGCTGATGATTTCCTTCTTGCTTGCTCTGGCACAGGCTCGCGCAGGAATAAATATCGGGATTATGTAAAAACAGATGAGATGGAAGCTCAGAAACGTAGCCAGCTGCGTTGCCACTGCTCCCAAGGAACGGTTCGTGTTCCGGACAGTTCCTTTTACGCACTTCAACGTTCCTGGCGCCTCCAAAGTCCCACTGCGCCGGAGCTGAGCTAGTTTCCGCCCGCCCAGTCGGTACTGACGTCAACGCTGATGATTTCCTTCTTGCTTGCACTAGCACAGGCTTGCGCAGGAATAAATATCGGGATTGTGTAAAAACAGATGAGATGGAAGCTCAGAAACGTAGCCAGCTGCGCTGCCACTGCTGCCAAGGAACGGTTCGCGTTCCGGACATTTCCTTTTACGCACTTCAACGTTCCTGGCGGCTCCAAAGTCCCACTGCGCCGGAGCGAAGCTAGTTTCCGTACGCCCAGTCGGTACTGACGTCAACGCTGATGATTTTCTTCTTCCTTACTCTGGCACAGGCTTGCGCAGGAATAAATTTCGGGATGCTGTAAAAACAGATGAGATGGAAGCTCAGAAACGTAGCCAGCTGCGCTGCCACTGCTGCCATGGAACGGTTCGTGTTTCGAACAGTTCCTTTTACGCTCTTCAAGGTTCCTGGCGCCTCCAAAGTCCCACTGCGGCGGAGCGAAGCTATTTTCCGCACGCCCAGTCGGTACTGACGTCAACGCTGATGATTTCCTTCTTGCTTGTTCTGGCACTGGCTTGTGCAGGAATGAATATCGGAATTCTGTAAAAACAGATGAGATGGAAGCTCAGAAACGTAGCCAGCGGCGCTGCCACTGCTACCAAGCAACGGTTCGTGTTCCGGACAGTTCCTTTTACGCACTTCAACGTTCCTGGCGCCTCCAACGTTCCACTGCGCCGGCGCGAAGCTATTTTCCGCACGGCCAGTCGGTACTGACGTCAACGCTGATTATTTACTTCTTGCTTGTTCTGGCACAGGCCTGCGTATGAATGAATATCGGGAGTCTGTAAAAACAGATGAGATGGAAGCTCAGAAACGTAGCCAGCTGCGCTGCCACTGCTGCCAAGGAACGGTTCGTGTTTCGGACAGTTCCTTTAACGCACTTCAACGTTGCTGGCGCCTCCAAAGTCCCACTGCACGGGAGCGAAGCTAAGTTCCGCACGCCCAGTCGGTACTGACGTCAACGCTGATGATTTCCTTCTTGGTTGCTCTGGCACAGGCTCGCGCAGGAATAAATATCGGCATTATGTAAAAAACAGATGAGATGGAAGCTCAGAAACGTAGCCAGCTGTGCTGCCACTGCTGCCAAGGACCGGTTCGTGTTCCGGAGAGTTCTTTTTACGCACTTCAACGTTCCTGGCGCCTCCAACGTTCCACTGCGCCGGCGCGAAGCTATTTTCCGCACGGCCAGTCGGTACTGACGTCAACGCTGATGATTTCCTTCTTGCTTGTTCTGGCACAGGCCTGCGTATGAATGAATATCGGGAGTCTGTAAAAAACAGATGAGATGGAAGCTCAGAAACGTAGCCAGCTGCGCTGCCACTGCTGCCAATTAACGGTTCGTGTTCCGGACAGTTCCTTTTACGCACTTCAACGTTCCTGGCGGCTCCAAAGTCCCACTGCGCCGGAGCGATGCTAGTTTCCGCAGGCCCAGTCGGTACTGACGTCAACGCTGATGATTTCCTTCTTGCTTACTCTGGCACAGGCTTGCGCAGAAAAAAAAATCGGGATTCTGTAAAAACTGATGAGATGGAAGCTCAGAAACGTAGCCAGCTGCGCTGCCACTGCTGCCATGGAACGGTTCGTGTCCCGGACAGTTCGTTTTACGCACTTCAACGTTGCTGGCGCCTCCAAAGTCCCACTGCGCCAGAGCGAAGCTAGTTTCCGCACGCCCAGTCGGTACTGACGTCAACGCTGATGATTTCCTTCTTGCTTGTTCTGGCACAGGCCTGCACAGGAATGAATATCGAGATTCTGTAAAAACAGATTAGATGGAAGCTCAGAAACGTAGCCAGCTTCGCTGCCACTGCTGCCAAGGAACGGGTTGTGTTCCGGACAGTTCCTTTTACGCACTTCAACGTTCCTGGCGCCTCCAAAGTCCCACTGCGCCGGAGCGAAGCTAGTTTCCGCCCGCCCAGTCGGTACTGACGTCAACGCTGATGATTTCCTTCTTGCTTGCACTGGCACAGGCTCGCGCAGGAATAAATATCGGCATTATGTAAAAAACAGATGAGATGGAAGCTCAGAAACGTAGCCAGCTGCGCTGCCACTGCTGCCAAGGAACGGTTTGTGTACCGGACAGTTCCTTTTACGCACTTCAACGTTCCTGGCGCCTCCAAAGTTCCACTGCGCCGGAGCTGAGCTAGTTTCCGCCCGCCCAGTCGGTACTGACGTCAACGCTGATGATTTCCTTCTTGCTTGCACTGGCACAGGCTTGCGCAGGAATAAATATCAAGATTCTGTAAAAACAAATGAGATGGAAGCTCACAAACGTATCCAGCTGCGCTGCCACTGCTGCCAAGGAACGGTTCGTGTTCCGGACAGTTCCTTTTACGCACTTCAACGTTCCTGGCGCCTCCAAAGTCCCACTGCGCCGGAGCGAAGCTAGTTTCCGCACGCTCAGTCGGTACGGACGTCAACGCTGATGATTTCCTTCTTGCTTGTTCTGGCACAGGCTTGCGCAGGAATAAATATCAAGATTCTGTAAAACCAAATGAGATGGAAGCTCACAAACGTATCCAGCCTCGCTGCCACTGCTGCCAAGGAACGGTTCGTGTTGCGGACAGTTCCTTTAACGCACTTCAACGTTCCTGGCGCCTCCAAAGTCCCACTGCGCCGGAGCGAAGCTATTTTCCGCACGCCCAGTCGGTACTGACGTCAACGTTGATGATTTCTTTCTTGCTTGCACTGGCACAGGCTTGCGCAGGAATAAATATCGGGATTATGTAAAAACAGATGAGATGGAAGCTCAGAAACGTAGCCAGCTGCGCTGCCACTGCTGCCAAGGAACGGTTCGCGTTCCGGACATTTCCTTTTACGCACTTCAACGTTCCTGCCGGCTCCAAAGTCCCACTGCGCTGCAGCGAAGCTAGTTTCCGTACGCCCAGTCGGTACTGACGTCAACGCTGATGATTTTCTTCTTCCTTACTCTGGCACAGGCTTGCGCAGGAATAAATATCGGGATGCTGTAAAAACAGATGAGATGGAAGCTCAGAAACGTAGCCAGCTGCGCTGCCACTGCTGCCATGGAACGGTTCGTGTTTCGAACAGTTCCTTTTACGCTCTTCAAGGTTCCTGGCGCCTCCAAAGTCCCACTGCGGCGGAGCGAAGCTATTTTCCGCACGCCCAGTCGGTACTGACGTCAACGCTGATGATTTCCTTCTTGCTTGTACTGGCACTGGCTTGTGCAGGAATGAATATCGGAATTCTGTAAAAACAGATGAGATGGAAGCACAGAAACGTAGCCAGCGGCGCTGCCACTGCTGCCAAGGAACGGTTCGTGTTCCGGACAGTTCCTTTTACGCACTTCAACGTTCCTGGCGCCTCCAAAGTCCCACTGCGCCGGAGCGAAGCTATTTTCCGCACGCCCAGTCGGTACTGACGTCAACGCTGATTATTTACTTCTTGCTTGTTCTGGCACAGGCTTGCGCAGGAATAAATATCGAGATTCTGTAAAAACAGATGAGATGGAAGCTCCGAAACGTAGCCAGCTGTGCTGCCACTGCTGCCAAGGAACGGTTCGTGTTCCGGACAGTTCCTTTTACGCACTTCAACGTTGCTGGCGCCTCCAACGTTCCACTGTGCCGGAGCGAAGCTATTTTCCGCACGCCCAGTCGGTACTGACGTCAACGCTGATGATTTCCTTCTTGCTTGTTCTGGCACAGGCCTGCGTATGAATGAATATCGGGAGTCTGTAAAAACAGATGAGATGGAAGCTCAGAAACGTAGCCAGCTGCGCTGCCACTGCTGCCAAGGAACGGTTCGTGTTTCGGACAGTTCCTTTAACGCACTTCAACGTTGCTGGCGCCTCCAAAGTCCCACTGCACGGGAGCGAAGCTAAGTTCCGCACGCCCAGTCGGTACTGACGTCAACGCTGATGATTTCCTTCTTGGCTGCTCTGGCACAGGCTCGCGCAGGAATAAATATCGGCATTATGTAAAAAACAGATGAGATGGAAGCTCAGAAACGTAGCCAGCTGTGCTGCCACTGCTGCCAAGGACCGGTTCGTGTTCCGGAGAGTTCTTTTTACGCACTTCAACGTTCCTGGCGCCTCCAACGTTCCACTGCGCCGGCGCGAAGCTATTTTCCGCACGGCCAGTCGGTACTGACGTCAACGCTGATGATTTCCTTCTTGCTTGTTCTGGCACAGGCCTGCGTATGAATGAATATCGGGAGTCTGTAAAAACAGATGAGATGGAAGCTCAGAAACGTAGCCAGCTGCGCTGCCACTGCTGCCAATTAACGGTTCGTGTTCCGGACAGTTCCTTTTACGCACTTCAACGTTCCTGGCGGCTCCAAAGTCCCACTGCGCCGGAGCGAAGCTAGTTTCCGCAGGCCCAGTCGGTACTGACGTCAACGCTGATGATTTCCTTCTTGCTTACTCTGGCACAGGCTTGCGCAGAAAAAAAAATCGGGATTCTGTAAAAACTGATGAGATGGAAGCTCAGAAACGTAGCCAGCTGCGCTGCCACTGCTGCCATGGAACGGTTCGTGTCCCGGACAGTTCGTTTTACGCACTTCAACGTTCCTGGCGCCTCCAAAGTCCCACTGCGCCGGAGCGAAGCTATTTTCCGCACGCCCAGTCGGTACTGACGTCAACGTTGATGATTTCCTTCTTGCTTGCACTGGCACAGGCTTGCGCAGGAATAAATATCGGGATTATGTAAAAACAGATGAGATGGAAGCTCAGAAACGTAGCCAGCTGCGCTGCCACTGCTGCCAAGGAACGGTTCGCGTTCCGGACATTTCCTTTTACGCACTTCAACGTTCCTGCCGGCTCCAAAGTCCCACTGCGCCGCAGCGAAGCTAGTTTCCGTACGCCCAGTCGGTACTGACGTCAACGCTGATGATTTTCTTCTTCCTTACTCCGGCACAGGCTTGCGCAGGAATAAATATCGGGATGCTGTAAAAACAGATGAGATGGAAGCTCAGAAACGTAGCCAGCTGCGCTGCCACTGCTGCCATGGAACGGTTCGTGTTTCGAACAGTTCCTTTTACGCTCTTCAAGGTTCCTGGCGCCTCCAAAGTCCCACTGCGGCGGAGCGAAGCTATTTTCCGCACGCCCAGTCGGTACTGACGTCAACGCTGATGATTTCCTTCTTGCTTGTACTGGCACTGGCTTGCGCAGGAATGAATATCGGGAGTCTGTAAAAACAGATGAGATGGAAGCTCAGAAACGTAGCCAGCGGCGCTGCCACTGCTGCCAAGGAACGGTTCGTGTTCCGGACAGTTCCTTTTACGCACTTCAACGTTCCTGGCGGCTCCAAAGTCCCACTGCGCCGGAGCGAAGCTAGTTTCCGCAGGCCCAGTCGGTACTGACGTCAACGCTGATGATTTCCTTCTTGCTTACTCTGGCACAGGCTTGCGCAGAAAAAAAAAATCGGGATTCTGTAAACACTGATGAGATGGAAGCTCAGAAACGTAGCCAGCTGCGCTGCCACTGCTGCCATGGAACGGTTCGTGTCCCGGACAGTTCGTTTTACGCACTTCAACGTTGCTGGCGCCTCCAAAGTCCCACTGCGCCAGAGCGAAGCTAGTTTCCGCACGCCTAGTCGGTACTGACGTCAACGCTGATGATTTCCTTCTTGCTTGTTCTGGCACAGGCCTGCACAGGAATGAATATCGAGATTCTGTAAAAACAGATTAGATGGAAGCTCAGAAATGTAGCCAGCTGCGCTGCCACTGCTGCCAAGGAACGGTTCGTGTTCCGGACAGTTCCTTTTACGCACTTCAACGTTGCTGGCGCCTCCAAAGTCCCACTGCACGGGAGCGAAGCTAAGTTCCGCACGCTCAGTCGGTACGGACGTCAACGCTGATGATTTCCTTCTTGCTTGCTCTGGCACAGCCTTGCGCAGTAATAAATATCGGGATTCTGTAAAAACAGATAAGATGGAAGCTCAGAAACGTAGCCAGATTCGCTGCCACTGCTGCCAAGGAACGGGTTGTGTTCCGGACAGTTCCTTTTACGCACTTCAACGTTCCTGGCGCCTCCAAAGTCCCACTGCGCCGGAGCGAAGCTAGTTTCCGCCCGCCCAGTCGGTACTGACGTCAACGCTGATGATTTCCTTCTTGCTTGCACTGGCACAGGCTCGCGCAGGAATAAATATCGGCATTATGTAAAAAACAGATGAGATGGAAGCTCAGAAACGTAGCCAGCTGCGCTGCCACTGCTGCCAAGGAACGGTTTGTGTACCGGACAGTTCCTTTTACGCACTTCAACGTTCCTGGGGCCTCCAAAGTGCCACTGCGCCGGAGCGAGGCTATTTTCCGCACGCCCAGTCGGTACTGA
The DNA here is from genome assembly GCF_052857255.1 of Amblyomma americanum. Taxonomy (NCBI): domain Eukaryota; kingdom Metazoa; phylum Arthropoda; class Arachnida; order Ixodida; family Ixodidae; genus Amblyomma; species Amblyomma americanum. The sequence continues at coordinate 466,873,570 of NC_135497.1, forward strand.
CGTCAACGCTGATGATTTCCTTCTTGCTTGCTCTGGCACAGGCTCGCGCAGGAATAAATATCGGGATTATGTAAAAACAGATGAGATGGAAGCTCAGAAACGTAGCCAGCTGCGTTGCCACTGCTGCCATGGAACGATTCGTGTTTCGAACAGTTCCTTTTACGCTCTTCAAGGTTCCTGGCGCCTCCAAAGTCCCACTGCGGCGGAGCGAAGCTATTTTCCGCACGCCCAGTCGGTACTGACGTCAACGCTGATGATTTCCTTCTTGCTTGTACTGGCACTGGCTTGCGCAGGAATGAATATCGGGAGTCTGCAAAAACAGATGAGATGGAAGCTCAGAAACGTAGCCAGCGGCGCTGCCACTGCTGCCAAGGAACGGTTCGTGTTCCGGACAGTTCCTTTTACGCACTTCAACGTTCCTGGCGGCTCCAAAGTCCCACTGCGCCGGAGCGAAGCTAGTTTCCGCAGGCCCAGTCGGTACTGACGTCAACGCTGATGATTTCCTTCTTGCTTACTCTGGCACAGGCTTGCGCAGAAAAAAAAAATCGGGATTCTGTAAAAACTGATGAGATGGAAGCTCAGAAACGTAGCCAGCTGCGCTGCCACTGCTGCCAATGGAACGGTTCGTGTCCCGGACAGTTCGTTTTACGCACTTCAACGTTGCTGGCGCCTCCAAAGTCCCACTGCGCCAGAGCGAAGCTAGTTTCCGCACGCCTAGTCGGTACTGACGTCAACGCTGATGATTTCCTTCTTGCTTGTTCTGGCACAGGCCTGCACAGGAATGAATATCGAGATTCTGTAAAAACAGATTAGATGGAAGCTCAGAAATGTAGCCAGCTGCGCTGCCACTGCTGCCAAGGAACGGTTCGTGTTCCGGACAGTTCCTTTTACGCACTTCAACGTTGCTGGCGCCTCCAAAGTCCCACTGCACGGGAGCGAAGCTAAGTTCCGCACGCTCAGTCGGTACGGACGTCAACGCTGATGATTTCCTTCTTGCTTGCTCTGGCACAGCCTTGCGCAGTAATAAATATCGGGATTCTGTAAAAACAGATAAGATGGAAGCTCAGAAACGTAGCCAGATTCGCTGCCACTGCTGCCAAGGAACGGGTTGTGTTCCGGACAGTTCCTTTTACGCACTTCAACGTTCCTGGCGCCTCCAAAGTCCCACTGCGCCGGAGCTGAGCTAGTTTCCGCCCGCCCAGTCGGTACTGACGTCAACGCTGATGATTTCCTTCTTGCTTGCACTAGCACAGGCTTGCGCAGGAATAAATATCGGGATTATGTAAAAACAGATGAGATGGAAGCTCAGAAACGTAGCCAGCTGCGCTGCCACTGCTGCCAAGGAACGGTTCGCGTTCCGGACATTTCCTTTTACGCACTTCAACGTTCCTGGCGGCTCCAAAGTCCCACTGCGCCGGAGCGAAGCTAGTTTCCGTACGCCCAGTCGGTACTGACGTCAACGCTGATGATTTTCTTCTTCCTTACTCTGGCACAGGCTTGCGCAGGAATAAATATCGGGATGCTGTAAAAACAGATGAGATGGAAGCTCAGAAACGTAGCCAGCTGCGCTGCCACTGCTGCCATGGAACGGTTCGTGTTTCGAACAGTTCCTTTTACGCTCTTCAAGGTTCCTGGCGCCTCCAAAGTCCCACTGCGGCGGAGCGAAGCTATTTTCCGCACGCCCAGTCGGTACTGACGTCAACGCTGATGATTTCCTTCTTGCTTGTTCTGGCACTGGCTTGTGCAGGAATGAATATCGGAATTCTGTAAAAACAGATGAGATGGAAGCTCAGAAACGTAGCCAGCGGCGCTGCCACTGCTGCCAAGCAACGGTTCGTGTTCCGGACAGTTCCTTTTACGCACTTCAACGTTCCTGGCGCCTCCAACGTTCCACTGCGCCGGCGCGAAGCTATTTTCCGCACGCCCAGTCGGTACTGACGTCAACGCTGATTATTTACTTCTTGCTTGTTCTGGCACAGGCCTGCGTATGAATGAATATCGGGAGTCTGTAAAAACAGATGAGATGGAAGCTCAGAAACGTAGCCAGCTGCGCTGCCACTGCTGCCAAGGAACGGTTCGTGTTTCGGACAGTTCCTTTAACGCACTTCAACGTTGCTGGCGCCTCCAAAGTCCCACTGCACGGGAGCGAAGCTAAGTTCCGCACGCCCAGTCGGTACTGACGTCAACGCTGATGATTTCCTTCTTGGTTGCTCTGGCACAGGCTCGCGCAGGAATAAATATCGGCATTATGTAAAAAACAGATGAGATGGAAGCTCAGAAACGTAGCCAGCTGTGCTGCCACTGCTGCCAAGGACCGGTTCGTGTTCCGGAGAGTTCTTTTTACGCACTTCAACGTTCCTGGCGCCTCCAACGTTCCACTGCGCCGGCGCGAAGCTATTTTCCGCACGGCCAGTCGGTACTGACGTCAACGCTGATGATTTCCTTCTTGCTTATTCTGGCACAGGCCTGCGTATGAATGAATATCGGGAGTCTGTAAAAACAGATGAGATGGAAGCTCAGAAACGTAGCCAGCTGCGCTGCCACTGCTACCAATTAACGGTTCGTGTTCCGGACAGTTCCTTTTACGCACTTCAACGTTCCTGGCGGCTCCAAAGTCCCACTGCGCCGGAGCGATGCTAGTTTCCGCAGGCCCAGTCGGTACTGACGTCAACGCTGATGATTTCCTTCTTGCTTACTCTGGCACAGGCTTGCGCAGAAAAAAAAATCGGGATTCTGTAAAAACTGATGAGATGGAAGCTCAGAAACGTAGCCAGCTGCGCTGCCACTGCTGCCATGGAACGGTTCGTGTCCCGGACAGTTCGTTTTACGCACTTCAACGTTGCTGGCGCCTCCAAAGTCCCACTGCGCCAGAGCGAAGCTAGATTCCGCACGCCCAGTCGGTACTGACGTCAACGCTGATGATTTCCTTCTTGCTTGTTCTGGCACAGGCCTGCACAGGAATGAATATCGAGATTCTGTAAAAACAGATTAGATGGAAGCTCAGAAACGTAGCCAGCTTCGCTGCCACTGCTGCCAAGGAACGGGTTGTGTTCCGGACAGTTCCTTTTACGCACTTCAACGTTCCTGGCGCCTCCAAAGTCCCACTGCGCCGGAGCGAAGCTAGTTTCCGCCCGCCCAGTCGGTACTGACGTCAACGCTGATGATTTCCTTTTTGCTTGCACTGGCACAGGCTCGCGCAGGAATAAATATCGGCATTATGTAAAAAACAGATGAGATGGAAGCTCAGAAACGTAGCCAGCTGCGCTGCCACTGCTGCCAAGGAACGGTTTGTGCACCGGACAGTTCCTTTTACGCACTTCAACGTTCCTGGCGCCTCCAAAGTTCCACTGCGCCGGAGCTGAGCTAGTTTCCGCCCGCCCAGTCGGTACTGACGTCAACGCTGATGATTTCCTTCTTGCTTGCACTGGCACAGGCTTGCGCAGGAATAAATATCAAGATTCTGTAAAAACAAATGAGATGGAAGCTCACAAACGTATCCAGCTGCGCTGCCACTGCTGCCAAGGAACGGTTCGTGTTCCGGACAGTTCCTTTTACGCACTTCAACGTTCCTGGCGCCTCCAAAGTCCCACTGCGCCGGAGCGAAGCTAGTTTCCGCACGCTCAGTCGGTACGGACGTCAACGCTGATGATTTCCTTCTTGCTTGTTCTGGCACAGGCTTGCGCAGGAATAAATATCAAGATTCTGTAAAAACAAATGAGATGGAAGCTCACAAACGTATCCAGCCTCGCTGCCACTGCTGCCAAGGAACGGTTCGTGTTGCGGACAGTTCCTTTAACGCACTTCAACGTTCCTGGCGCCTCCAAAGTCCCACTGCGCCGGAGCGAAGCTATTTTCCGCACGCCCAGTCGGTACTGACGTCAACGTTGATGATTTCCTTCTTGCTTGTTCTGGCACAGGCCTGCACAGGAATGAATATCGGGATTCTGTAAAAACAGATAAGATGGAAGCTCAGAAACGTAGCCAGCTGCGCTGCCACTGCTGCCATGGAACGGTTCGTGTCCCGGACAGTTCTTTTTACGCACTTCAACGTTCCTGGCGCCTCCAAAGTCCCACTGCGCCGGAGCGAAGCTAGTTTCCGCACGCCCAGTCGGTACTGACGTCAACGCTGATGATTTCCTTCTTGCTTGTTCTGGCACTGGCCTGCGTATGAATGAATATCGGGAGTCTGTAAAAACAGATGAGATGGAAGCTCAGAAACGTAGCCAGCTGCGCTGCCACTGCTGCCGAGGAACGGTTCCCTTTCCGGACAGTTCTTTTTACGCACTTCAACGTTCCTGGGGCCTCCAAAGTGCCACTGCGCCGGAGCGAAGCTATTTTCCGCACGCCCAGTCGGTGCTGACGTCAACGCTGATGATTTCCTTCTTGCTTGCTCTGGCACAGGCTTGCGCAGGAATGAATATCGGGATTCTGTAAAAACAGATGAGATGGAAGCTCAGAAACGTAGCCAGCTGCGCTGCCACTGCTGCCAAGGAACGATTTGTGTTCCGGACAGTTCTTTTTACGCACTTCAACGTTCTTGGCGCCTCCAAAGTCCCACTGCGCCGGAGCGAAGCTAGTTTCCGCCCGCCCAGTCGGTACTGGCGTCAACGCTGATGATTTCATTCTTGCTTGCACTGGCACACGCTCGCGCAGGAATAAATATCGGCATTATGTAAAAAACAGATGAGATGGAAGCTCAGAAACGTAGCCAGCTGCGCTGCCACTGCTGCCAAGGAACGGTTTGTGTTCCGGACAGTTCCTTTTACGCACTTCAACGTTCCTGGGGCCTCCAAAGTGCCACTGCGCCGGAACGAGGCTATTTTCCGCACGCCCAGTCGGTACTGACGTCAACGCTGATGATTTCCTTCTTGCTTGCTCTGGCACAGGCTCGCGCAGGAATAAATATCGGGATTATGTAAAAACAGATGAGATGGAAGCTCAGAAACGTAGCCAGCTGCGCTGCCACTGCTGCCAATTAACGGTTCGTGTTCCGGAGAGTACCTTTTACGCACTTCAACGTTCCTGGCGGCTCCAAAGTCCCACTGCGCCGGAGCGAAGCTAGTTTCCGCACGCCCAGTCGGTACTGACGTAATGCTGATGATTTCCTTCTTGCTTGCTCTGGCACAGGCTTGCGCAGGAATATATATCGGGATTCTGAAAAAACAGATGAGATGGAAGCTCAGAAACGTAGCCAGCTGCGCTCCCACTGCTGCCAAGGAACTGTTCGTGTTCCGGACCGTTCCTTTTACGCACTTCAACGTTCCTGGCGCCTCCAAAGTCCCACTGCGCCGGAGAGAAGCTAGTTTCCGCACGCCCAGTCGGTACTGACGTCAACGCTGATGATTTCCTTCTTGCTTGTTCTGGCACTGGCCTGCGCAGGAATGAATATCGGGAGTCTGTAAAAACAGATGAGATGGAAGCTCAGACACGTAGCCAGCTGCGCTGCCACTGCTGCCAAGCAACGGTGCATGTGCCGGACAGTTCCTTTTACGCACTTCAATGTTCCCGGCTCCTCCAAAGTCCAAACTGCGCCGTAGCGAAGCTAGTTTCCACACGCCCAGTTGGTACTGACGTCAACGCTGATGATTTCCTTCTTGCTTGCTCTGTCACAAGCTTGCGCAGGAATAAATATCGGGAGTCTGTAAAAACGGATGAGATGGAAGCTCAGAAACGTAGCCAGCTGCGCTGCCACTGCTGCCATGCAACGGTGCGTGTGCCGGACAGTTTCTTTTACGCACTTCAACGTTCCTGGCGCCTCCAAAGTCCCACTGCGCCGGAGCGAAGCTAGTTTCCGCACGCCCAGTCGGTACGGACGTCAACGCTGATGATTTCCTTCTTGCTTGTTCTGGCACAGGCCTGCGCAGGAATGAATATCGGGAGTCTGTGAAAACAGATGAGATGGAAGCTCAGAAACGTAGGCAGCTGCGCTGCCACTGCTGCCAAGGAACGGTTCGTGTTCCAGACAGGTCCTTTTACGCACTTCAACGGTGCTCGCGCCTCCAAAGTCCCACTGCGCCGGAGCGAAGCTAGTTTCCTCACGCCGAGTCGGTACTGACGTCAACGCTGATGATTTCCTTCTTGCTTGCACTGGCACAGGCTTGCGCAGGAATAAATATCGGGATTCTGTAAAAACAGATGAGATGGAAGCTCAGAAACGTATCCAGCAGCGCTGCCACTGCTGCCAAGGAACGGTTCGTGTTGCGGACAGTTCATTTAACGCACTTCAACGTTCCTGGCGCCTCCAAAGTCCCACTGCGCCGGAGCGAAGCTAGTTTCCGCACGCCCAGTCGGTACTGACGTCAACGCTGATGATTTCCTTCTTGCTTGTTCTGGCACTGGCCTGCGTATGAATGAATATCGGGAGTCTGTAAAAACAGATGAGATGGAAGCTCAGAAACGTAGCCAGCTGCGCTGGCACTGCTGCCAAGGAACGGTTCCCTTTCCGGACAGTTCCTTTTACGCACTTCAACGTTCCTGGGGCCTCCAAAGTGCCACTGCGCCGGAGCGAAGCTATTTTCCGCACGCCCAGTCGGTACTGACGTCAACGCTGATGATTTCCTTCTTGCTTGTTCTGGCACAGGCCTGCGCTTGAATGAATATCGGGAGTCTGTAAAAACAGATGAGATGGAAACGTAGCCAGCTGCGCTGCCACTGCTGCCAAGGAACGGTTCGTGTTCCGGACACTTCCTTTAACGCACTTCAACGTTCCTGGCGCCTCCAAAGTCCCACTGCGCCGGAGCGAAGCTAGTTTCCGCCCGCCCAGTCGGTACTGGCGTCAACGCTGATGATTTCATTCTTGCTTGCACTGGCACAGGCTCGCGCAGGAATAAATATCGGCATTATGTAAAAAACAGATGAGATGGAAGCTCAGAAACGTAGCCAGCTGCGCTGCCACTGCTGCCAAGGAACGGTTTGTGTTCCGGACAGTTCCTTTTACGCACTTCAACGTTCCTGGGGCCTCCAAAGTGCCACTGCGCCGGAACGAGGCTATTTTCCGCACGCCCAGTCGGTACTGACGTCAACGCTGATGATTTCCTTCTTGCTTGCTCTGGCACAGGCTCGCGCAGGAATAAATATCGGGATTATGTAAAAACAGATGAGATGGAAGCTCAGAAACGTAGCCAGCTGCGCTGCCACTGCTGCCAATTAACGGTTCGTGTTCCGGAGAGTTCCTTTTACGCACTTCAACGTTCCTGGCGGCTCCAAAGTCCCACTGCGCCGGAGCGAAGCTAGTTTCCGCACGCCCAGTCGGTACTGACGTAATGCTGATGATTTCCTTCTTGCTTGCTCTGGCACAGGCTTGCGCAGGAATATATATCGGGATTCTGAAAAAACAGATGAGATGGAAGCTCAGAAACGTAGCCAGCTGCGCTCCCACTGCTGCCAAGGAACTGTTCGTGTTCCGGACCGTTCCTTTTACGCACTTCAACGTTCCTGGCGCCTCCAAAGTCCCACTGCGCCGGAGAGAAGCTAGTTTCCGCACGCCCAGTCGGTACTGACGTCAACGCTGATGATTTCCTTCTTGCTTGTTCTGGCACTGGCCTGCGCAGGAATGAATATCGGGAGTCTGTAAAAACAGATGAGATGGAAGCTCAGACACGTAGCCAGCTGCGCTGCCACTGCTGCCAAGCAACGGTGCATGTGCCGGACAGTTCCTTTTACGCACTTCAATGTTCCCGGCTCCTCCAAAGTCCAAACTGCGCCGTAGCGAAGCTAGTTTCCACACGCCCAGTTGGTACTGACGTCAACGCTGATGATTTCCTTCTTGCTTGCTCTGTCACAAGCTTGCGCAGGAATAAATATCGGGAGTCTGTAAAAACGGATGAGATGGAAGCTCAGAAACGTAGCCAGCTGCGCTGCCACTGCTGCCATGCAACGGTGCGTGTGCCGGACAGTTTCTTTTACGCACTTCAACGTTCCTGGCGCCTCCAAAGTCCCACTGCGCCGGAGCGAAGCTAGTTTCCGCACGCCCAGTCGGTACGGACGTCAACGCTGATGATTTCCTTCTTGCTTGTTCTGGCACAGGCCTGCGCAGGAATGAATATCGGGAGTCTGTGAAAACAGATGAGATGGAAGCTCAGAAACGTAGGCAGCTGCGCTGCCACTGCTGCCAAGGAACGGTTCGTGTTCCAGACAGGTCCTTTTACGCACTTCAACGGTGCTCGCGCCTCCAAAGTCCCACTGCGCCGGAGCGAAGCTAGTTTCCTCACGCCGAGTCGGTACTGACGTCAACGCTGATGATTTCCTTCTTGCTTGCACTGGCACAGGCTTGCGCAGGAATAAATATCGGGATTCTGTAAAAACAGATGAGATGGAAGCTCAGAAACGTATCCAGCAGCGCTGCCACTGCTGCCAAGGAACGGTTCGTGTTGCGGACAGTTCATTTAACGCACTTCAACGTTCCTGGCGCCTCCAAAGTCCCACTGCGCCGGAGCGAAGCTAGTTTCCGCACGCCCAGTCGGTACTGACGTCAACGCTGATGATTTCCTTCTTGCTTGTTCTGGCACTGGCCTGCGTATGAATGAATATCGGGAGTCTGTAAAAACAGATGAGATGGAAGCTCAGAAACGTAGCCAGCTGCGCTGCCACTGCTGCCAAGGAACGGTTCCCTTTCCGGACAGTTCCTTTTACGCACTTCAACGTTCCTGGGGCCTCCAAAGTGCCACTGCGCCGGAGCGAAGCTATTTTCCGCACGCCCAGTCGGTACTGACGTCAACGCTGATGATTTCCTTCTTGCTTGTTCTGGCACAGGCCTGCGCTTGAATGAATATCGGGAGTCTGTAAAAACAGATGAGATGGAAACGTAGCCAGCTGCGCTGCCACTGCTGCCAAGGAACGGTTCGTGTTCCGGACACTTCCTTTAACGCACTTCAACGTTCCTGGCGCCTCCAAAATCCCACTGCGCCGGAGCGAAGCTAGTTTCCGCACGCCCAGTCGGTACTGACGTCAACGCTGATGATTTCCTTCTTGCTTGCTCTGGCACAGGCTTGCGCAGGAATAAATATTAAGATTCTGTAAAAACAAATGAGATGGAAGCTCACAAACGTATCCAGCTGCGCTGCCACTGCTGCCAAGGAACGGTTCGTGTTGCGGACAGTTCCTTTAACGCACTTCAACGTTCCTGGCGCCTCCAAAGTCCCACTGCGCCGGAGCGAAGCTAGTTTCCGCAAGCCCAGTTGGTACTGACGTCAACGCTGATCATTTCCTTCTTGCTTGCTCTGGCACAGGCTTGCGCAGGAATGAATATCGGGATTCTGTAAAAACAGATGAGATGGAAGCTCAGAAACGTAGCCAGCTGCGCTGCCACTGCTGCCAAGGAACGATATGTGTTCCGGACAGTTCTTTTTACGCACTTCAACGTTCCTGGCGCCTCCAAAGTCCCACTGCGCCGGAGCGAAGCTAGTTTCCGCCCGCCCAGTCGGTACTGGCGTCAACGCTGATGATTTCCTTCTTGCTTGCACTGGCACAGGCTCGCGCAGGAATAAATATCGGCATTATGTAAAAAACAGATGAGATGGAAGCTCAGAAACGTAGCCAGCTGCGCTGCCACTGCTGCCAAGGAACGGTTTGTGTTCCGGACAGTTCCTTTTACGCACTTCAACGTTCCTGGGGCCTCCAAAGTGCCACTGCGCCGGAGCGAGGCTATTCTCCGCACGCCCAGTCGGTACTGACGTCAACGCTGATGATTTCCTTCTTGCTTGCTCTGGCACAGGCTCGCGCAGGAATAAATATCGGGATTATGTAAAAACAGATGAGATGGAAGCTCAGAAACGTAGCCAGCTGCGCTGCCACTGCTGCCAAGGAACGGTTCGCGTTCCGGACATTTCCTTTTACGCACTTCAACGTTCCTGGCGGCTCCAAAGTCCCACTGCGCCGGAGCGAAGCTAGTTTCCGTACGCCCAGTCGGTACTGACGTCAACGCTGATGATTTTCTTCTTCCTTACTCTGGCACAGGCTTGCGCAGGAATAAATATCAAGATTCTGTAAAAACAAATGAGATGGAAGCTCACAAACGTATCCAGCTGCGCTGCCACTGCTGCCAAGGAACGGTTCGTGTTCCGGACAGTTCCTTTTACGCACTTCAACGTTCCTGGCGCCTCCAAAGTCCCACTGCGCCGGAGCGAAGCTAGTTTCCGCACGCTCAGTCTTTACGGACGTCAACGCTGATGATTTCCTTCTTGCTTGCTCTGGCACAGCCTTGCGCAGTAATAAATATCGGGATTCTGTAAAAACAGATGAGATGGAAGCTCAGAAACGTAGCCAGCTGCGCTGTCACTGCTGCCAAGGAACGGTGCGTGTGCCGGACAGTTCCTTTTACGCACTTCAACGGTGCTCGCGCCTCCAAAGTCCCACTGCGCCGGAGCGAAGCTATTTTCCGCGCGCCCAGTCGGTACTGACGTCAACGCTGATGATTTCCTTCTTGCTTGTTCTGGCACAGGCCTGCGCAGGAATGAATATCGGGAGTCTGTGAAAACAGATGAGATGGAAGCTCAGAAACGTAGGCAGCTGCGCTGCCACTGCTGCCAAGGAACGGTTCGTGTTCCAGACAGTTCCTTTAACGCACTTCAACGTTCCTGGAACCTCCAAAGTCCCACTGCGCCGGAGCGAAGCTAGTTTCCTCACGCCCAGTCGGTACTGACGTCAACGCTGATGATTTCCTTCTTGCTTGCTCTGGCGCAGGCTTTCGCAGGAATAAATATCGGGATTATGTAAAAACAGATGAGATGGAAGCTCAGAAACGTAGCCAGCTGCGCTGCCACTGCTGCGAAGGAACGGTTCGTTTTCCGGACAGTTCCTTTTACGCACTTCAACGTTCCTGGCGCCTCCAAAGTCCCACTGCGCCGGAGCGAAGCTAGTATCCGCACGCCCAGTCGGTACTGACGTCAACGCTGATGATTTTCTTCTTCCTTACTCTGGCACAGGCTTGCGCAGGAATAAATATCGGGATGCTGTAAAAACAGATGAGATGGAAGCTCAGAAACGTAGCCAGCTGCGCTGCCACTGCTGCCATGGAACGGTTCGTGTTTCGAACAGTTCCTTTTACGCTCTTCAAGGTTCCTGGCGCCTCCAAAGTCCCACTGCGCCGGAGCGAAGCTATTTTCCGCACGCCCAGTCGGTACTGACGTCAACGCTGATTATTTACTTCTTGCTTGTTCTGGCACAGGCTTGCGCAGGAATAAATATCGAGATTCTGTAAAAACAGATGAGATGGAAGCTCCGAAATGTAGCCAGCTGTGCTGCCACTGCTGCCAAGGAACGGTTCGTGTTCCGGACAGTTCCTTTTACGCACTTCAACGTTGCTGGCGCCTCCAACGTTCCACTGTGCCGGCGCGAAGCTATTTTCCGCACGACCAGTCGGTAGTGACGTCAACGCTGATGATTTCCTTCTTGCTTGTTCTGGCACAGGTCTGCGTATGAATGAATATGGGGAGTCTGTAAAAACAGATGAGATGGAAGCTCAGAAACGTAGCCAGCTGCGCTGCCACTGCTGCCAAGGAACGGTTCGTGTTTCGGACAGTTCCTTTAACGCACTTCAACGTTGCTGGCGCCTCCAAAGTCCCACTGCACGGGAGCGAAGCTAAGTTCCGCACGCCCAGTCGGTACTGACGTCAACGCTGATGATTTCCTTCTTGGTTGCTCTGGCACAGGCTCGCGCAGGAATAAATATCGGCATTATGTAAAAAACAGATGAGATGGAAGCTCAGAAACGTAGCCAGCTGTGCTGCCACTGCTGCCAAGGACCGGTTCGTGTTCCGGAGAGTTCTTTTTACGCACTTCAACGTTCCTGGCGCCTCCAACGTTCCACTGCGCCGGCGCGAAGCTAGTTTCCGCAGGCCCAGTCGGTACTGACGTCAACGCTGATGATTTCCTTCTTGCTTACTCTGGCACAGGCTTGCGCAGAAAAAAAAATCGGGATTCTGTAAAAACTGATGAGATGGAAGCTCAGAAACGTAGCCAGCTGCGCTGCCACTGCTGCCATGGAACGGTTCGTGTCCCGGACAGTTCGTTTTACGCACTTCAACGTTGCTGGCGCCTCCAAAGTCCCACTGCGCCAGAGCGAAGCTAGTTTCCGCACGCCCAGTCGGTACTGACGTCAACGCTGATGATTTCCTTCTTGCTTGTTCTGGCACAGGCCTGCACAGGAATGAATATCGAGATTCTGTAAAAACAGATTAGATGGAAGCTCAGAAACGTAGCCAGCTGCGCTGCCACTGCTGCCAAGGAACGGTTCGTGTTCCGGACAGTTCCTTTTACGCACTTCAACGTTCCTGGCGCCTCCAAAGTCCCACTGCGCCGGAGCAAAGCTAGTTTCCGCACGCTCAGTCGGTACGGACGTCAACGCTGATGATTTCCTTCTTGCTTGCTCTGGCACAGCCTTGCGCAGTAATAAATATCGGGATTCTGTAAAAACAGATAAGATGGAAGCTCAGAAACGTAGCCAGCTTCGCTGCCACTACTGCCAAGGAACGGGTTGTGTTCCGGACAGTTCCTTTTACGCACTTCAACGTTCCTGGCGCCTCCAAAGTCCCACTGCGCCGGAGCGAAGCTAGTTTCCGCACGCCCAGTCGGTACTGACGTCAACGCTGATGATTTCCTTCTTGCTTGTTCTGGCACAGGCCTGCACAGGAATGAATATCGAGATTCTGTAAAAACAGATTAGATGGAAGCTCAGAAACGTAGCCAGCTGCGCTGCCACTGCTGCCAAGGAACGGTTCGTGTTCCGGACAGTTCCTTTTACGCACTTCAACGTTCCTGGCGCCTCCAAAGTCCCACTGCGCCGGAGCAAAGCTAGTTTCCGCACGCTCAGTCGGTACGGACGTCAACGCTGATGATTTCCTTCTTGCTTGCTCTGGCACAGCCTTGCGCAGTAATAAATATCGGGATTCTGTAAAACAGATAAGATGGAAGCTCACAAACGTAGCCAGCTTCGCTGCCACTGCTGCCAAGGAACGGGTTGTGTTCCGGACAGTTCCTTTTACGCACTTCAACGTTCCTGGCGCCTCCAAAGTCCCACTGCGCCGGAGCGAAGCTAGTTTCCGCCCGCCCAGTCGGTACTGACGTCAACGCTGATGATTTCCTTCTTGCTTGCACTGGCACAGGCTCGCGCAGGAATAGATATCGGCATTATGTAAAAAACAGATGAGATGGAAGCTCAGAAACGTAGCCAGCTGCGCTGCCACTGCTGCCAAGGAACGGTTTGTGTACCGGACAGTTCCTTTTACGCACTTCAACGTTCCTGGGGCCTCCAAAGTGCCACTGCGCCGGAGCGAGGCTATTTTCCGCACGCCCAGTCGGTACTGACGTCAACGCTGATGATTTCCTTCTTGCTTGCTCTGGCACAGGCTCGCGCAGGAATAAATATCGGTATTATGTAAAAACAGATGAGATGGAAGCTCAGAAACGTAGCCAGCTGCGTTGCCACTGCTGCCAAGGAACGGTTCGCGTTCCGGACATTTCCTTTTACGCACTTCAACGTTCCTGGCGGCTCCGAAGTCCCACTGCGCCGGAGCGAAGCTAGTTTCCGCACACCCAGTCGGTACTGACGTCAACGCTGATGATTTCCTTCTTGCTTGCTCTGGCACAGGCTTGCGCAGGAATGAATGTCGGGATTATGTAAAAACAGATGAGATGGAAGCTCAGAAACGTAGCCAGCTGCGCTGCCACTGCTCCCAAGGAACGGTTCGTGTTCCGGACAGTTCCTTTTACGCACTTCAACGTTCCTGGCGCCTCCAAAGTCCCACTGCGCCGGAGCTGAGCTAGTTTCCGCCCGCCCAGTCGGTACTGACGTCAACGCTGATGATTTCCTTCTTGCTTGCACTGGCACAGGCTTGCGCAGGAATAAATATCAAGATTCTGTAAAAACAAATGAGATGGAAGCTCACAAACGTATCCAGCTGCGCTGCCACTGCTGCCAAGGAACGGTTCGTGTTGCGGACAGTTCCTTTAACGCACTTCAACGTTCCTGGCGCCTCCAAAGTCCCACTGCGCCGGAGCGAAGCTATTTTCCGCACGCCCAGTCGGTACTGACGTCAACGCTGATGATTTCCTTCTTGCTTGCTCTGGCACAGGCTCGCGCAGGAATAAATATCGGTATTATGTAAAAACAGATGAGATGGAAGCTCAGAAACGTAGCCAGCTGCGTTGCCACTGCTGCCAAGGAACGGTTCGCGTTCCGGACATTTCCTTTTACGCACTTCAACGTTCCTGGCGGCTCCAAAGTCCCACTGCGCCGGAGCGAAGCTAGTTTCCGCACGCCCAGTCGGTACTGACGTCAACGCTGATGATTTCCTTCTTGCTTGCTCTGGCACAGGCTTGCGCAGGAATGAATGTCGGGATTATGTAAAAACAGATGAGATGGAAGCTCAGAAACGTAGCCAGCTGCGCTGCCACTGCTCCCAAGGAACGGTTCGTGTTCCGGACAGTTCCTTTTACGCACTTCAACGTTCCTGGCGCCTCCAAAGTCCCACTGCGCCGGAGCTGAGCTAGTTTCCGCCCGCCCAGTCGGTACTGACGTCAACGCTGATGATTTCCTTCTTGCTTGCACTGGCACAGGCTTGCGCAGGAATAAATATCAAGATTCTGTAAAAACAAATGAGATGGAAGCTCACAAACGTATCCAGCTGCGCTGCCACTGCTGCCAAGGAACGGTTTGTGTTGCGGACAGTTCCTTTAACGCACTTCAACGTTCGTGGCGCCTCCAAAGTCCCACTGCGCCGGAGCGAAGCTAGTTTCCGCAAGCCCAGTTGGTACTGACGTCAACGCTGATCATTTCCTTCTTGCTTGCTCTGGCACAGGCTTGCGCAGAAAAAAAAATCGGCATTCTGTAAAAACAGATAAGATGGAAGCTCAGAAACGTAGCCAGCTTCGCTGCCACTGCTGCCAAGGAACGGGTTGTGTTCCGGACAGTTCCTTTTACGCACTTCAACGTTCCTGGCGCCTCCAAAGTCCCACTGCGCCGGAGCGAAGCTAGTTTCCGCCCGCCCAGTCGGTACTGACGTCAACGCTGATGATTTCCTTCTTGCTTGCACTGGCACAGGCTCGCGCAGGAATAAATATCGGCATTATGTAAGAAACAGATGAGATGGAAGCTCAGAAACGTAGCCAGCTGCGCTGCCACTGCTGCCAAGGAACGGTTTGTGTACCGGACAGTTCCTTTTACGCACTTCAACGTTCCTGGGGCCTCCAAAGTGCCACTGCGCCGGAGCGAGGCTATTTTCCGCACGCCCAGTCGGTACTGACGTCCACGCTGATGATTTCCTTCTTGCTTGCTCTGGCACAGGCTCGCGCAGGAATAAATATCGGGATTATGTAAAAACAGATGAGATGGAAGCTCAGAAACGTAGCCAGCTGCGTTGCCACTGCTGCCAAGGAACGGTTCGCGTTCCGGACATTTCCTTTTACGCACTTGAACGTTCCTGGCGGCTCCAAAGTCCCACTGCGCCGGAGCGAAGCTAGTTTCCGCACGCCAGGTCGGTACTGACGTCAACGCTGATGATTTCCTTCTTGCTTGCTCTGGCACAGGCTTGCGCAGGAATGAATATCGGGATTATGTAAAAACAGATGAGATGGAAGCTCAGAAACGTAGCCAGCTGCGCTGCCACTGCTCCCAAGGAACGGTTCGTGTTCCGGACAGTTCCTTTTACGCACTTCAACGTTCCTGGCGCCTCCAAAGTCCCACTGCGCCGGAGCTGAGCTAGTTTCCGCCCGCCCAGTCGGTACTGACGTCAACGCTGATGATTTCCTTCTTGCTTGCACTGGCACAGGCTTGCGCAGGAATAAATATCAAGATTCTGTAAAAACAAATGAGATGGAAGCTCACAAACGTATCCAGCTGCGCTGCCACTGCTGCCAAGGAACGGTTCGTGTTGCGGACAGTTCCTTTAACGCACTTCAACGTTCCTGGCGCCTCCAAAGTCCCACTGCGCCGGAGCGAAGCTATTTTCCGCACGCCCAGTCGGTACTGACGTCAACGCTGATGATTTCCTTCTTGCTTGTTCTGGCACTGGCTTGTGCAGGAATGAATATCGGAATTCTGTAAAAACAGATGAGATGGAAGCTCAGAAACGTAGCCAGCTGCGTTGCCACTGCTGCCAAGGAACGGTTCGCGTTCCGGACATTTCCTTTTACGCACTTCAACGTTCCTTGCGGCTCCAAAGTCCCACTGCGCCGGAGCGAAGCTAGTTTCCGTACGCCCAGTCGGTATTGACGTCAACGCTGATGATTTCCTTCTTGCTTGCTCTGGCACAGGCTTGCGCAGGAATAAATATCAAGATTCTGTAAAAACAAATGAGATGGAAGCTCACAAACGTATCCAGCTGCGCTGCCACTGCTGTCAAGGAACGGTTCGTGTTGCGGACAGTTCCTTTAACGCACTTCAACGTTCCTGGCGCCTCCAAAGTCCCACTGCGCCGGAGCGAAGCTAGTTTCCGCAAGCCCAGTTGGTACTGACGTCAACGCTGGTCATTTCCTTCTTGCTTGCTCTGGCACAGGCTTGCTCAGGAATGAATATCGGGATTCTGTAAAAACAGATGAGATGGAAGCTCAGAAACGTAGCCAGCTGCGCTGCCACTGCTGCCAAGGAACGGTTTGTGTTCCGGACAGTTCCTTTTACGCACTTCAACGTTCCTGGCGCCTCCAAAATCCCACTGCGCCGGAGCGAAGCTAGTTTCCGCACGCCCAGTCGGTACTGACGTCAACGCTGATGATTTCCTTCTTGCTTGCTCTGGCACAGGCTTGCGCAGGAATAAATATCAAGATTCTGTAAAAACAAATGAGATGGAAGCTCACAAACGTATCCAGCTGCGCTGCCACTGCTGCCAAGGAACGGTTTGAGTTGCGGACAGTTTCTTTAACGCACTTCAACGTTCCTGGCGCCTCCAAAGTCCCACTGCGCCGGAGGGAAGCTAGTTTCCGCAAGCCCAGTTGGTACTGACGTCAACGCTGATAATTTCCTTCTTGCTTGCTCTGGCACAGGCTTGCGCAGGAATGAATATCGGGATTCTGTAAAACCAGATGAGATGGAAGCTCAGAAACGTATCCAGCTGCGCTGCCACTGCTGCCAAGGAACGATTTGTGTTCCGGACAGTTCCTTTTACGCACTTCAACGTTCCTGGCGCCTCCAAAGTCCCACTGCGCCGGAGCGAAGCTAGTTTCCGCCCGCCCAGTCGGTACTGACGTCAACGCTGATGATTTCCTTCGTGCTTACTCTGGCACAGGCTTGCGCAGAAAAAAAAAATATTGGGATTCTGTAAAAACTGATGAGATGGAAGCTCAGAAACGTAGCCAGCTGCGCTGCCACTGCTGCCATGGAGCGGTTCGTGTCCCGGACAGTTCTTTTTACGCACTTCAACGTTCCTGTCGCCTCCAAAGTCCCACTGCGCCGGAGCGAAGCTAGTTTCCGCACGCCCAGTCGGTACTGACGTCAACGCTGATGATTTTCTTCTTCCTTACTCTGGCACAGGCTTGCGCAGGAATAAATATCGGGATGCTGTAAAAACAGATGAGATGGAAGCTCAGAAACGTAGCCAGCTGCGCTGCCACTGCTGCCATGGAACGGTTCGTGTTTCGAACAGTGCCTTTTACGCTCTTCAAGGTTCCTGGCGCCTCCAAAGTCCCACTGCGCCGGAGCGAAGCTAGTTTCCGCACGCCCAGTCGGTACTGACGTCAACGCTGATGATTTCCTTCTTGCTTGTTCTGGCACTGGCTTGTGCAGGAATGAATATCGGAATTCTGTAAAAACAGATGAGATGGAAGCTCAGAAACGTAGCCAGCGGCGCTGCCACTGCTGCCAAGGAACGGTTCGTGTTCCGGACAGTTCCTTTTACGCACTTCAACGTTCCTGGCGCCTCCAAAGTCCCACTGCGCCGGAGCGAAGCTATTTTCCGCACGCCCAGTCGGTACTGACGTCAACGCTGATTATTTACTTCTTGCTTGTTCTGGCACAGGCTTGCGCAGGAATAAATATCGAGATTCTGTAAAAACAGATGAGATGGAAGCTCCGAAACGTAGCCAGCTGTGCTGCCACTGCTGCCAAGGAACGGTTCGTGTTCCGGACAGTTCCTTTTACGCACTTCAACGTTGCTGGCGCCTCCAGCGTTCCACTGTGCCGGAGCGAAGCTATTTTCCGCACGCCCAGTCGGTACTGACGTCAACGCTGATGATTTCCTTCTTGCTTGTTCTGGCACAGGCCTGCGTATGAATGAATATCGGGAGTCTGTAAAAACAGATGAGATGGAAGCTCAGAAACGTAGCCAGCTGCGCTGCCACTGCTGCCAAGGAACGGTTTGTGTTCCGGACAGTTCCTTTTACGCACTTCAACGTTCCTGGCGCCTCCAAAATCCCACTGCGCCGGAGCGAAGCTAGTTTCCGCACGCCCAGTCGGTACTGACGTCAACGCTGATGATTTCCTTCTTGCTTGCTCTGGCACAGGCTTGCGCAGGAATAAATATCAAGATTCTGTAAAAACAAATGAGATGGAAGCTCACAAACGTATCCAGCTGCGCTGCCACTGCTGCCAAGGAACGGTTTGAGTTGCGGACAGTTTCTTTAACGCACTTCAACGTTCCTGGCGCCTCCAAAGTCCCACTGCGCCGGAGCGAAGCTAGTTTCCGCAAGCCCAGTTGGTACTGACGTCAACGCTGATCATTTCCTTCTTGCTTGCTCTGGCACAGGCTTGCGCAGGAATGAATATCGGGATTCTGTAAAACCAGATGAGATGGAAGCTCAGAAACGTATCCAGCTGCGCTGCCACTGCTGCCAAGGAACGATTTGTGTTCCGGACAGTTCCTTTTACGCACTTCAACGTTCCTGGCGCCTCCAAAGTCCCACTGCGCCGGAGCGAAGCTAGTTTCCGCCCGCCCAGTCGGTACTGACGTCAACGCTGATGATTTCCTTCGTGCTTACTCTGGCACAGGCTTGCGCAGAAAAAAAAAATATTGGGATTCTGTAAAAACTGATGAGATGGAAGCTCAGAAACGTAGCCAGCTGCGCTGCCACTGCTGCCATGGAGCGGTTCGTGTCCCGGACAGTTCTTTTTACGCACTTCAACGTTCCTGTCGCCTCCAAAGTCCCACTGCGCCGGAGCGAAGCTAGTTTCCGCACGCCCAGTCGGTACTGACGTCAACGCTGATGATTTTCTTCTTCCTTACTCTGGCACAGGCTTGCGCAGGAATAAATATCGGGATGCTGTAAAAACAGATGAGATGGAAGCTCAGAAACGTAGCCAGCTGCGCTGCCACTGCTGCCATGGAACGGTTCGTGTTTCGAACAGTGCCTTTTACGCTCTTCAAGGTTCCTGGCGCCTCCAAAGTCCCACTGCGCCGGAGCGAAGCTAGTTTCCGCACGCCCAGTCGGTACTGACGTCAACGCTGATGATTTCCTTCTTGCTTGTTCTGGCACTGGCTTGTGCAGGAATGAATATCGGAATTCTGTAAAAACAGATGAGATGGAAGCTCAGAAACGTAGCCAGCGGCGCTGCCACTGCTGCCAAGGAACGGTTCGTGTTCCGGACAGTTCCTTTTACGCACTTCAACGTTCCTGGCGCCTCCAAAGTCCCACTGCGCCGGAGCGAAGCTATTTTCCGCACGCCCAGTCGGTACTGACGTCAACGCTGATTATTTACTTCTTGCTTGTTCTGGCACAGGCTTGCGCAGGAATAAATATCGAGATTCTGTAAAAACAGATGAGATGGAAGCTCCGAAACGTAGCCAGCTGTGCTGCCACTGCTGCCAAGGAACGGTTCGTGTTCCGGACAGTTCCTTTTACGCACTTCAACGTTGCTGGCGCCTCCAGCGTTCCACTGTGCCGGAGCGAAGCTATTTTCCGCACGCCCAGTCGGTACTGACGTCAACGCTGATGATTTCCTTCTTGCTTGTTCTGGCACAGGCCTGCGTATGAATGAATATCGGGAGTCTGTAAAAACAGATGAGATGGAAGCTCAGAAACGTAGCCAGCTGCGCTGCCACTGCTGCCAAGGAACGGTTCGTGTTTCGGACAGTTCCTTTAACGCACTTCAACGTTGCTGGCGCCTCCAAAGTCCCACTGCACGGGAGCGAAGCTAAGATCCGCACGCCCAGTCGGTACTGACGTCAACGCTGATGATTTCCTTCTTGGTTGCTCTGGCACAGGCTCGCGCAGGAATAAATATCGGCATTATGTAAAAAACAGATGAGATGGAAGCTCAGAAACGTAGCCAGCTGTGCTGCCACTGCTGCCAAGGACCGGTTCGTGTTCCGGAGAGTTCTTTTTACGCACTTCAACGTTCCTGGCGCCTCCAACGTTCCACTGCGCCGGCGCGAAGCTAGTTTCCGCAGGCCCAGTCGGTACTGACGTCAACGCTGATGATTTCCTTCTTGCTTACTCTGGCACAGGCTTGCGCAGAAAAAAAAAATCGGGATTCTGTAAAAACTGATGAGATGGAAGCTCAGAAACGTAGCCAGCTGCGCTGCCACTGCTGCCATGGAACGGTTCGTGTCCCGGACAGTTCGTTTTACGCACTTCAACGTTGCTGGCGCCTCCAAAGTCCCACTGCGCCAGAGCAAAGCTAGTTTCCGCACGCCCAGTCGGTACTTACGTCAACGCTGATGATTTCCTTCTTGCTTGTTCTGGCACAGGCCTGCACAGGAATGAATATCGAGATTCTGTAAAAAGAGATTAGATGGAAGCTCAGAAACGTAGCCAGCTGCGCTGCCACTGCTGCCAAGGAACGGTTCGTGTTCCGGACAGTTCCTTTTACGCACTTCAACGTTCCTGGCGCCTCCAAAGTCCCACTGCGCCGGAGCAAAGCTAGTTTCCGCACGCTCAGTCGGTACGGACGTCAACGCTGATGATTTCCTTCTTGCTTGCTCTGGCACAGCCTTGCGCAGTAATAAATATCGGGATTCTGTAAAAACAGATAAGATGGAAGCTCAGAAACGTAGCCAGCTTCGCTGCCACTGCTGCCAAGGAACGGGTTGTGTTCCGGACAGTTCCTTTTACGCACTTCAACGTTCCTGGGGCCTCCAAAGTGCCACTGCGCCGGAGCGAGGCTATTTTTCGCACGCCCAGTCGGTACTGACGTCAACGCTGATGATTTCCTTCTTGCTTGCTCTGGCACAGGCTCGCGCAGGAATAAATATCGGGATTATGTAAAAACAGATGAGATGGAAGCTCAGAAACGTAGCCAGCTGCGTTGCCACTGCTGCCAAGGAACGGTTCGCGTTCCGGACATTTCCTTTTACGCACTTCAACGTTCCTGGCGGCTCCAATGTCCCACTGCGCCGGAGCGAAGCTAGTTTCCGTACGCCCAGTCGGTACTGACGTCTACGCTGATGATTTCCTTCTTGCTTGCTCTGGCACAGGCTTGCGCAGGAATGAATATCGGGATTATGTAAAAACAGATGAGATGGAAGCTCAGAAACGTAGCCAGCTGCGCTGCCACTGCTCCCAAGGAACGGTTCGTGTTCCGGACAGTTCCTTTTACGCACTTCAACGTTCCTGGCGCCTCCAAAGTCCCACTGCGCCGGAGCTGAGCTAGTTTCCGCCCGCCCAGTCGCCCAGTCGGTACTGACGTCAACGCTGATGATTTCCTTCTTGCTTGCACTGGCACAGGCTTGCGCAGGAATAAATATCAAGATTCTGTAAAAACAAATGAGATGGAAGCTCACAAACGTATCCAGCTGCGCTGCCACTGCTGCCATGGAGCGGTTCGTGTCCCGGACAGTTCTTTTTACGCACTTCAACGTTCCTGTCGCCTCCAAAGTCCCACTGCGCCGGAGCGAAGCTAGTTTCCGCACGCCCAGTCGGTACTGACGTCAACGCTGATGATTTTCTTCTTCCTTACTCTGGCACAGGCTTGCGCAGGAATAAATATCGGGATGCTGTAAAAACAGATGAGATGGAAGCTCAGAAACGTAGCCAGCTGCGCTGCCACTGCTGCCATGGAACGGTTCGTGTTTCGAACAGTGCCTTTTACGCTCTTCAAGGTTCCTGGCGCCTCCAAAGTCCCACTGCGCCGGAGCGAAGCTAGTTTCCGCACGCCCAGTCGGTACTGACGTCAACGCTGATGATTTCCTTCTTGCTTGTTCTGGCACTGGCTTGTGCAGGAATGAATATCGGAATTCTGTAAAAACAGATGAGATGGAAGCTCAGAAACGTAGCCAGCGGCGCTGCCACTGCTGCCAAGGAACGGTTCGTGTTCCGGACAGTTCCTTTTACGCACTTCAACGTTCCTGGCGCCTCCAAAGTCCCACTGCGCCGGAGCGAAGCTATTTTCCGCAAGCCCAGTTGGTACTGACGTCAACGCTGGTCATTTCCTTCTTGCTTGCTCTGGCACAGGCTTGCTCAGGAATGAATATCGGGATTCTGTAAAAACAGATGAGATGGAAGCTCAGAAACGTAGCCAGCTGCGCTGCCACTGCTGCCAAGGAACGGTTTGTGTTCCGGACAGTTCCTTTTACGCACTTCAACGTTCCTGGCGCCTCCAAAATCCCACTGCGCCGGAGCGAAGCTAGTTTCCGCACGCCCAGTCGGTACTGACGTCAACGCTGATGATTTCCTTCTTGCTTGCTCTGGCACAGGCTTGCGCAGGAATAAATATCAAGATTCTGTAAAAACAAATGAGATGGAAGCTCACAAACGTATCCAGCTGCGCTGCCACTGCTGCCAAGGAACGGTTTGAGTTGCGGACAGTTTCTTTAACGCACTTCAACGTTCCTGGCGCCTCCAAAGTCCCACTGCGCCGGAGCGAAGCTAGTTTCCGCAAGCCCAGTTGGTACTGACGTCAACGCTGATCATTTCCTTCTTGCTTGCTCTGGCACAGGCTTGCGCAGGAATAAATATCGGCATTATGTAAAAAACAGATGAGATGGAAGCTCAGAAACGTAGCCAGCTGTGCTGCCACTGCTGCCAAGGACCGGTTCGTGTTCCGGAGAGTTCTTTTTACGCACTTCAACGTTCCTGGCGCCTCCAACGTTCCACTGCGCCGGCGCGAAGCTAGTTTCCGCAGGCCCAGTCGGTACTGACGTCAACGCTGATGATTTCCTTCTTGCTTACTCTGGCACAGGCTTGCGCAGAAAAAAAAAATCGGGATTCTGTAAAAACTGATGAGATGGAAGCTCAGAAACGTAGCCAGCTGCGCTGCCACTGCTGCCATGGAACGGTTCGTGTCCCGGACAGTTCGTTTTACGCACTTCAACGTTGCTGGCGCCTCCAAAGTCCCACTGCGCCAGAGCAAAGCTAGTTTCCGCACGCCCAGTCGGTACTGACGTCAACGCTGATGATTTCCTTCTTGCTTGTTCTGGCACAGGCCTGCACAGGAATGAATATCGAGATTCTGTAAAAAGAGATTAGATGGAAGCTCAGAAACGTAGCCAGCTGCGCTGCCACTGCTGCCAAGGAACGGTTCGTGTTCCGGACAGTTCCTTTTACGCACTTCAACGTTCCTGGCGCCTCCAAAGTCCCACTGCGCCGGAGCAAAGCTAGTTTCCGCACGCTCAGTCGGTACGGACGTCAACGCTGATGATTTCCTTCTTGCTTGCTCTGGCACAGCCTTGCGCAGTAATAAATATCGGGATTCTGTAAAAACAGATAAGATGGAAGCTCAGAAACGTAGCCAGCTTCGCTGCCACTGCTGCCAAGGAACGGGTTGTGTTCCGGACAGTTCCTTTTACGCACTTCAACGTTCCTGGGGCCTCCAAAGTGCCACTGCGCCGGAGCGAGGCTATTTTTCGCACGCCCAGTCGGTACTGACGTCAACGCTGATGATTTCCTTCTTGCTTGCTCTGGCACAGGCTCGCGCAGGAATAAATATCGGGATTATGTAAAAACAGATGAGATGGAAGCTCAGAAACGTAGCCAGCTGCGTTGCCACTGCTGCCAAGGAACGGTTCGCGTTCCGGACATTTCCTTTTACGCACTTCAACGTTCCTGGCGGCTCCAATGTCCCACTGCGCCGGAGCGAAGCTAGTTTCCGTACGCCCAGTCGGTACTGACGTCTACGCTGATGATTTCCTTCTTGCTTGCTCTGGCACAGGCTTGCGCAGGAATGAATATCGGGATTATGTAAAAACAGATGAGATGGAAGCTCAGAAACGTAGCCAGCTGCGCTGCCACTGCTCCCAAGGAACGGTTCGTGTTCCGGACAGTTCCTTTTACGCACTTCAACGTTCCTGGCGCCTCCAAAGTCCCACTGCGCCGGAGCTGAGCTAGTTTCCGCCCGCCCAGTCGCCCAGTCGGTACTGACGTCAACGCTGATGATTTCCTTCTTGCTTGCACTGGCACAGGCTTGCGCAGGAATAAATATCAAGATTCTGTAAAAACAAATGAGATGGAAGCTCACAAACGTATCCAGCTGCGCTGCCACTGCTGCCAAGGAACGGTTCGTGTTGCGGACAGTTCCTTTAACGCACTTCAACGTTCCTGGCGCCTCCAAAGTCCCACTGCGCCGGAGCGAAGCTATTTTCCGCACGCCCAGTCGGTACTGACGTCAACGCTGATGATTTCCTTCTTGCTTGTTCTGGCACTGGCTTGTGCAGGAATGAATATCGGAATTCTGTAAAAACAGATGAGATGGAAGCTCAGAAACGTAGCCAGCTGCGTTGCCACTGCTGCCAAGGAACGGTTCGCGTTCCGGACATTTCCTTTTACGCACTTCAACGTTCCTTGCGGCTCCAAAGTCCCACTGCGCCGGAGCGAAGCTAGTTTCCGTACGCCCAGTCGGTATTGACGTCAACGCTGATGATTTCCTTCTTGCTTGCTCTGGCACAGGCTTGCGCAGGAATAAATATCAAGATTCTGTAAAAACAAATGAGATGGAAGCTCACAAACGTATCCAGCTGCGCTGCCACTGCTGTCAAGGAACGGTTCGTGTTGCGGACAGTTCCTTTAACGCACTTCAACGTTCCTGGCGCCTCCAAAGTCCCACTGCGCCGGAGCGAAGCTAGTTTCCGCAAGCCCAGTTGGTACTGACGTCAACGCTGGTCATTTCCTTCTTGCTTGCTCTGGCACAGGCTTGCTCAGGAATGAATATCGGGATTCTGTAAAAACAGATGAGATGGAAGCTCAGAAACGTAGCCAGCTGCGCTGCCACTGCTGCCAAGGAACGGTTTGTGTTCCGGACAGTTCCTTTTACGCACTTCAACGTTCCTGGCGCCTCCAAAATCCCACTGCGCCGGAGCGAAGCTAGTTTCCGCACGCCCAGTCGGTACTGACGTCAACGCTGATGATTTCCTTCTTGCTTGCTCTGGCACAGGCTTGCGCAGGAATAAATATCAAGATTCTGTAAAAACAAATGAGATGCAAGCTCACAAACGTATCCAGCGGCGCTGCCACTGCTGCCAAGGAACGGTTTGAGTTGCGGACAGTTTCTTTAACGCACTTCAACGTTCCTGGCGCCTCCAAAGTCCCACTGCGCCGGAGCGAAGCTAGTTTCCGCAAGCCCAGTTGGTACTGACGTCAACGCTGATCATTTCCTTCTTGCTTGCTCTGGCACAGGCTTGCGCAGGAATGAATATCGGGATTCTGTAAAACCAGATGAGATGGAAGCTCAGAAACGTATCCAGCTGCGCTGCCACTGCTGCCAAGGAACGATTTGTGTTCCGGACAGTTCCTTTTACGCACTTCAACGTTCCTGGCGCCTCCAAAGTCCCACTGCGCCGGAGCGAAGCTAGTTTCCGCCCGCCCAGTCGGTACTGACGTCAACGCTGATGATTTCCTTCGTGCTTACTCTGGCACAGGCTTGCGCAGAAAAAAAAATATTGGGATTCTGTAAAAACTGATGAGATGGAAGCTCAGAAACGTAGCCAGCTGCGCTGCCACTGCTGCCATGGAGCGGTTCGTGTCCCGGACAGTTCTTTTTACGCACTTCAACGTTCCTGTCGCCTCCAAAGTCCCACTGCGCCGGAGCGAAGCTAGTTTCCGCACGCCCAGTCGGTACTGACGTCAACGCTGATGATTTTCTTCTTCCTTACTCTGGCACAGGCTTGCGCAGGAATAAATATCGGGATGCTGTAAAAACAGATGAGATGGAAGCTCAGAAACGTAGCCAGCTGCGCTGCCACTGCTGCCATGGAACGGTTCGTGTTTCGAACAGTGCCTTTTACGCTCTTCAAGGTTCCTGGCGCCTCCAAAGTCCCACTGCGCCGGAGCGAAGCTAGTTTCCGCACGCCCAGTCGGTACTGACGTCAACGCTGATGATTTCCTTCTTGCTTGTTCTGGCACTGGCTTGTGCAGGAATGAATATCGGAATTCTGTAAAAACAGATGAGATGGAAGCTCAGAAACGTAGCCAGCGGCGCTGCCACTGCTGCCAAGGAACGGTTCGTGTTCCGGACAGTTCCTTTTACGCACTTCAACGTTCCTGGCGCCTCCAAAGTCCCACTGCGCCGGAGCGAAGCTATTTTCCGCACGCCCAGTCGGTACTGACGTCAACGCTGATTATTTACTTCTTGCTTGTTCTGGCACAGGCTTGCGCAGGAATAAATATCGAGATTCTGTAAAAACAGATGAGATGGAAGCTCCGAAACGTAGCCAGCTGTGCTGCCACTGCTGCCAAGGAACGGTTCGTGTTCCGGACAGTTCCTTTTACGCACTTCAACGTTGCTGGCGCCTCCAGCGTTCCACTGTGCCGGAGCGAAGCTATTTTCCGCACGCCCAGTCGGTACTGACGTCAACGCTGATGATTTCCTTCTTGCTTGTTCTGGCACAGGCCTGCGTATGACTGAATATCGGGAGTCTGTAAAAACAGATGAGATGGAAGCTCAGAAACGTAGCCAGCTGCGCTGCCACTGCTGCCAAGGAACGGTTCGTGTTTCGGACAGTTCCTTTAACGCACTTCAACGTTGCTGGCGCCTCCAAAGTCCCACTGCACGGGAGCGAAGCTAAGATCCGCACGCCCAGTCGGTACTGACGTCAACGCTGATGATTTCCTTCTTGGTTGCTCTGGCACAGGCTCGCGCAGGAATAAATATCGGCATTATGTAAAAAACAGATGAGATGGAAGCTCAGAAACGTAGCCAGCTGTGCTGCCACTGCTGCCAAGGACCGGTTCGTGTTCCGGAGAGTTCTTTTTACGCACTTCAACGTTCCTGGCGCCTCCAACGTTCCACTGCGGCGGCGCGAAGCTAGTTTCCGCAGGCCCAGTCGGTACTGACGTCAACGCTGATGATTTCCTTCTTGCTTACTCTGGCACAGGCTTGCGCAGAAAAAAAAAATCGGGATTCTGTAAAAACTGATGAGATGGAAGCTCAGAAACGTAGCCAGCTGCGCTGCCACTGCTGCCATGGAACGGTTCGTGTCCCGGACAGTTCGTTTTACGCACTTCAACGTTGCTGGCGCCTCCAAAGTCCCACTGCGCCAGAGCAAAGCTAGTTTCCGCACGCCCAGTCGGTACTGACGTCAACGCTGATGATTTCCTTCTTGCTTGTTCTGGCACAGGCCTGCACAGGAATGAATATCGAGATTCTGTAAAAAGAGATTAGATGGAAGCTCAGAAACGTAGCCAGCTGCGCTGCCACTGCTGCCAAGGAACGGGTTGTGTTCCGGACAGTTCCTTTTACGCACTTCAACGTTCCTGGGGCCTCCAAAGTGCCACTGCGCCGGAGCGAGGCTATTTTTCGCACGCCCAGTCGGTACTGACGTCAACGCTGATGATTTCCTTCTTGCTTGCTCTGGCACAGGCTCGCGCAGGAATAAATATCGGGATTATGTAAAAACAGATGAGATGGAAGCTCAGAAACGTAGCCAGCTGCGTTGCCACTGCTGCCAAGGAACGGTTCGCGTTCCGGACATTTCCTTTTACGCACTTCAACGTTCCTGGCGGCTCCAATGTCCCACTGCGCCGGAGCGAAGCTAGTTTCCGTACGCCCAGTCGGTACTGACGTCTACGCTGATGATTTCCTTCTTGCTTGCTCTGGCACAGGCTTGCGCAGGAATGAATATCGGGATTATGTAAAAACAGATGAGATGGAAGCTCAGAAACGTAGCCAGCTGCGCTGCCACTGCTCCCAAGGAACGGTTCGTGTTCCGGACAGTTCCTTTTACGCACTTCAACGTTCCTGGCGCCTCCAAAGTCTCACTGCGCCGGAGCTGAGCTAGTTTCCGCCCGCCCAGTCGCCCAGTCGGTACTGACGTCAACGCTGATGATTTCCTTCTTGCTTGCACTGGCACAGGCTTGCGCAGGAATAAATATCAAGATTCTGTAAAAACAAATGAGATGGAAGCTCACAAACGTATCCAGCTGCGCTGCCACTGCTGCCAAGGAACGGTTCGTGTTGCGGACAGTTCCTTTAACGCACTTCAACGTTCCTGGCGCCTCCAAAGTCCCACTGCGCCGGAGCGAAGCTATTTTCCGCACGCCCAGTCGGTACTGACGTCAACGCTGATGATTTCCTTCTTGCTTGTTCTGGCACTGGCTTGTGCAGGAATGAATATCGGAATTCTGTAAAAACAGATGAGATGGAAGCTCAGAAACGTAGCCAGCTGCGTTGCCACTGCTGCCAAGGAACGGTTCGCGTTCCGGACATTTCCTTTTACGCACTTCAACGTTCCTGGCGCCTCCAAAGTCCCACTGCGCCGGAGCGAAGCTAGTTTCCGCAAGCCCAGTTGGTAATGACGTCAACGCTGGTCATTTCCTTCTTGCTTGCTCTGGCACAGGCTTGCGCAGGAATGAATATCGGGATTCTGTAAAAACAGATGAGATGGAAGCTCAGAAACGTAGCCAGCTGCGCTGCCACTGCTGCCAAGGAACGGTTTGTGTTCCGGACAGTTCCTTTTGCGCACTTCAACGTTCCTGGCGCCTCCAAAATCCCACTGCGCCGGAGCGAAGCTAGTTTCCGCACGCCCAGTGGGTACTGACGTCAACGCTGATGATTTCCTTCTTGCTTGCTCTGGCACAGGCTTGCGCAGGAATAAATATCAAGATTCTGTAAAAACAAATGAGATGGAAGCTCACAAGCGTATCCAGCTGCGCTGCCACTGCTGCCAAGGAACGGTTTGTGTTGCGGACAGTTCCTTTAACGCACTTCAACGTTCCTGGCGCCTCCAAAGTCCCACTGCGCCGGAGCGAAGCTAGTTTCCGCAAGCCCAGTTGGTACTGATGTCAACGCTGATTATTTCCTTCTTGCTTGCACTGGCACAGGCTTGCGCAGGAATGAATATCGGGATTCTGTAAAACCAGATGAGATGGAAGCTCAGAAACGTAGCCAGCTGCGCTGCCACTGCTGCCAAGGAACGATTTGTGTTCCGGACAGTTCCTGTTACGCACTTCAACGTTCCTGGCGCCTCCAAAGTCCCACTGCGCCGGAGCGAAGCTAGTTTCCGCCCGCCCAGTCGGTACTGACGTCAACGCTGATGATTTCCTTCTTGCTTGCACTGGCACAGGCTCGCGCAGGAATAAATATCGGCATTATGTAAAAAACAGATGAGATGGAAGCTCAGAAACGTAGCCAGCTGCGCTGCCACTGCTGCCAAGGAACGGTTTGTGTACCGGACAGTTCCTTTTACGCACTTCAACGTTCCTGGGGCCTCCAAAGTGCCACTGCGCCGGAGCGAGGCTATTTTCCGCACGCCCAGTCGGTACTGACGTCAACGCTGATGATTTCCTTCTTGCTTGCTCTGGCACAGGCTCGCGCAGGAATAAATATCGCGATTATGTAAAAACAGATGAGATGGAAGCTCAGAAACGTAGCCAGCTGCGTTGCCACTGCTGCCAAGGAACGGTTCGCGTTCCGGACATTTCCTTTTACGCACTTGAACGTTCCTGGCGGCTCCAAAGTCCCACTGCGCAGGAGCGAAGCTAGTTTCCGTACGCCCAGTCGGTACTGACGTCAACGCTGATGATTTTCTTCTTCCTTACTCTGGCACAGGCTTGCGCAGGAATAAATATCGGGATGCTGTAAAAGCAGATGAGATGGAAGCTCAGAAACGTAGCCAGCTGCGCTGCCACTGCTGCCATGGAACGGTTCGTGTTTCGAACAGTTCCGTTTACGCTCTTCAAGGTTCCTGGCGCCTCCAAAGTCCCACTGCGCCGGAGCGAAGCTAGTTTCCGCACGCCCAGTCGGTACTGACGTCAACGCTGATGATTTCCTTCTTGCTTGCTCTGGCAAAGGCTTGCGCAGGAATGAATATCGGGATTATGTAAAAACAGATCAGATGGAAGCTCAGAAACGTAGCCAGCTGCGCTGCCACTGCTCCCAAGGAACGGTTGGTGTTCCGGACAGTTCCTTTTACGCACTTCAACGTTCCTGGCGCCTCCAAAGTCCCACTGCGCAGGAGCGAAGCTAGTTTCCGCCCGCCCAGTCGGTACTGACGTCAACGCTGATGATTTCCTTCTTGCTTGCACTGGCACAGGCTTGCGCAGGAATAAATATCAAGATTCTGTAAAAACAAATGAGATGGAAGCTCACAAACGTATCCAGCTGCGCTGCCACTGCTTCCAAGGAACGGTTCGTGTTGCGGACAGTTCCTTTAACGCACTTCAACGTTCGTGGCGCC
Source organism: Amblyomma americanum (assembly GCF_052857255.1). Taxonomy (NCBI): domain Eukaryota; kingdom Metazoa; phylum Arthropoda; class Arachnida; order Ixodida; family Ixodidae; genus Amblyomma; species Amblyomma americanum. The sequence continues at coordinate 466,904,037 of NC_135497.1, forward strand.
TCCAAAGTCCCACTGCGCCGGAGCGAAGCTATATTCCGCACGCCCAGTCGGTACTGACGTCAACGCTGATGATTTCCTTCTTGATTGCTCTGGTACAGGCTCGCGCAGGAATAAATATCGGCATTATGTAAAAAACAGATGAGATGGAAGCTCAGAAACGTAGCCAGCTGTGCTGCCACTGCTGCCAAGGACCGGTTCGTGTTCCGGAGAGTTCTTTTTACGCACTTCAACGTTCCTGGCGCCTCCAACGTTCCACTGCGCCGGCGCGAAGCTATTTTCCGCACGCCCAGTCGGTACTGACGTCAACGCTGATGATTTCCTTCTTGCTTGTTCTGGCACAGGCCTGCGTATGAATGAATATCGGGAGTCTGTAAAAACAGATGAGATGGAAGCTCAGAAACGTAGCCAGCTGCGCTGCCACTGCTGCCAAGGAACGGTTCGTGTTTCGGACAGTTCCTTTAACGCACTTCAACGTTGCTGGCGCCTCCAAAGTCCCACTGCACGGGAGCGAAGCTAAGTTCCGCACGCGCAGTCGGTACTGACGTCAACGCTGATGATTTCCTTCTTGGTTGCTCTGGCACAGGCTCGCGCAGGAATAAATATCGGCATTATGTAAAAAACAGATGAGATGGAAGCTCAGAAACGTAGCCAGCTGTGCTGCCACTGCTGCCAAGGACCGGTTCGTGTTCCGGAGAGTTCTTTTTACGCACTTCAACGTTCCTGGCGCCTCCAACGTTCCACTGCGCCGGCGCGAAGCTAGTTTCCGCAGGCCCAGTCGGTACTGACGTCAACGCTGATGATTTCCTTCTTGCTTACTCTGGCACAGGCTTGCGCAGAAAAAGAAAATCGGGATTCTGTAAAAACTGATGAGATGGAAGCTCAGAAACATAGCCAGCTGCGCTGCCACTGCTGCCATGGAACGGTTCGTGTCCCGGACAGTTCGTTTTACGCACTTCAACGTTGCTGGCGCCTCCAAAGTCCCACTGCGCCAGAGCAAAGCTAGTTTCCGCACGCCCAGTCGGTACTGACGTCAACGCTGATGATTTCCTTCTTGCTTGTTCTGGCACAGGCCTGCACAGGAATGAATATTGAGATTCTGTAAAAACAGATTAGATGGAAGCTCAGAAACGTAGCCAGCTGCGCTGCCACTGCTGCCAAGGAACGGTTCGTGTTCCGGACAGTTCCTTTTACGCACTTCAACGTTCCTGGCGCCTCCAAAGTCCCACTGCGCCGGAGCAAAGCTAGTTTCCGCACGCTCAGTCGGTACGGACGTCAACGCTGATGATTTCCTTCTTGCTTGCTCTGGCACAGCCTTGCGCAGTAATAAATATCGGGATTCTGTAAAAACAGATAAGATGGAAGCTCAGAAACGTAGCCAGCTTCGCTGCCACTGCTGCCAAGGAACGGGTTGTGTTCCGGACAGTTCCTTTTACGCACTTCAACGTTCCTGGGGCCTCCAAAGTGCCACTGCGCCGGAGCGAGGCTATTTTCCGCACGCCCAGTCGGTACTGACGTCAACGCTGATGATTTCCTTCTTGCTTGCTCTGGCACAGGCTCGCGCAGGAATATATATCGGGATTACGTAAAAACAGATGAGATGGAAGCTCAGAAACGTAGCCAGCTGCGTTGCCACTGCTGCCAAGGAACGGTTCGCGTTCCGGACATTTCCTTTTACGCACTTCAACGTTCCTGGCGGCTCCAATGTCCCACTGCGCCGGAGCGAAGCTAGATTCCGTACGCCCAGTCGGTACTGACGTCAACGCTGATGATTTCCTTCTTGCTTGCTCTGGCACTGGCTTGTGCAGGAATGAATATCGGAATTCTGTAAAAACAGATGAGATGGAAGATCAGAAACGTAGCCAGCTGCGTTGCCACTGCTGCCAAGGAACGGTTCGCGTTCCGGACATTTCCTTTTACGCACTTCAACGTTCCTGGTGGCTCCAAAGTCCCACTGCGCCGGAGCGAAGCTAGTTTCCGTACGCCCAGTCGGTACTGACGTCAACGCTGATGATTTCCTTCTTGCTTGCTCGGGCTCAGGCTTGCGCAGGAATGAATATCGGGATTATGTAAAAACAGATGAGATGGAAGCTCAGAAACGTAGCCAGCTGCGCTGCCACTGCTCCCAAGGAACGGTTCGTGTTCCGGACAGTTCCTTTTACGCACTTCAACGTTCCTGGCGCCTCCAAAGTCCCACTGCGCCGGAGCTGAGCTAGTTTCCGCCCGCCCAGTCGGTACTGACGTCAACGCTGATGATTTCCTTCTTGCTTGCACTGGCACAGGCTTGCGCTGGAATAAATATCAAGATTCTGTAAAAACAAATGAGATGGAAGCTCACAAACGTATCCAGCTGCGCTGCCACTGCTGCCAAGGAACGGTTCGTGTTGCGGACAGTTCCTTTAACGCACTTCAACGTTCCTGGCGCCTCCAAAGTCCCACTGCGCCGGAGCGAAGCTATTTTCCGCACGCCGAGTCGGTGCTGACGTCAACGCTGATGATTTCCTTCTTGCTTGTTCTGGCACAGGCCTGCGCTTGAATGAATATCGGGAGTCTGTAAAAACAGATGAGATGGAAGCTCAGAAACGTAGCCAGCTGCGCTGCCACTGCTGCCAAGGAACGGTTCGTGTTCCGGACACTTCCTTTAACGCACTTCAACGTTCCTGGCGCCTCCAAAATCCCACTGCGCCGGAGCGAAGCTAGTTTCCGCACGCCCAGTCGGTACTGACGTCAACGCTGATGATTTCCTTCTTGCTTGCTCTGGCACACGCTTGCGCAGGAATAAATATCAAGATTCTGTAAAAACAGATGAGATGGAAGCTCAGAAACGTAGCCAGCTGCGCTGCCACTGCTGCCAAGGAACGGTTCGTGTTGCGGACAGTTCCTTTAACGCACTTCAACGTTCCTGGCGCCTCCAAAGTCCCACTGCGCCGGAGCGAAGCTAGTTTCCGCAAGCCCAGTTGGTACTGACGTCAACGCTGGTCATTTCCTTCTTGCTTGCTCTGGCACAGGCTTGCGCAGGAATGAATATCGGGATTCTGTAAAAACAGATGAGATGGAAGCTCAGAAACATATCCAGCTGCGCTGCCACTGCTGCCAAGGAACGGTTTGTGTTGCGGACAGTTCCTTTAACGCACTTCAACGTTCCTGGCGCCTCCAAAGTCCCACTGCGCCGGAGCGAAGCTAGTTTCCGCAAGCCCAGTTGGTACTGACGTCAACGCTGATCATTTCCTTCTTGCTTGCTCTGGCACAGGCTTGCGCAGGAATGAATATCGGGATTCTGTAAAACCAGATGAGATGGAAGCTCAGAAACGTAGCCAGCTGCGCTGCCACTGCTGCCAAGGAACGGTTTGTGTACCGGACAGTTCCTTTTACGCACTTCAACGTTCCTGGGGCCTCCAAAGTGCCACTGCGCCGGAGCGAGGCTATTTTCCGCACGCCCAGTCGGTACTGACGTCAACGCTGATGATTTCCTTCTTGCTTGCTCTGGCACAGGCTCGCGCAGGAATAAATATCGGGATTATGTAAAAACAGATGAGATGGAAGCTCAGAAACGTAGCCAGCTGCGTTGCCACTGCTGCCAAGGAACGGTTCGCGTTCCGGACATTTCCTTTTACGCACTTGAACGTTCCTGGCGGCTCCAAAGTCCCACTGCGCAGGAGCGAAGCTAGTTTCCGTACGCCCAGTCGGTACTGACGTCAACGCTGATGATTTTCTTCTTCCTTACTCTGGCACAGGCTTGCGCAGGAATAAATATCGGGATGCTGTAAAAACAGATGAGATGGAAGCTCAGAAACGTAGCCAGCTGCGCTGCCACTGCTGCCATGGAACGGTTCGTGTTTCGAACAGTTCCGTTTACGCTCTTCAAGGTTCCTGGCGCCTCCAAAGTCCCACTGCGCCGGAGCGAAGCTAGTTTCCGCACGCCCAGTCGGTACTGACGTCAACGCTGATGATTTCCTTCTTGCTTGCTCTGGCACAGGCTTGCGCAGGAATGAATATCGGGATTATGTAAAAACAGATGAGATGGAAGCTCAGAAACGTAGCCAGCTGCGCTGCCACTGCTCCCAAGGAACGGTTCGTGTTCCGGACAGTTCCTTTTACGCACTTCAACGTTCCTGGCACCTCCAAAGTCCCACTGCGCCGGAGCGAAGCTAGTTTCCGCCCGCCCAGTCGGTACTGACGTCAACGCTGATGATTTCCTTCTTGCTTGCACTGGCACAGGCTTGCGCAGGAATAAATATCAAGATTCTGTAAAAACAAATGAGATGGAAGCTCACAAACGTATCCAGCTGCGCTGCCACTGCTTCCAAGGAACGGTTCGTGTTGCGGACAGTTCCTTTAACGCACTTCAACGTTCGTGGCGCCTCCAAAGTCCCACTGCGCCGGAGCGAAGCTATATTCCGCACGCCCAGTCGGTACTGACGTCAACGCTGATGATTTCCTTCTTGCTTGCTCTGGCACAGGCTCGCGCAGGAATAAATATCGGCATTATGTAAAAAACAGATGAGATGGAAGCTGAGAAACGTAGCCAGCTGTGCTGCCACTGCTGCCAAGGACCGGTTCGTGTTCCGGAGAGTTCTTTTTACGCACTTCAACGTTCCTGGCGCCTCCAACGTTCCACTGCGCCGGCGCGAAGCTATTTTCCGCACGCCCAGTCGGTACTGACGTCAATGCTGATGATTTCCTTCTTGCTTGTTCTGGCACAGGCCTGCGTATGAATGAATATCGGGAGTCTGTAAAAACAGATGAGATGGAAGCTCAGAAACGTAGCCAGCTGCGCTGCCACTGCTGCCAATGAACGGTTCGTGTTCCGGAGAGTTCCTTTTACGCACTTCAACGTTCCTTGCGGCTCCAAAGTCCCACTGCGCTGGAGCGAAGCTAGTTTCCGCACGCCCAGTCGGTACTGACGTCAACGCTGATGATTTCCTTCTTGCTTACTCTGGCACAGGCTTGCGCAGAAAAAAAATATTGGGATTCTGTAAAAACTGATGAGATGGAAGCTCAGAAACGTAGCCAGCTGCGCTGCCACTGCTGCCATGGAACGGTTCGTGTCCCGGACAGTTCTTTTTACGCACTTCAACGTTCCTGTCGCCTCCAAAGTCCCACTGCGCCGGAGCGAAGCTAGTTTCCGCACGCCCAGTCGGTACTGACGTCAACGCTGATGATTTCCTTCTTGCTTGTTCTGGCACAGGCCTGCACAGGAATGAATATCGGGATTCTGTAAAAACAGATAAGATGGAAGCTCAGAAACGTAGCCAGCTCCGCTGCCACTGCTGCCAAGGAACGGTGCATGTGCCGGACAGTTCCTTTTACGCACTTCAACGGTGCTCGCGCCTCCAAAGTCCCACTGCGCCGGAGCGAAGCTATTTTCCGCGCGCCCAGTCGGTACAGACGTCAACGCTGATGATTTCCTTCTTGCTTGTTCGGGCACAGGCCTGCGCAGGAATGAATATCGGGAGTCTGTGAAAACAGATGAGATGGAAGCTCAGAAACGTAGGCAGCTGCGCTGCCACTGCTGCCAAGGAACGGTTCGTGTTCCAGACAGTTCCTTTAACGCACTTCAACGTTCCTGGAACCTCCAAAGTCCCACTGCGCCGGAGCGAAGCTAGTTTCCTCACGCCCAGTCGGTACTGACGTCAACGCTGATGATTTCCTTCTTGCTTGCTCTGGCGCAGGCTTTCGCAGGAATGAATATCGGGAGTCTGTAAAAACAGATAAGATGGAAGCTCAGAAACGTAGCCAGCTGCGCTGCCACTGCTGCCAAGGAACGGTTCGTGTTCCGGACAGTTCCTTTTACGCACTTCAACGTTCCTGGCGCCTACAAAGTCCCACTGCGCCGGAGCAAAGCTAGTTTCCGCACGCTCAGTCGGTACGGACGTCAACGCTGATGATTTCCTTCTTGCTTGCTCTGGCACAGCCTTGCGCAGTAATAAATATCGGGATTCTGTAAAAACAGATAAGATGGAAGCTCAGAAACGTAGCCAGCTTCGCTGCCACTGCTGCCAAGGAACGGGTTGCGTTCCGGACAGTTCCTTTTACGCACTTCAACGTTCCTGGGGCCTCCAAAGTGCCACTGCGCCGGAGCGAGGCTATTTTTCGCACGCCCAGTCGGTACTGACGTCAACGCTGATGATTTCCTTCTTGCTTGCTCTGGCACAGGCTCGCGCAGGAATAAATATCGGGATTATGTAAAAACAGATGAGATGGAAGCTCAGAAACGTAGCCAGCTGCGTTGCCACTGCTGCCAAGGAACGGTTCGCGTTCCGGACATTTCCTTTTACGCACTTCAACGTTCCTGGCGGCTCCAATGTCCCACTGCGCCGGAGCGAAGCTAGTTTCCGTACGCCCAGTCGGTACTGACGTCTACGCTGATGATTTCCTTCTTGCTTGCTCTGGCACAGGCTTGCGCAGGAATGAATATCGGGATTATGTAAAAACAGATGAGATGGAAGCTCAGAAACGTAGCCAGCTGCGCTGCCACTGCTCCCAAGGAACGGTTCGTGTTCCGGACAGTTCCTTTTACGCACTTCAACGTTCCTGGCGCCTCCAAAGTCCCACTGCGCCGGAGCTGAGCTAGTTTCCGCCCGCCCAGTCGCCCAGTCGGTACTGACGTCAACGCTGATGATTTCCTTCTTGCTTGCACTGGCACAGGCTTGCGCAGGAATAAATATCAAGATTCTGTAAAAACAAATGAGATGGAAGCTCACAAACGTATCCAGCTGCGCTGCCACTGCTGCCAAGGAACGGTTCGTGTTGCGGACAGTTCCTTTAACGCACTTCAACGTTCCTGGCGCCTCCAAAGTCCCACTGCGCCGGAGCGAAGCTATTTTCCGCACGCCCAGTCGGTACTGACGTCAACGCTGATGATTTCCTTCTTGCTTGTTCTGGCACTGGCTTGTGCAGGAATGAATATCGGAATTCTGTAAAAACAGATGAGATGGAAGCTCAGAAACGTAGCCAGCTGCGTTGCCACTGCTGCCAAGGAACGGTTCGCGTTCCGGACATTTCCTTTTACGCACTTCAACGTTCCTGGCGCCTCCAAAGTCCCACTGCGCCGGAGCGAAGCTGGTTTCCGCAAGCCCAGTTGGTACTGACGTCAACGCTGGTCATTTCCTTCTTGCTTGCTCTGGCACAGGCTTGCGCAGGAATGAATATCGGGATTCTGTAAAAACAGATGAGATGGAAGCTCAGAAACGTAGCCAGCTGCGCTGCCACTGCTGCCAAGGAACGGTTTGTGTTCCGGACAGTTCCTTTTACGCACTTCAACGTTCCTGGCGCCTCCAAAATCCCACTGCGCCGGAGCGAAGCTAGTTTCCGCACGCCCAGTGGGTACTGACGTCAACGCTGATGATTTCCTTCTTGCTTGCTCTGGCACAGGCTTGCGCAGGAATAAATATCAAGATTCTGTAAAAACAAATGAGATGGAAGCTCACAAGCGTATCCAGCTGCGCTGCCACTGCTGCCAAGGAACGGTTTGTGTTGCGGACAGTTCCTTTAACGCACTTCAACGTTCCTGGCGCCTCCAAAGTCCCACTGCGCCGGAGCGAAGCTAGTTTCCGCAAGCCCAGTTGGTACTGATGTCAACGCTGATTATTTCCTTCTTGCTTGCTCTGGCACAGGCTTGCGCAGGAATGAATATCGGGATTCTGTAAAACCAGATGAGATGGAAGCTCAGAAACGTAGCCAGCTGCGCTGCCACTGCTGCCAAGGAACGATTTGTGTTCCGGACAGTTCCTGTTACGCACTTCAACGTTCCTGGCGCCTCCAAAGTCCCACTGCGCCGGAGCGAAGCTAGTTTCCGCCCGCCCAGTCGGTACTGACGTCAACGCTGATGATTTCCTTCTTGCTTGCACTGGCACAGGCTCGCGCAGGAATAAATATCGGCATTATGTAAAAAACAGATGAGATGGAAGCTCAGAAACGTAGCCAGCTGCGCTGCCACTGCTGCCAAGGAACGGTTTGTGTACCGGACAGTTCCTTTTACGCACTTCAACGTTCCTGGGGCCTCCAAAGTGCCACTGCGCCGGAGCGAGGCTATATTCCGCACGCCCAGTCGGTACTGACGTCAACGCTGATGATTTCCTTCTTGCTTGCTCTGGCACAGGCTCGCGCAGGAATAAATATCGGGATTATGTAAAAACAGATGAGATGGAAGCTCAGAAACGTAGCCAGCTGCGTTGCCACTGCTGCCAAGGAACGGTTCGCGTTCCGGACATTTCCTTTTACGCACTTGAACGTTCCTGGCGGCTCCAAAGTCCCACTGCGCAGGAGCGAAGCTAGTTTCCGTACGCCCAGTCGGTACTGACGTCAACGCTGATGATTTTCTTCTTCCTTACTCTGGCACAGGCTTGCGCAGGAATAAATATCGGGATGCTGTAAAAACAGATGAGATGGAAGCTCAGAAACGTAGCCAGCTGCGCTGCCACTGCTGCCATGGAACGGTTCGTGTTTCGAACAGTTCCGTTTACGCTCTTCAAGGTTCCTGGCGCCTCCAAAGTCCCACTGCGCCGGAGCGAAGCTAGTTTCCGCACGCCCAGTCGGTACTGACGTCAACGCTGATGATTTCCTTCTTGCTTGCTCTGGCAAAGGCTTGCGCAGGAATGAATATCGGGATTATGTAAAAACAGATCAGATGGAAGCTCAGAAACGTAGCCAGCTGCGCTGCCACTGCTTCCAAGGAACGGTTCGTGTTGCGGACAGTTCCTTTAACGCACTTCAACGTTCGTGGCGCCTCCAAAGTCCCACTGCGCCGGAGCGAAGCTATATTCCGCACGCCCAGTCGGTACTGACGTCAACGCTGATGATTTCCTTCTTGCTTGCTCTGGTACAGGCTCGCGCAGGAATAAATATCGGCATTATGTAAAACACAGATGAGATGGAAGCTCAGAAACGTAGCCAGCTGTGCTGCCACTGCTGCCAAGGACCGGTTCGTGTTCCGGAGAGTTCTTTTTACGCACTTCAACGTTCCTGGCGCCTCCAACGTTCCACTGCGCCGGCGCGAAGCTATTTTCCGCACGCCCAGTCGGTACTGACGTCAACGCTGATGATTTCCTTCTTGCTTGTTCTGGCACAGGCCTGCGTATGAATGAATATCGGGAGTCTGTAAAAACAGATGAGATGGAAGCTCAGAAACGTAGCCAGCTGCGCTGCCACTGCTGCCAAGGAACGGTTCGTGTTTCGGACAGTTCCTTTAACGCACTTCAACGTTGCTGGCGCCTCCAAAGTCCCACTGCACGGGAGCGAAGCTAAGTTCCGCACGCGCAGTCGGTACTGACGTCAACGCTGATGATTTCCTTCTTGGTTGCTCTGGCACAGGCTCGCGCAGGAATAAATATCGGCATTATGTAAAAAACAGATGAGATGGAAGCTCAGAAACGTAGCCAGCTGTGCTGCCACTGCTGCCAAGGACCGGTTCGTGTTCCGGAGAGTTCTTTTTACGCACTTCAACGTTCCTGGCGCCTCCAACGTTCCACTGCGCCGGCGCGAAGCTAGTTTCCGCAGGCCCAGTCGGTACTGACGTCAACGCTGATGATTTCCTTCTTGCTTACTCTGGCACAGGCTTGCGCAGAAAAAGAAAATCGGGATTCTGTAAAAACTGATGAGATGGAAGCTCAGAAACGTAGCCAGCTGCGCTGCCACTGCTGCCATGGAACGGTTCGTGTCCCGGACAGTTCGTTTTACGCACTTCAACGTTGCTGGCGCCTCCAAAGTCCCACTGCGCCAGAGCAAAGCTAGTTTCCGCTTTGCTCTGGCGCAGTCGGTACTGACGTCAACGCTGATGATTTCCTTCTTGCTTGTTCTGGCACAGGCCTGCACAGGAATGAATATTGAGATTCTGTAAAAACAGATTAGATGGAAGCTCAGAAACGTAGCCAGCTGCGCTGCCACTGCTGCCAAGGAACGGTTCGTGTTCCGGACAGTTCCTTTTACGCACTTCAACGTTCCTGGCGCCTCCAAAGTCCCACTGCGCCGGAGCAAAGCTAGTTTCCGCACGCTCAGTCGGTACGGACGTCAACGCTGATGATTTCCTTCTTGCTTGCTCTGGCACAGCCTTGCGCAGTAATAAATATCGGGATTCTGTAAAAACAGATAAGATGGAAGCTCAGAAACGTAGCCAGCTTCGCTGCCACTGCTGCCAAGGAACGGGTTGTGTTCCGGACAGTTCCTTTTACGCACTTCAACGTTCCTGGGGCCTCCAAAGTGCCACTGCGCCGGAGCGAGGCTATTTTCCGCACGCCCAGTCGGTACTGACGGCAACGCTGATGATTTCCTTCTTGCTTGCTCTGGCACAGGCTCGCGCAGGAATAAATATCGGGATTACGTAAAAACAGATGAGATGGAAGCTCAGAAACGTAGCCAGCTGCGTTGCCACTGCTGCCAAGGAACGGTTCGCGTTCCGGACATTTCCTTTTACGCACTTCAACGTTCCTGGCGGCTCCAATGTCCCACTGCGCCGGAGCGAAGCTAGTTTCCGTACGCCCAGTCGGTACTGACGTCAACGCTGATGATTTCCTTCTTGCTTGCTCTGGCACAGGCTTGCGCAGGAATGAATATCGGGATTATGTAAAAACAGATGAGATGGAAGCTCAGAAACGTAGCCAGCTGCGCTGCCACTGCTCCCAAGGAACGGTTCGTGTTCCGGACAGTTTCTTTTACGCACTTCAACGTTCCTGGCGCCTCCAAAGTCCCACTGCGCCGGAGCTGAGCTAGTTTCCGCCCGCCCAGTCGGTACTGACGTCAACGCTGATGATTTCCTTCTTGCTTGCACTGGCACAGGCTTGCGCAGGAATAAATATCAAGATTCTGTAAAAACAAATGAGATGGAAGCTCACAAACGTATCCAGCTGCGCTGCCACTGCTGCCAAGGAACGGTTCGTGTTGCGGACAGTTCCTTTAACGCACTTCAACGTTCCTGGCGCCTCCAAAGTCCCACTGCGCCGGAGCGAAGCTATTTTCCGCACGCCCAGTCGGTACTGACGTCAACGCTGATGATTTCCTTCTTGCTTGTTCTGGCACTGGCTTGTGCAGGAATGAATATCGGAATTCTGTAAAAACAGATGAGATGGAAGCTCAGAAACGTAGCCAGCTGCGTTGCCACTGCTGCCAAGGAACGGTTCGCGTTCCGGACATTTCCTTTTACGCACTTCAACGTTCCTGGTGGCTCCAAAGTCCCACTGCGCCGGAGCGAAGCTAGTTTCCGTACGCCCAGTCGGTACTGACGTCAACGCTGATGATTTCCTTCTTGCTTGCTCTGGCTCAGGCTTGCGCAGGAATGAATATCGGGATTATGTAAAAACAGATGAGATGGAAGCTCAGAAACGTAGCCAGCTGCGCTGCCACTGCTCCCAAGGAACGGTTCGTGTTCCGGACAGTTCCTTTTACGCACTTCAACGTTCCTGGCGCCTCCAAAGTCCCACTGCGCCGGAGCTGAGCTAGTTTCCGCCCGCCCAGTCGGTACTGACGTCAACGCTGATGATTTCCTTCTTGCTTGCACTGGCACAGGCTTGCGCTGGAATAAATATCAAGATTCTGTAAAAACAAATGAGATGGAAGCTCACAAACGTATCCAGCTGCGCTGCCACTGCTGCCAAGGAACGGTTCGTGTTGCGGACAGTTCCTTTAACGCACTTCAACGTTCCTGGCGCCTCCAAAGTCCCACTGCGCCGGAGCGAAGCTATTTTCCGCACGCCGAGTCGGTGCTGACGTCAACGCTGATGATTTCCTTCTTGCTTGCTCTGGCACACGCTTGCGCAGGAATAAATATCAAGATTCTGTAAAAACAGATGAGATGGAAGCTCAGAAACGTAGCCAGCTGCGCTGCCACTGCTGCCAAGGAACGGTTCGTGTTGCGGACAGTTCCTTTAACGCACTTCAACGTTCCTGGCGCCTCCAAAGTCCCACTGCGCCGGAGCGAAGCTAGTTTCCGCAAGCCCAGTTGGTACTGACGTCAACGCTGGTCATTTCCTTCTTGCTTGCTCTGGCACAGGCTTGCGCAGGAATGAATATCGGGATTCTGTAAAAACAGATGAGATGGAAGCTCAGAAACGTATCCAGCTGCGCTGCCACTGCTGCCAAGGAACGGTTTGTGTTGCGGACAGTTCCTTTAACGCACTTCAACGTTCCTGGCGCCTCCAAAGTCCCACTGCGCCGGAGCGAAGCTAGTTTCCGCAAGCCCAGTTAGTACTGACGTCAACGCTGATCATTTCCTTCTTGCTTGCTCTGGCACAGGCTTGCGCAGGAATGAATATCGGGATTCTGTAAAACCAGATGAGATGGAAGCTCAGAAACGTAGCCAGCTGCGCTGCCACTGCTGCCAAGGAACGATTTGTGTTCCGGACAGTTCCTTTTACGCACTTCAACGTTCCTGGCGCCTCCAAAGTCCCACTGCGCCGGAGCGAAGCTAGTTTCCGCCCGCCCAGTCGGTACTGACGTCAACGCTGATGATTTCCTTCTTGCTTGCACTGGCACAGGCTTGCGCAGGAATAAATATCGGCATTAAGTAAAAAACAGATGAGATGGAAGCTCAGAAACGTAGCCAGCTGCGCTGCCACTGCTGCCAAGGAACGGTTTGTGTACCGGACAGTTCCTTTTACGCACTTCAACGTTCCTGGGGCCTCCAAAGTGCCACTGCGCCGGACCGAGGCTATTTTCCGCACGCCCAGTCGGTACTGACGTCAACGCTGATGATTTCCTTCTTGCTTGCTCTGGCACAGGCTCGCGCAGGAATAAATATCGGGATTATGTAAAAACAGATGAGATGGAAGCTCAGAAACGTAGCCAGCTGCGTTGCCACTGCTGCCAAGGAACGGTTCGCGTTCCGGACATTTCCTTTTACGCACTTGAACGTTCCTGGCGGCTCCAAAGTCCCACTGCGCAGGAGCGAAGCTAGTTTCCGTACGCCCAGTCGGTACTGACGTCAACGCTGATGATTTTCTTCTTCCTTACTCTGGCACAGGCTTGCGCAGGAATGAATATCGGGATTCTGTAAAACCAGATGAGATGGAAGCTCAGAAACGTAGCCAGCTGCGCTGCCACTGCTGCCAAGGAACGATTTGTGTTCCGGACAGTTCCTTTTACGCACTTCAACGTTCCTGGCGCCTCCAAAGTCCCACTGCGCCGGAGCGAAGCTAGTTTCCGCCCGCCCAGTCGGTACTGACGTCAACGCTGATGATTTCCTTCTTGCTTGCACTGGCACAGGCTTGCGCAGGAATAAATATCGGCATTAAGTAAAAAACAGATGAGATGGAAGCTCAGAAACGTAGCCAGCTGCGCTGCCACTGCTGCCAAGGAACGGTTTGTGTACCGGACAGTTCCTTTTACGCACTTCAACGTTCCTGGGGCCTCCAAAGTGCCACTGCGCCGGACCGAGGCTATTTTCCGCACGCCCAGTCGGTACTGACGTCAACGCTGATGATTTCCTTCTTGCTTGCTCTGGCACAGGCTCGCGCAGGAATAAATATCGGGATTATGTAAAAACAGATGAGATGGAAGCTCAGAAACGTAGCCAGCTGCGTTGCCACTGCTGCCAAGGAACGGTTCGCGTTCCGGACATTTCCTTTTACGCACTTGAACGTTCCTGGCGGCTCCAAAGTCCCACTGCGCAGGAGCGAAGCTAGTTTCCGTACGCCCAGTCGGTACTGACGTCAACGCTGATGATTTTCTTCTTCCTTACTCTGGCACAGGCTTGCGCAGGAATAAATATCGGGATGCTGTAAAAACAGATGAGATGGAAGCTCAGAAACGTAGCCAGCTGCGCTGCCACTGCTGCCATGGAACGGTTCGTGTTTCGAACAGTTCCGTTTACGCTCTTCAAGGTTCCTGGCGCCTCCAAAGTCCCACTGCGCCGGAGCGAAGCTAGTTTCCGCACGCCCAGTCGGTACTGACGTCAACGCTGATGATTTCCTTCTTGCTTGCTCTGGCACAGGCTTGCGCAGGAATGAATATCGGGATTATGTAAAAACAGATGAGATGGAAGCTCAGAAACGTAGCCAGCTGCGCTGCCACTGCTCCCAAGGAACGGTTCGTGTTCCGGACAGTTCCTTTTACGCACTTCAACGTTCCTGGCACCTCCAAAGTCCCACTGCGCCGGAGCGAAGCTAGTTTCCGCCCGCCCAGTCGGTACTGACGTCAACGCTGATGATTTCCTTCTTGCTTGCACTGGCACAGGCTTGCGCAGGAATAAATATCAAGATTCTGTAAAAACAAATGAGATGGAAGCTCACAAACGTATCCAGCTGCGCTGCCACTGCTTCCAAGGAACGGTTCGTGTTGCGGACAGTTCCTTTAACGCACTTCAACGTTCGTGGCGCCTCCAAAGTCCCACTGCGCCGGAGCGAAGCTATATTCCGCACGCCCAGTCGGTACTGACGTCAACGCTGATGATTTCCTTCTTGCTTGCTCTGGCACAGGCTCGCGCAGGAATAAATATCGGCATTATGTAAAAAACAGATGAGATGGAAGCTCAGAAACGTAGCCAGCTGTGCTGCCACTGCTGCCAAGGACCGGTTCGTGTTCCGGAGAGTTCTTTTTACGCACTTCAACGTTCCTGGCGCCTCCAACGTTCCACTGCGCCGGCGCGAAGCTATTTTCCGCACGCCCAGTCGGTACTGACGTCAATGCTGATGATTTCCTTCTTGCTTGTTCTGGCACAGGCCTGCGTATGAATGAATATCGGGAGTCTGTAAAAACAGATGAGATGGAAGCTCAGAAACGTAGCCAGCTGCGCTGCCACTGCTGCCAATGAACGGTTCGTGTTCCGGAGAGTTCCTTTTACGCACTTCAACGTTCCTGGCGGCTCCAAAGTCCCACTGCGCCGGAGCGAAGCTAGTTTCCGCACGCCCAGTCGGTACTGACGTCAACGCTGATGATTTCTTTCTTGCTTACTCTGGCACAGGCTTGCGCAGAAAAAAAAATATTGGGATTCTGTAAAAACTGATGAGATGGAAGCTCAGAAACGTAGCCAGCTGCGCTGCCACTGCTGCCATGGAACGGTTCGTGTCCCGGACAGTTCTTTTTACGCACTTCAACGTTCCTGTCGCCTCCAAAGTCCCACTGCGCCGGAGCGAAGCTAGTTTCCGCACGCCCAGTCGGTACTGACGTCAACGCTGATGATTTCCTTCTTGCTTGTTCTGGCACAGGCCTGCACAGGAATGAATATCGGGATTCTGTAAAAACAGATAAGCTGGAAGCTCAGAAACGTAGCCAGCTCCGCTGCCACTGCTGCCAAGGAACGGTGCGTGTGCCGGACAGTTCCTTTTACGCACTTCAACGGTGCTCGCGCCTCCAAAGTCCCACTGCGCCGGAGCGAAGCTATTTTCCGCGCGCCCAGTCGGTACAGACGTCAACGCTGATGATTTCCTTCTTGCTTGTTCTGGCACAGGCCTGCGCAGGAATGAATATCGGGAGTCTGTGAAAACAGATGAGATGGAAGCTCAGAAACGTAGGCAGCTGCGCTGCCACTGCTGCCAAGGAACGGTTCGTGTTCCAGACAGTTCCTTTAACGCACTTCAACGTTCCTGGAACCTCCAAAGTCCCACTGCGCCGGAGCGAAGCTAGTTTCCTCACGCCCAGTCGGTACTGACGTCAACGCTGATGATTTCCTTCTTGCTTGCTCTGGCGCAGGCTTTCGCAGGAATAAATATCGGGATTATGTAAAAACAGATGAGATGGAAGCTCAGAAACGTAGCCAGCTGCGCTGCCACTGCTGCGAAGGAACGGTTCGTTTTCCGGACAGTTCCTTTTACGCACTTCAACGTTCCTGGCGCCTCCAAAGTCCCACTGCGCCGGAGCGAAGCTAGTATCCGCACGCCCAGTCGGTACTGACGTCAACGCTGATGATTTTCTTCTTGCTTGCACTGGCACACGCTTGCGCAGGAATAAATATCGGGATTCTGTAAAAACAGATGAGAAGGAAGCTCAGAAACGTAGCCAGCTGCGCTGCCACTGCTGCCAAGGAACGGTTCGTGTTGCGGACAGTTCCTTTAACGCACTTCAACGTTCCTGGCGCCTCCGAAGTCCCACTGCTCCGGAGCGAAGCTAGTTTCCGCACGCCAAGTCGGTACTGACGTCAACGCTGATGATTTCCTTCTTGCTTGCACTGGCACAGGCTTGCGCAGGAATAAATATCGGGATTCCGTAAAAACAGATGAGATGGAAGCTCAGAAACGTATCCAGCAGCGCTGGCACTGCTGCCAAAGAATGGTTCGTGTTGCGGACAGTTCTTTTAACGCACTTCAACGTTCCTGGCGCCTCCAAAGTCCCACTGCGCCGGAGCGAAGCTAGTTTCCGCACGCCCAGTCGGTAATGACGTCAACGCTGATGATTTTCTTCTTGCTTGTTCTGGCACTGGCCTGCGTATGAATGAATATCGGGAGTCTGTAAAAACAGATGAGATGGAAGCTCAGAAACGTAGCCAGCTGCGCTGCCACTGCTGCCAAGGAACGGTTCCCTTTCCGGACAGTTCCTTTTACGCACTTCAACGTTCCTGGCGCCTCCAAAGTCCCACTGCGCCGGAGCGAAACTAGTTTCCGCACGCCCAGTCGGTACTGACGTCAACGCTGATGATTTCCTTCTTGCTTGCTCTGGCACAGGATTGCGCAGGAATGAATATCGGGATTCTGTAAAAACAGATGAGATGGAAGCTCAGAAACGTAGCCAGCTGCGCTGCCACTGCTGCCAAGAAACGGTTCGTGATCCGGACAGTTCCTTTTACGCACTTCAACGTTCCTGGCGCCTCCAAAGTCCCACTGCGCCGGAGCGAAGCTAGTTTTCGCACGGCCAGACGGTACTGACCTCAACGCTGATGATTTCCTTCTTGCTTGCTCTCTCACAGGCTTGCGCAGGAATACATATCGGGATTCTTTAAAAACAGATTAGATGGAAGCTCAGAAACGTAGCCAGCTGCGCTGCCACTGCTGCGAAGGAACGGTTCGTTTTCCGGACAGTTCCTTTTACGCACTTCAACGTTCCTGGCGCCTCCAAAGTCCCACTGCGCCGCAGCGAAGCTAGTTTCCGCACGCCCAGTCGGTACTGACGTCAACGCTGATGATTTCCTTCTTGCTTGCACTGGCACACGCTTGCGCCGGAATAAATAACGGGATTCTGTAAAAACAGATGAGATGGAAGCTCAGAAACGTAGCCAGCTGCGCTGCCACTGCTGCCAAGGAACGGTTCGTGTTCCAGACAGTTCCTTTAACGCACGTCAACGTTCCTGGCACCTCCAAAGTCCTACTGCGCCGGAGCGAAGCTAGTTTCCTCACGCCCAGTCGGTACTGACGTCAACGCTAATGATTTCCTTCTTGCTTGCACTGGCACAGGCTTGCGCAAGAATAAATATCGGGATTCTGTAAAAACAGATGAGATGGAAGCTCAGAAACGTATCCAGCAGCGCTGCCACTGCTGCCAAGGAACGGTTCATGTTGCGGACAGTTCATTTAACGCACTTCAACGTTCCTGGCGCCTCCAAAGTCCCACTGCGCCGGAGCGAAGCTAGTTTCCGCACGCCCAGTCGGTAATGACGTCAACGCTGATGATTTTCTTCTTGCTTGTTCTGGCACTGGCCTGCGTATGAATGAATATCGGGAGTCTGTAAAAACAGATGAGATGGAAGCTCAGAAACGTAGCCAGCTGCGCTGCCACTGCTGCCAAGGAACGGTTCCCTTTCCGGACAGTTCCTTTTACGCACTTCAACGTTCCTGGGGCCTCCTAAGTGCCACTGCGCCGGAGCGAAGCTATTTTCCGCACTCCCAGTCGGTACTGACGTCAACGCTGATGATTTCCTTCTTGCTTGTTCTGGCACAGGCCTGCGCTTGAATGAATATCGGGAGTCTGTAAAAACAGATGAGATGGAAGCTCAGAAACGTAGCCAGCTGCGCTGCCACTGCTGCCAAGGAACGGTTCGTGTTCCGGACACTTCCTTTAACGCACTTCAACGTTCCTGGCGCCTCCAAAATCCCACTGCGCCGGAGCGAAGCTAGTTTCCGCACGCCCAGTCGGTACTGACGTCAACGCTGATGATTTCCTTCTTGCTTGCTCTGGCACAGGCTTGCGCAGGAATAAATATCAAGATTCTGTAAAGACAAATGAGATGGAAGCTCACAAACGTATCCAGCTGCGCTGCCACTGCTGCCAAGGAACGGTTCGTGTTGCGGACAGTTCCTTTAACGCACTTCAACGTTCCTGGCGCCTCCAAAGTCCCACTGCGCCGGAGCGAAGCTAGTTTCCGCAAGCCTAGTAGGTACTGACGTCAACGCTGATCATTTCCTTCTTGCTTGCTCTGGCACAGGCTTGCGCAGGAATGAATATCGGGATTCTGTAAAAACAGATGAGATGGAAGCTCAGAAACGTAGCCAGCTGCGCTGCCACTGCTGCTAAGGAACGATTTGTGTTCCGGACATTTCCTTTTACGCACTTCAACGTTCCTGGCGGCTCCAAAGTCCCACTACGCCGGAGCGAAGCTAGTTTCCGTACGCCCAGTCGGTACTGACGTCAACGCTGATGATTTTCTTCTTCCTTACTCTGGCACAGGCTTGCGCAGGAATAAATATCGGGATTATGTAAAAACAGTTGAGATGGAAGCTCAGAAACGTAGCCAGCTGCGCTGCCACTGCTCCCAAGGAACGGTTCGTGTTCCGGACAGTTCCTTTTACGCACTTCAACGTTCCTGGCGCCTCCAAAGTCCCACTGCGCCGGAACGAAGCTAGTTTCCGCCCGCCCAGTCGGTACTGACGTCAACGCTGATGATTTCCTTCTTGCTTGCACTGGCACAGGCTTGCGCAGGAATAAATATAAAGATTCTGTAAAAACAAATGAGATGGAAGCGCACAAACGTATCCAGCTGCGCTGCCACTGCTGCCAAGGAACGGTTCGTGTTGCGGACAGTTCCTCTAACGCACTTCAACGTTCCTGGCGCCTCCAAAGTCCCACTGCGCCGGAGCGAAGCTAGTTTCCGCACGCCCAGTCGGTACTGACGTCAACGCTGATGATTTCCTTCTTGCTTGTTCTGGCACTGGCCTGCGTATGAATGAATATCGGGAGTCTGTAAAAACAGATGAGATGGAAGCTCAGAAACGTAGCCAGCTGCGCTGCCACTGCTGCCAAGGAACGGTTCCCTTTCCGGACAGTTCCTTTTACGCACTTCAACGTTCCTGGGGCCTCCAAAGTCCCACTGCGCCGGAGCGAAGCTTGTTTCCGCCCGCCCAGTCGGTACTGACGTCAACGCTGATGATTTCCTTCTTGCTTGCACTGGCACAGGCTCGCGCAGAAATAAATGTCGGCATTATGTAAAAAACAGATGAGATGGAAGCTCAGAAACGTAGCAAGCTGCGGTGCCACTGCTGCCAAGGAACGGTTTGTGTTCCGGACAGTTCCTTTTACGCACTTCAACGTTCCTGGGGCCGCCAAAGTGCCACTGCGCCGGAGCGAGGCTATTTTCCGCACGCCCATTCGGTACTGACGTCAACGCTGATGATTTCCTTCTTGCTTGCTCTGGCACAGGCTCGCGCAGGAATAAATATCGGGATTATGTTAAACAGATGAGATGGAAGCTCAGAAACGTAGCCAGCTGCGCTGCCACTGCTGCCAAGGAACGGTTCGCGTTCCGGACATTTCCTTTTACGCACTTCAACGTTCCTGGCGGCTCCAAAGTCCCACTGCGCCGGAGCGAAGCTAGTTTCCGTACGCCCAGTCGGTACTGACGTCAACGCTGATGATTTCCTTCTTGCTTGCTCTGGCACAGGCTTGCGCAGGAATGAATATCGGGATTATGTAAAAACAGATGAGATGGAAGCTCAGAAACGTAGCCAGCTGCGCTGCCACTGCTCCCAAGGAACGGTTCGTGTTCCGGACAGTTCCTTTTACGCACTTCAACGTTCCTGGCGCCTCCAAAGTCCCACTGCGCCGGAGCTGAGCTAGTTTCCGCCCGCCCAGTCGGTACTGACGTCAACGCTGATGATTTCCTTCTTGCTTGTTCTGGCACTGGCCTGCGTATGAATGAATATCGGGAGTCTGTAAAAACAGATGAGATGGAAGCTCAGAAACGTAGCCAGCTGCGCTGCCACTGCTGCCAAGGAACGGTTCCCTTTCCGGACAGTTCCTTTTACGCACTTCAACGTTCCTGGGGCCTCCAAAGTGCCACTGCGCCGGAGCGAAGCTATTTTCCGCACGCCCAGTCGGTACTGACGTCAACGCTGATGATTTCCTTCTTGCTTGTTCTGGCACAGGCCTGCGCTTGAATGAATATCGGGAGTCTGTCAAAACAGATGAGATGGAAGCTCAGAAACGTAGCCAGCTGCGCTGCCACTGCTGCCAAGGAACGGTTCGTGTTCCGGACACTTCCTTTAACGCACTTCAACGTTCCTGGCGCCTCCAAAATCCCACTGCGCCGGAGCGAAGCTAGTTTCCGCACGCCCAGTCGGTACTGACGTCAACGCTGATGATTTTCTTCTTCCTTACTCTGGCACAGGCTTGCGCAGGAATAAATATCGGGATGCTGTAAAAACAGATGAGATGGAAGCTCAGAAACGTAGCCAGCAGCGCTGCCACTGCTGCCAAGGAACGGTTCGTGTTGCGGACAGTTCAGTTAACGCACTTCAACGTTGCTGGCGCCTCCAAAGTCCCACTGCGCCGGAGCGAAGCTAGTTTCCGCACGCCCAGTCGGTACTGACGTCAACGCTGATGATTTCCTTCTTGCTTGTTCTGGCACTGGCCTGCGTATGAATGAATATCGGGAGTCTGTAAAAACAGATGAGATGGAAGCTCAGAAACGTAGCCAGCTGCGCTGCCACTGCTGCCAAGGAACGGTTCCTTTTCCGGACAGTTCCTTTTACGCACTTCAACGTTCCTGGGGCCTCCAAAGTGCCACTGCGCCGGAGCGAAGCTATTTTCCGCACGCCCAGTCGGTACTGACGTCAACGCTGATGATTTCCTTCTTGCTTGTTCTGGCACTGGCCTGCGCTTGAATGAATATCGGGAGTCTGTAAAAACAGATGAGATGGAAGCTCAGAAACGTAGCCAGCTGCGCTGCCACTGCTGCCAAGGAACGGTTCGTGTTCCGGACACTTCCTTTAACGCACTTCAACGTTCCTGGCGCCTCCAAAATCCCACTGCGCCGGAGCGAAGCTAGTTTCCGCACGCCCAGTTGGTACTGACGTCCACGCTGATGATTTCCTTCTTGCTTGCTCTGGCACAGGCTGGCGCAGGAATAAATATCAAGATTCTGTAAAAACAAATGAGATGGAAGCTCACAAACGTATCCAGCTGCGTTGCCACTGCTGCCAAGGAACGGTTCGTGTTGCGGACAGTTGCTTTAACGCACTTCAACGTTCCTGGCGCCTCCAAAGTCCCACAGCGCCGGAGCGAAGCTATTTTCCGCACGCCCAGTCGGTACTGACGTCAACGCTGATGATTTCCTTCTTGCTTGCTCTGGCACAGGCTCGCGCAGGAATAAATATCGGCATTATGTAAAAAACAGATGAGATGGAAGCTCAGAAACGTAGCCAGCTGTGCTGCCACTGCTGCCAAGGAACGGTTCGTGTTCCGGACAGTTCCTTTTACGCACTTCAACGTTCCTGGCGCCTCCAATGTCCCACTGCGCCGGCGCGAAGCTATTTTCCGCACGCCCAGTTGGTACTGACGTCAACGCTGATGATTTCCTTCTTGCTTGTTCTGGCACAGGCCTGCGTATGAATGAATATCGGGAGTCTGTAAAAACAGATGAGATGGAAGCTCAGAAACGTAGCCAGCTGCGCTGCCACTGCTGCCAAGGAACGGTTCGTGTTGCGGACAGTTCAGTTAACGCACTTCAACGTTCCTGGCGCCTCCAAAGTCCCACTGCGCCGGAGCGAAGCTAGTTTCCGCTCGCCCAGTCGGTACTGACGTCAACGCTGATGATTTCCTTCTTGCTTGTTCTGGCACTGGCCTGCGTATGAATGAATATCGGGAGTCTGTAAAAACAGATGAGATGGAAGCTCAGAAACGTAGCCAGCTGCGCTGCCACTGCTGCCAAGGAACGGTTCCCTTTCCGGACAGTTCCTTTTACGCACTTCAACGTTTCTGGGGCCTCCAAAGTGCCACTGCGCCGGAGCGAAGCTATTTTCCGCACGCCCAGTCGGTACTGACGTCAACGCTGATGATTTCCTTCTTGCTTGTTCTGGCACAGGCCTGCGCTTGAATGAATATCGGGAGTCTGTAAAAACAGATGAGATGGAAGCTCAGAAACGTAGCCAGCTGCGCTGCCACTGCTGCCAAGGAACGGTTCGTGTTCCGGACACTTCCTTTACGCACTTCAACGTTCCTGGCGCCTCCAAAATCCCACTGCGCCGGAGCGAAGCTAGTTTCCGCACGCCCAGTTGGTACTGACGTCAACGCTGATGATTTCCTTCTTGCTTGCTCTGGCACAGGCTTGCGCAGGAATAAATATCAAGATTCTGTAAAAACAAATGAGATGGAAGCTCACAAACGTATCCAGCTGCGCTGCCACTGCTGCCAAGGAACGGTTCGTGTTGCGGACAGTTCCTTTAACGCACTTCAACGTTCCTGGCGCCTCCAAAGTCCCACTGCGCCGGAGCGAAGCTATTTTCCGCACGCCCAGTCGGTACTGACGTCAACGCTGATTATTTACTTCTTGCTTGTTCTGGCACAGGCTTGCGCAGGAATAAATATCGAGATTCTGTAAAAACAGATGAGATGGAAGCTCAGAAACGTAGCCAGCTGTGCTGCCACTGCTGCGAAGGAACGGTTCGTGTTCCGGACAGTTCCTTTTACGCACTTCAACGTTCCTGGCGCCTCCAACGTTCCACTGCGCCGGCGCGAAGCTATTTTCCGCACGCCCAGTCGGTACTGACGGCAATGCTGATGATTTCCTTCTTGCTTGTTCTGGCAGTGGCCTGCGTATGAATGAATATCGGGAGTCTGTAAAAACAGATGAGATGGAAGCTCAGAAACGTAGCCAGCTGCGCTGCCACTGCTGCCAAGGAACGGTTCGTGTTTCGGACAGTTCCTTTAACGCACTTCAACGTTGCTGGCGCCTCCAAAGTCCCACTGCACGGGAGCGAAGCTAAGTTCCGCACGCCCAGTCGGTACTGACGTCAACGCTGATGATTTCCTTCTTGCTTGCTCTGGCACAGGCTCGCGCAGGAATAAATATCGGCATTATGTAAAAAACAGATGAGATGGAAGCTCAGAAACGTAGCCAGCTGTGCTGCCACTGCTGCCAAGGACCGGTTCGTGT
This sequence comes from Amblyomma americanum, assembly GCF_052857255.1. Taxonomy (NCBI): domain Eukaryota; kingdom Metazoa; phylum Arthropoda; class Arachnida; order Ixodida; family Ixodidae; genus Amblyomma; species Amblyomma americanum. The sequence goes on from NC_135497.1 coordinate 466,927,258, forward strand.
TCCGGAGAGTTCTTTTTACGCTCTTCAACGTTCCTGGCGCCTCCAACGTTCCACTGCGCCGGCGCGAAGCTATTTTGCGCCCGGCCAGTCGGTACTGACGTCAACGCTGATGATTTCCTTCTTGCTTGTGCTGGCACAGGCCTGCGTATGAATGAATATCGGGAGTCTGTAAAAACAGATGAGATGGAAGCTCAGAAACGTAGCCAGCTGCGCTGCCACTGCTGCCAATTAACGGTTCGTGTTCCGGACAGTTCTTTTTACGCACTTCAACGTTCCTGGCGGCTCCAAGGTCCCACTGCGCCGGAGCGAAGCTAGTTTCCGCACGCCCAGTCGGTACTGACGTCAACGCTGATGATTTCCTTCTTGCTTACTCTGGCACAGGCTTGCGCAAAAAAAAAATATCGGGATTCTGTAAAAACTGATGAGCTGGAAGCTCAGAAACGTAGCCAGCTGCGCTGCCACTGCTGCCATGGAACGGTTCGTGTCCCGGACAGTTCGGTTTACGCACTTCAACGTTGCTGGCGCCTCCAAAGTCCCACTGCGCCGGAGCGAAGCTAGTTTCCGCACGCCCAGTCGGTACTGACGTCAACGCTGATTTCCTTCTTGCTTGTTCTGGCACAGGCCTGCACAGGAATGAATATCGAGATTCTGTAAAAACAGATTAGATGGAAGCTCAGAAACGTAGCCAGCTGCGCTGCCACTGCTGCCAAGGAACGGTTCGTGTTCCGGACAGTTCCTTTTACGCACTTCAACGTTCCTGGCGTCTCCAAAGTCCCACTGCGCCGGAGCAAAGCTAGTTTCCGCACGCTCAGTCGGTACGGACGTCAACGCTGATGATTTCCTTCTTGCTTGCTCTGGCACAGCCTTGCGCAGTAATAAATATCGGGATTCTGTAAAAACAGATGAGATGGAAGCTCAGAAACGTAACCAGCTGCGCTGCCACTGCTGCCAAGGAACGGTTTGTGTTCCGGACAGTTCCTTTTACGCACTTCAACGTTCCTGGCGCCTCCAAAGTCCCACTGCGCCGGAGCAAAGCTAGTTTCCGCCCGCCCAGTCGGTACTGACGTCAACGCTGATGATTTCCTTCTTGCTTGCACTGGCACAGGCTCGCGCAGGAATAAATATCGGCATTATGTAAAAAACAGATGAGATGGAAGCTCAGAAACGTAGCCAGCTGCGCTGCCACTGCTGCCAAGGAACGGTTTGTGTTCCGGACAGTTTCTTTTACGCACTTCAACGTTCCTGGGACCTCCAAAGTGCCACTGCGCCGGAGCGAGGCTATTTTCCGCACGCCCAGTCGGTACTGACGTCAACGCTGATGATTTCCTTCTTGCTTGCTCTGGCACAGGCTCGCGCAGGAATAAATATCGGGATTATGTAAAAACAGATGAGATGGAAGCTCAGAAACGTAGCCAGCTGCGCTGCCACTGCTGCCAAGGAACGGTTCGCGTTCCGGACACTTCCTTTTACGCACTTCAACGTTCCTGGCGGCTCAAAATCCCACTGCGCCGGAGCGAAGCTAGTTTCCGTACGCCCAGTCGGTACTGACGTCAACGCTGATGATTTCCTTCTTGCTTGCTCTGGCACAGGCTTGCGCAGGAATGAATATCGGGATTATGTAAAAACAGATGAGATGGAAGCTCAGAAACGTAGCCAGCTGCGCTGCCACTGCTCCCAAGGAACGGTTCGTGTTCCGGACAGTTCCTTTTACGCACTCCAACGTTCCTGGCGACTCCAATGTCCCACTGCGCCGGAGCTGAGCTAGTTTCCGCCCGCCCAGTCGGTACTGACGTCAACGCTGATGATTTCCTTCTTGCTTGCACTGGCACAGGCTTGCGCAGGAATAAATATCAAGATTCTGTAAAAACAAATGAGATGGAAGCTCACAAACGTATCCAGCTGCGCTGCCACTGCTGCCAAGAAACGGTTCGTGTTGCGGACAGTTCAGTTAACGCACTTCAACGTTCCTGGCGCCTCCAAAGTCCCACTGCGCCGGAGCGAAGCTAGTTTCCGCACGCCCAGTCGGTACTGACGTCAACGCTGATGATTTCCTTCTTGCTTGTTCTGGCACTGGCCTGCGTATGAATGAATATCGGGAGTCTGTAAAAACAGATGAGATGGAAGCTCAGAAACGTAGCCAGCTGCGCTGCCACTGCTGCCAAGGAACGGTTCCCTTTCCGGACAGTTCCTTTTACGCACTTCAACGTTCCTGGGGCCTCCAAAGTGCCACTGCGCCGGAGCGAAGCTATTTTCCGCACGCCCAGTCGGTACTGACGTCAACGCTGATTATTTACTTCTTGTTTGTTCTGGCACAGGCTTGCGCAGGAATAAATATCGAGATTCTGTAAAAACAGATGAGATGGAAGCTCAGAAACGTAGACAGCTGCGCTGCCACTGCTGCCAAGGAACGGTTCGTGTTCCGGACACTTCCTTTAACGCACTTCAACGTTCCTGGCGCCTCCAAAGTCCCACTGCGCCGGAGCGAAGCTAATTTCCGCAAGCCCAGTTGGTACTGACGTCAACGCTGATCATTTCCTTCTTGCTTGCTCTGGCACAGGCTTGCGCAGGAATGAATATCGGGATTCTGTAAGAACAGATGAGATGGAAGCTCAGAAACGTAGCCAGCTGCGCTGCCACTGCTGCCAAGGAACGGTTTGTGTTCCGGACAGTTCCTTTTACGCACTTCAACGTTCCTGGCGCCTCCAAAGTCCCACTGCGCCGGAGCGAAGCTGGTTTCCGCCCGCCCAGTCGGTACTGGCGTCAACGCTGATGATTTCCTTCTTGCTTGCACTGGCACAGGCTCGCGCAGGAATAAATATCGGCATTATGTAAAAAACAGACGAGATGGAAGCTCAGAAACGTAGCCAGCTGCGCTGCCAATGCTGCCAAGGAACGGTTTGTGTTCCGGACAGTTCCTTTTACGCACTTCAACGTTCCTGGGGCCTCCAAAGTGCCACTGCGCCGGAGCGAGGCTATTTTCCGCACGCCCAGTCGGTACTGACGTCAACGCTGATGATTTCCTTCTTGCTTGCTCTGGCACAGGCTCGCGCAGGAATAAATATCGGGATTATGTAAAAACAGATGAGATGGAAGCTCAGAAACGTAGCCAGCTGCGCTGCCACTGCTGCCAAGGAACGGTTCGCGTTCCGGACATTTCCTTTTACGCACTTCAACGTTCCTGGCGGCTCCAAAGTCCCACTGCGCCGGAGCGAAGCTAGTTTCCGCACGCCCAGTCGGTACTGACGTCAACGCTGATGATTTCCTTCTTGCTTGCTCTGGCACAGGCTTGCGCAGGAATGAATACCGGGATTATGTAAAAACAGATGAGATGGAAGCTCAGAAACGTAGCCAGCTGCGCTGATAGTGCTCCCAAGGAACGGTTCGTGTTCCGGACAGTTCCTTTTACGCACTTCAACGTTCCTGGCGCCTCCAAAGTCCAACTGCGCCGGAGCGAAGCTAGTTTCCGCCCGCCCAGTCGGTACTGACGTCAACGCTGATGATTTCCTTCTTGCTTGCACTGGCACAGGCTTCCGCAGGAATAAATATCAAGATTCTGTAAAAACAAATGAGATGGAAGCTCACAAACGAATCCAGCTGCGCTGCCACTGCTGCCAAGGAACGGTTCGTGTTGCGGACAGTTCCTTTAACGCACCTCAACGTTCCTGGCGCCTCCAAAGTCCCACTGCGCCGGAGCGAAGCTATTTTCCGCACGCCCAGTCGGTACTGACGTCAACGCTGATGATTTCCTTCTTGCTTGTTCTGGCACTGGATTGTGCAGGAATGAATATCGGAATTCTGTAAAAATAGATGAGATGGAAGCTCAGAAACGTAGCCAGCGGCGCTGCCACTGCTGCCAAGGAACGGTTCGTGTTCCGGATAGTTCCTTTTACGCACTTCAACGTTCCTGGCGCCTCCAAAGTCCCACTGCGCCGGAGCGAAGCTATTTTCCGCACGCCCAGTCGGTACTGACGTCAACGCTGATTATTTACTTCTTGTTTGTTCTGGCACAGGCTTGCGCAGGAATAAATATCGAGATTCTGTAAAAACAGATGAGATGGAAGCTCAGAAACGTAGCCAGCTGTGCTGCCACTGCTGCCAAGGATCGGTTCGTGTTCCGGACAGTTCCTTTTACGCACTTCAACGTTCCTGGCGCCTCCAACGTTCCACTGCGCCGGCGCGAAGCTATTTTTGGCACGCCCATTCGGTACTGACGTCAACGCTGATGATTTCCTTCTTGCTTGTTCTGGCACTGGCCTGCGTATGAATGAATATCGGGAGTCTGTAAAAACAGATGAGATGGAAGCTCAGAAACGTAGCCAGCTGCGCTGCCACTGCTGCCAAGGAACGGTTCCCTTTCCGGACAGTTCCTTTTACGCACTTCAACGTTCCTGGGGCCTCCAAAGTGCCACTGCGCCGGAGCGAAGCTATTTTCCGCACGCCCAGTCGGTACTGACGTCAACGCTGATGATTTCCTTCTTGCTTGTTCTGGCACAGGCCTGCGCTTGAATGAATATCGGGAGTCTGTAAAAACAGATGAGATGGAAGCTCAGAAACGTAGCCAGCTGCGCTGCCAGAGCTGCCAAGGAACGGTTCGTGTTCCGGACACTTCCTTTAACGCACTTCAACGTTCCTGGCGCCTCCAAAATCCCACTGCGCCGGAGCGAAGCTAGTTTCCGCACGCCCAGTTGGTACTGACGTCAACGCTGATGATTTCCTTCTTGCTTGCTCTGGCACAGGCTTGCGCAGGAATAAATATCAAGATTCTGTAAAAACAAATGAGATGGAAGCTCACAAACGTATCCAGCTGCGCTGCCACTGCTGCCAAGGAACGGTTCGTGTTGCGGACAGTTCCTTTAACGCACTTCAACGTTCCTGGCGCCTCCAATGTCCCACTGCGCCGGAGCGAAGCTAGTTTCCGCAAGCCCAGTTGGTACTGACGTCAACGCTGATCATTTCCTTCTTGCTTGCTCTGGCACAGGCTTGCGCAGGAATGAATATCGGGATTCTGTAAAAACAGATGAGATGGAAGCTCAGAAACGTAGCCAGCTGCGCTGCCACTGCTGCCAAGGAACGGTTTGTGTTCCGGACAGTTCCTTTTACGCACTTCAACGTTCCTGGCGCCTCCAAACTCCCACTGCGCCGGAGCGAAGCTAGTTTCCGCCCGCCCAGTCGGTACTGGCGTCAACGCTGATGATTTCCTTCTTGCTTGCACTGGCACAGGCTGGCGCAGGAATAAATATCGGCATTATGTAAAAAACAGATGAGATGGAAGCTCAGAAACGTAGCCAGCTGCGCTGCCACTGCTGCCAAGGAACGGTTTGTGTTCCGGACAGTTCCTTTTACGCACTTCAACGTTCCTGGGGCCTGCAAAGTGCCACTGCGCCGGAGCGAGGCTATTTTCCGCACGCCCAGTCGGTACTGACGTCAACGCTGATGATTTCCTTCTTGCTTGCTCTGGCACAGGCTCGCGCAGGAATAAATATCGGGATGCTGTAAAAACAGATGAGATGGAAGCTCAGAAACGTAGCCAGCTGCGCTGCCACTGCTGCCATGGAACGGTTCGTGTTTCGAACAGTTCCTTTTACGCTCTTCAAGGTTCCTGGCGCCTCCAAAGTCCCACTGCGCCGGAGCGAAGCTAGTTTCCGCACGCCCAGTCGGTACTGACGTCAAAGCTGATGATTTCCTTCTTGCTTGCTCTGGCACAGGCTTGCGCAGGAATGAATACCGGGATTATGTAAAAACAGATGAGATGGAAGCTCAGAAACGTAGCCAGCTGCGCTGCCACTGCTCCCAAGGAACGGTTCGTGTTCCGGACAGTTCCTTTTACGCACTTCAACGTTCCTGGCGCCTCCAAAGTCCAACTGCGCCGGAGCGAAGCTAGTTTCCGCCCGCCCAGTCGGTACTGACGTCAACGCTGATGATTTCCTTCTTGCTTGTTCTGGCACTGGCTTGTGCAGGAATGAATATCGGAATTCTGTAAAAACAGATGAGATGGAAGCTCAGAAACGTAGCCAGCGGCGCTGCCACTGCTGCCAAGGAACGGTTCGTGTTCCGGACAGTTCCTTTTACGCACTTCAACGTTCCTGGCGCCTCCAAAGTCCAACTGCGCCGGAGCGAAGCTGTTTTCCGCACGCCCAGTCGGTACTGGCGTCAACGCTGATTATTTACTTCTTGCTTGTTCTGGCACAGGCTTGCGCAGGAATAAATATCGAGATTCTCTAAAAACAGATGAGATGGAAGCTCAGAAACGTAGCCAGCTGTGCTGCCACTGCTGCCAAGGAACGGTTCGTGTTCCGGACAGTTTCTTTTACGCACTTCAACGTTCCTGGCGCCTCCAACGTTCCACTGCGCCGGCGCGAAGCTATTTTTGGCACGCCCAGTCGGTACTGACGTCAACGCTGATGATTTCCTTCTTGCTTGTTCTGGCACAGGCCTGCGTATGAATGAATATCGGGAGTCTGTAAAAACAGATGAGATGGAAGCTCAGAAACGTAGCCAGCTGCGCTGCCACTGCTGCCAAGGAACGGTTCGTGTTTCGGACAGTTCCTTTAACGCACTTCAACGTTGCTGGCGCCTCCAAAGTCCCACTGCACGGGAGCGAAGCTAAGTTCCGCACGCCCAGTCGGTACTGACGTCAACGCTGATGATTTCCTTCTTGCTTGCTCTGGCACAGGCTCGCGCAGGAATAAATATCGGCATTATGTAAAAAACAGGTGAGATGGAAGCTCAGAAACGTAGCCAGCTGTGCTGCCACTGCTTCCAAGGACCGGTTCGTGTTCCGGAGAGTTCTTTTTACGCACTTCAACGTTCCTGGCGCCTCCAACGTTCCACTGCGCCGGAGCGAAGCTATTTTCCGCGTGCCCAGTCGGTACTGACGTCAACGCTGATGATTTCCTTCTTGCTTGTTCTGGCACAGGCCTGCGCAGGAATGAATATTGGGAGTCTGTGAAAACAGATGAGATGGAAGCTCAGAAACGTAGGCAGCTGCGCTGCCACTGCTGCCAAGGAACGGTTCGTGTTCCAGACAGTTTGTTTAACGCACTTCAACGTTCCTGGCACCTCCAAAGTCCCACTGCGCGGAGCGAAGCTAGTTTCCTCACGCCCAGTCGGTACTGACGTCAACGCTGATGATTTCCTTCTTGCTTGCTCTGGCACAGGCTTTAGCAGGAATAAATATCGGGATTATGTAAAAACAGATGAGATGGAAGCTCAGAAACGTAGCCAGCTGCGCTACCACTGCTGCGAAGGAACGGTTCGTTTTCCGGACAGTTCCTTTTACGCACTTCAACGTTCCTGGCGCCTCCAAAGTCCCACTGCGCCGGAGCGAAGCTAGTATCCGCACGCCCAGTCGGTACTGACGTCAACGCTGATGATTTCCTTCTTGCTTGCACTGGCGCACGCTTGCGCAGGAATAAATATCTGGATTCTGTAAAAACAGATGAGATGGAAGCTCAGAAACGTAGCCAGCTGCGCTGCCACTGCTGCTAAGGAACGGTTCGTGTTGCGGACAGTTCTTTTACCGCACTTCAACGTTCCTGGCACCTCCAAAGTCCCACTGCGCCGGAGCGAAGCTAGTTTCCTCACGCCCAGTCGGTACTGACGTCAACGCTGATGATTTCCTTCTTGCTTGCTCTGGCACAGGCTTTCGCAGGAATAAATATCAGGATTATGTAAAAACAGTTGAGATGGAAGCTCAGAAACGTAGCCAGCTGCGCTGCCACTGCTGCGAAGGTACGGTTCGTTTTCCGGACAGTTCCTTTTGCGCACTTCAACGTTCCTGGCGCCTCCAAAGTCCCACTGCGCCGGAGCGAAGCTAGTATCCGCACGCCCAGTCGGTACTGACGTCAACGCTGATGATTTCCTTCTTGCTTGCACTGGCGCACGCTTGCGCAGGAATAAATATCTGGATTCTGTAAAAACAGATGAGATGGAAGCTCAGAAACGTAGCCAGCTGCGCTGCCACTGCTGCCAAGGAACGGTTCGTGTTGCGGACAGTTCTTTTACCGCACTTCAACGTTCCTGGCACCTCCAAAGTCCCACTGCGCCGGAGCGAAGCTAGTTTCCTCACGCCCAGTCGGTACTGACGTCAACGCTGATGATTTCCTTCTTGCTTGCTCTGGCACAGGCTTTCGCAGGAATAAATATCAGGATTATGTAAAAACAGTTGAGATGGAAGCTCAGAAACGTAGCCAGCTGCGCTGCCACTGCTGCGAAGGTACGGTTCGTTTTCCGTACAGTTCCTTTTACGCACTTCAACGTTCCTGGCGCCTCCAAAGTCCCACTGCGCCGGAGCGAAGCTAGTATCCGCACGCCCAGTCGGTACTGACGTCAACGCTGATGATTTCCTTCTTGCTTGCACTGGCGCACGCTTGCGCAGGAATAAATATCGGGATTCTGTAAAAACAGATGAGATGGAAGCTCAGAAACGTAGCCAGCTGCGCTGCCACTGCTGCCAAGGAACGGTTCGTGTTGCGGACAGTTCCTTTAACGCACTTCAACGTTCCTGGCGCCTCCGAAGTCCCACTGCGCCGGAGCGAAGCTAGTTTCCGCACGCCAAGTCGGTACTGACGTCAACGCTGATGATTTCCTTCTTGCTTGCACTGGCACAGGCTTGCGCCGGAATAACTATCGGGATTCTGTAAAAACAGAAGAGATGGAAGCTCAGAAACGTATCCAGCAGCGCTGCCACTGCTGCCAAGGAACGGTTCGTGTTGCGGACAGTTTTCTTAACGCACTTCAACGTTCCTGGCGCCTCCAAAGTCCCACTGCGCCGGAGCGAAACTAGTTTCCGCACGCCCAGTCGGTACTGACGTCAACGCTGATGATTTCCTTCTTGCTTGCTCTGGCACAGGCTTGCGCAGGAATGAATATCGGGATTGTGTAAAAACAGATGAGATGGAAGCTCAGAAACGTAGCCAGCTGCGCTGCCACTGCTGCCAAGAAACGGTTCGTGATCCGGACAGTTCCTTTTACGCACTTCAACGTTCCTGGCGCCTCCAAATTCCCACTGCGCCGGAGCGAAGCTGGTTTCCGCCCGCCCAGTCGGTACTGACGTCAACGCTGATGATTTCCATCTTGCTTGCACTGGCACAGGCTTGCGCAGGAATAAATATCGGGATTCTGTAAAAACAAATGAGATGGAAGCTCAGAAACGTATCCAGCTGCGCTGCCACTGCTGCCAAGGAACTGTTCGTGTTCCGGACCGTTCCTTTTACGCACTTCAACGTTCCCGGCGGCTCCAAAGTCCCACTGCGCCGGAGCGAAGCTATTTTCCGCACGCCCAGTCGGTGCTGACGTCAACGCTGATGATTTCCTTCTTGCTTGTTCTGGCACTGGCCTGCGTATGAATGAATATCGGGAGTCTGTAAAAACAGATGAGATGGAAGCTCAGAAACGTAGCCAGCTGCGCTGCCACTGTTGCCATGGAACGGTTCGTGTTCCGAACAGTTCCTTTTACGCACTTCAACGTTCCCGGCGGCTCCAAAGTCCCACTGCGCCGGAGCGATCTAGTTTCCGCACGCCCAGTCGGTACTGACGTCAACGCTGATGATTTCCTTCTTGCTTGCTCTGGCACAGGCTCGCGCAGGAATAAATATCGGGATTCTGAAAAAACAGATGAGGTGGAAGCTCAAAAACGTAGCCAGCTGCGCTGCCACTGCTGCCATGGAACGGTTCGTGTTCCGAACAGTTTATTTTACGCACTTCAAGGTTCCTGGTGCCTCCAAAGTCCCACTGCGCCGGAGCGAAGCTAGTTTCCGCACGCCCAGTCGGTACTGACGTCAACGCTGATGATTTCCTTCTTGCTTGCTCTGGCACAGGCTTGCGCAGGAATGAATATCGCGATTCTGTAAAAACAGATGAGATGGAAGCTCAGAAACGTAGCCAGCTGCGCTGCCACTGCTGCCAAGGAACTGTTCGTGTTCCGGACCGTTCCTTTTACGCACTTGAACGTTACCGACGCCTCCAAAGTCCCACTGCGGCGGAGAGAAGATAGTTTCCGCACGCCCAGTCGGTACTGACGTCAACGCTGATGATTTCCTTCTTGCTTGCTCTGGCACAGGCTTGCGCAGGAATGAATATCGCGATTCTGTAAAAACAGATGAGATGGAAGCTCAGAAACGTAGCCAGCTGCGCTGCCACTGATGCCAAAGAACGGTTCGTGTTGCGGACAGTTCCTTTAACGCACTTCAACGTCCCTGGCGCCTCCAAAGCCCTACTGCGCCGGAGCGAAGCTAGTTTCCCCACGCCCAGTTTGTACTGACGTCAACGCAGATGATTTCCTTCTTGCTTCTTTTGGCACTGCCCTGCGTAGGAATGAATATCGGGAGTCTGTAAAAACAGATGAGATGGAAGCTCAGAAACGTAGCCAGCTGCGCTGCCAATGCTGCCAAGGAACGGTTCGTGTTCCGGACAGTTCCTTTTACGCACTTCAACGTTCTCGGCGCCTCCAAAGTCCCACTGCGCCGGAGCGATCTAGTTTCCGCACGCCCTGTCGGTACTGACGTCAACGCTGATGATTTCCTTCTTGCTTTCACTGGGACAGGCTTGCGCAGGAATGAATATCGGAATTCTATAAAAACAGATGAGATGGAAGCTCAGAAACGTAGCCAGCGGCGCTGCCACTGCTGCCAAGGAACGGTTCGTGTTCCGAATAGTTATTTTACGCACTTCAACGTTCCTGGCGGCTCCAAAGTCCCACTGCGCCGGAGCGAAGCTAGTTTCCGTACGCCCAGTCGGTACTGACGTCAACGCTGATGATTTCCTTCTTGCTTGCTCTGGCACAGGCTCGCGCAGGAACAAATATCGGGATTCTGTAAAAACAGATGAGATGGAAGCTCAGAAACGTAGCCAGCTGCGCTGCCACTGCTGCCATGGAACGGTTCATGTTCCGAACAGTTTCTTTTACGCACTTCAAGGTTCCTGGTGCCTCCAAAGTCCCAGTGCGCCGGAGCGAAGCTAGTTTCCGCACGCCCAGTCGGTACTGACGTCAACGCTGATGATTTCCTTCTTGTTTGCTCTGGCACAGGCTTGCGCAGGAATGAATATCGCGATTCTGTAAAAACAGATGAGATGGAAGCTCAGAAACGTAGCCAGCTGCGCTGCCACTGCTGCCAAGGAACGGTGCGTGTGCCGGATAGTTCCTTTTACGCACTTCAACGGTGCTCGCGCCTCCAAAGTCCAACTGCGCCGGAGCGAAGCTATTTTCCGCGCGCCCAGTCGGTACTGACGTCAACGCTGATGATTTGCTTCTTGCTTGTTCTGGCACAGGCCTGCGCAGGAATGAATATCGGGAGTCTGTGAAAACAGATGAGATGGAAGCTAAGAAACGTAGGCAGCTGCGCTGCCACTGCTGCCAAGGAACGGTTCGTGTTCCAGAAAGTTCCTTTAACGCACGTCAACGTTCCTGGCACCTCCAAAGTCCCACTGCGCCGGAGCGAAGCTAGTTTCCGCACGCCCAGTCGGTACTGACGTCAACGCTGATGATTTCCTTCTTGCTTGCTCTGGCACAGGCTTGCGCAGGAATGAATATCGCGATTCTGTAAAAACAGATGAGAGGGAAGCTCAGAAACGTAGCCAGCTGCGCTGCCACTGCTGCCAAAGAATTGTTCGTGTTCCGGACCGTTCCTTTTACGCACTTCAACGTTACCGGCGCCTCCAAAGTCCCACTGCGGCGGAGAGAAGCTAGTTTCCGCACGCCCAGGCGGCACTGACGTCAACGCAGATGATTTCCTTCTTGCTTGTTCTGGCACTGCCCTGCGCAGGAGTGAATATCGGGAGTCTGTAAAAACAGATGAGATGGAAGCTCAGAAACGTAGCCAGCTGCGCTGCCACTGCTGCCAAGGAACGGTTCGTGTTCCGGACAGTTCCTTTTACGCACTTCAACGTTCCTGGCGCCTCCAAAGTCCCACTGCGCCAGGCCGAAGCTATTTTCCGCACGCCCAGTCGGTACGGACGTCAACGCTGATGATTTCCTTCTTGCTTGCTCTGGCACAGCCTTGCGCAGCATAAATATCGGGATTCTGTAAAAACAGATGAGATGGAAGCTCAGAAACGTAGCCATCTGCGCTGCCACTGCTGCCAAGGAACGGTTCGTGTTCTGGACAGTTCCTTTTACGCACTTTAACGCTCCAGGCGTCTCCAAAGTCCCACTGCGCCGGAGCGAAGCTAGTTTCCGCACGCCCAGTCGGTACTGACGTCAACGCTGATGATTTCCTTCTTGCTTGCTCTGGCACAGGCTTGCGCAGCATTAAATATCGGGATTCTGTAAAAACATATGAGATGGAAGCTCAGAATAGTAGCCAGCTGCGCTGCCACTGCTGCCAAGGAACGGTGCGTGTGCCGGACAGTTCCTTTTACGCACTTCAACGGTCCTCGCGCCCCCAAAGTCCCACTGCGCCGGAGCGAAGCTAGTTTTCGCACGCCCAGACGGTACTGACCTCAACGCTGATGATTTCCTTCTTGCTTGCTCTGTCACAGGCTTGCGCAGGAATACATATCGGGATTCTGTAAAAACAGATAAGATGGAAGCTCAGAAACGTAGCCAGCTGCGCTGCCACTGCTGCCAAGGAAAGGTTCGTGTTCCGGACAGTTCCTTTTACGCACTTCAACGTTCCTGGCGCCTCCAAAGTCCCACTGCGCCGGAGCGAAGCTAGTTTCCGCATGCTCAGTCTGTACGGACGTCAACGCTGATGATTTCCTTCTTGCTTGCTGTGGCACAGCCTTGCGCAGTAATAAATATCGGGATTCTGTAAAAACAGATGAGATGGAAGCTCAGAAACGTAGCCAGCTGCGCTGCCACTGCTTCCAAGGAACGGTGCGTGTGCCGGACAGTTCCTTTTACGCACTTCAACGGTGCTCGCGCCTCCAAAGTCCCACTGCGCCGGAGCGAATCTATTTTCCGCGCGCCCAGTCGGTACTGACGTCAACGCTGATGATTTCCTTCTTGCTTGTTCTGGCACAGGCCTGCGCAGGAATGAATATCGGGAGTCTGTGAAAACAGATGAGATGGAAGCTCAGAAACGTAGGCAGCTGCGGTGCCACTGCTTCCAAGGAACGGTTCGTGTTCCAGGCAGTTCCTTTAACGCACGTCAACGTTCCTGGCATATCGAAAGTCCCACTGCGCCGGAGCGAAGCTAGTTTCCTCACGCCCAGTCGGTACTGACGTCAACGCTGATGATTTCCTTCTTGCTTGCTCTGGCACAGGCTTTCGCAGGAATAAATATCGGGATTATGTAAAAACAGATGAGATGGAAGCTCAGAAACGTAGCCAGCTGCGCTGCCACTGCTGCCAAGGAACGGTTCGTGTTGCGGACAGCTCCTTTAACGCACTTCAACGTTCCTGGCGCCTCCGAAGTCCCACTGCGCCGGAGCGAAGCTAGTTTCCGCACGCCCAGTCGGTACTGACGTCAACGCTGATGATTTCCTTCTTGCTTGCACTGGCACAGGCTTGCGCAGGAATAAATATCGGGGTTATGTAAAAAAAAAAGAGATGGAAGCTCAGAAACGTATCCAGCAGCGCTGCCACTGCTGCCAAGGAACGGTTCGTGTTGCGGACAGTTCTTTTAACGCACTTCAACGTTCCTGGCGCCTCTAAAGTCCCACTGCGCCGGAGCGAAACTATTTTCCGCACGCCCAGTCGGTACTGACGTCAACGCTGATGATTTCCTTCTTGCTTGTTCGGGCACAGGCCTGCGCTTGAATGAATATCGGGAGTCTGTAAAAACAGATGAGATAGACGCTCAGAAACGTAGCCAGCTGCGCTGCCACTGCTGCGAAGGAACGGTTCGTTTTCCGGACAGTTCCTTTTACGCACTTCAACGTTCCTGGCGCCTCCAAAGTCCCACTGCGCCGGAGCGAAGCTAGTTTCCGCACGCCCAGTCGGTACTGACGTCGCTGATCATTGCCTTCTTGCTTGCACTGGCACACGCTTGCGCAGGAATAAATATCGGGATTCTGTAAAAACAGATGAGATGGAAGCTCAGAAACGTAGCCAGCTGCGCTGCCACTGCTGCCAAGGAACGGTTCGTGTTGCGGACAGCTCCTTTAACAAACTTCAACGTTCCTGGCGCCTCCGAAGTCCCACTGCGCCGGAGCGAAGCTAGTTTCCTCACGCCCAGTCGGTACTGACGTCAACGCTGATGATTTCCTTCTTGCTTGCTCTGGCACAGGCTTTCGCAGGAATAAATATCGGGATTATGTAAAAACAGATAAGATGGAAGCTCAGAAACGTAGCCAGCTGCGCTGCCACTGCTGCGAAGGAACGGTTCGTTTTCCGGACAGTTCCTTTTACGCACTTCAACGTTCCTGGCGCCTCCAAAGTCCCACTGCGCCGGAGCGAAGCTAGTTTCCGCACGCCCAGTAGGTACTGACGTCGCTGATCATTTCCTTCTTGCTTGCACTGGCACACGCTTGCGCAGGAATAAATATCGGGATTCTGTAAAAACAGATGAGATGGAAGCTCAGAAACGTAGCCAGCTGCGCTGCCACTGCTGCCAAGGAACGGTTCGTGTTGCGGACAGCTTCTTTAACGCACTTCAACGTTCCTGGCGCCTCCGAAGTCCCACTGCGCCGGAGCGAAGCTAGTTTCCGCACGCCCAGTCGGTACTGACGTCAACGCTGATGATTTCCTTCTTGCTTGCACTGGCACAGGCTTGCGCAGGAATAAATATCGGGATTCTGTAAAAACAGATGAGATGGAAGCTCAGAAACGTAGCCAGCTGCGCTGCCACTGCTGCCAAGGAACGGTTCGTGTTGCGGACAGCTTCTTTAACGCACTTCAACGTTCCTGGCGCCTCCGAAGTCCCACTGCGCCGGAGCGAAGCTAGTTTCCGCACGCCCAGTCGGTACTGACGTCAACGCTGATGATTTCCTTCTTGCTTGCACTGGCACAGGCTTGCGCAGGAATAAATATCGGGATTCTGTAAAAACAGATGAGATGGAAGCTCAGAAACGTAGCCAGCTGCGCTGCCACTGCTGCCAAGGAACGGTCTGTGTTCCGGACAATTCCTTTTACGCACTTCAACGTTCCTGGCGCCTCCAAAGTCCCACTGCGCCGGAGCGAGGCTATTTTTCGCACGCCCAGTCGGTACTGACGTCAACGCTGATGATTTCCTTCTTGCTTGTTCGGGCACAGGCCTGCGCTTGAATGAATATCGGGAGTCTGTAAAAACAGATGAGATAGACGCTCAGAAACGTAGCCAGCTGCGCTGCCACTGCTGCGAAGGAACGGTTCGTTTTCCGGACAGTTCCTTTTACGCACTTCAACGTTCCTGGCGCCTCCGAAGTCCCACTGCGCCGGAGCGAAGCTAGTTTCCGCACGCCCAGTCGGTACTGACGTCGCTGATCATTGCCTTCTTGCTTGCACTGGCACACGCTTGCGCAGGAATAAATATCGGGATTCTGTAAAAACAGATGAGATGGAAGCTCAGAAACGTAGCCAGCTGCGCTGCCACTGCTGCCAAGGAACGGTTCGTGTTGCGGACAGCTCCTTTAACAAACTTCAACGTTCCTGGCGCCTCCGAAGTCCCACTGCGCCGGAGCGAAGCTAGTTTCCTCACGCCCAGTCGGTACTGACGTCAACGCTGATGATTTCCTTCTTGCTTGCTCTGGCACAGGCTTTCGCAGGAATAAATATCGGGATTCTGTAAAAACAGATGAGATGGAAGCTCAGAAACGTAGCCAGCTGCGCTGCCACTGCTGCCAAGGAACGGTCTGTGTTCCGGACAATTCCTTTTACGCACTTCAACGTTCCTGGCGCCTCCAAAGTCCCACTGCGCCGGAGCGAAGCTAGTTTCCGCACGCCCAGTAGGTACTGACGTCGCTGATCATTTCCTTCTTGCTTGCACTGGCACACGCTTGCGCAGGAATAAATATCGGGATTCTGTAAAAACAGATGAGATGGAAGCTCAGAAACGTAGCCAGCTGCGCTGCCACTGCTGCCAAGGAACGGTTCGTGTTGCGGACAGCTTCTTTAACGCACTTCAACGTTCCTGGCGCCTCCGAAGTCCCACTGCGCCGGAGCGAAGCTAGTTTCCGCACGCCCAGTCGGTACTGACGTCAACGCTGATGATTTCCTTCTTGCTTGCACTGGCACAGGCTTGCGCAGGAATAAATATCGGGATTCTGTAAAAACAGATGAGATGGAAGCTCAGAAACGTAGCCAGCTGCGCTGCCACTGCTGCCAAGGAACGGTTCGTGTTGCGGACAGCTCCTTTAACGAACTTCAACGTTCCTGGCGCCACCGAAGTCCCACTGCGCCGGAGCGAAGCTAGTTTCCTCACGCCCAGACGGTACTGACGTCAACGCTGATGAATTCCTTCTTGCTTGCTCTGGCACAGGCTTTCGCAGGAATAAATATCGGGATTATGTAAAAACAGATAAGATGGAAGCTCAGAAACGTAGCCAGCTGCGCTGCCACTGCTGCCAAGGAACGGTTCGTGTTGCGGACAGCTCCTTTAACGCACTTCAACGTTCCTGGCGCCTCCGAAGTCCCACTGCGCCGGAACGAAGCTAGTTTCCGCACGCCCAGTCGGTACTGACGTCAACGCTGATGATTTCCTTCTTGCTTGCACTGGCACAGGCTTGCGCAGGAATAAATATCGGGGTTCTGTAAAAACAGATGAGATGGAAGCTCAGAAACGTATCCAGCAGCGCTGCCACTGCTGCCAAGGAACGGCCTGTGTTCCGGACAGTTCCTTTTACGCACTTCAACGTTCCTGGCGCCTCCAAAGTCCCACTGCGCCGGAGCGAGGCTATTTTTCGCATGCCCAGTCGGTACTGACGTCAACGCTGATGATTTCCTTCTTGCTTGTTCGGGCACAGGCCTGCGCTTGAATGAATATCGGGATTCTGTAAAAACAGATGAGATGGACGCTCAGAAACGTAGCCAGCTGCGCTGCCACTGCTGCGAAGGAACGGTTCGTTTTCCGGACAGTTCCTTTTACGCACTTCAACGTTCCTGGCGCCTCCAAAGTCCCACTGCGCCGGAGCGAATCTAGTTTCCGCACGCCCAGTCGGTACTGACGTCGCTGATCATTTCCTTCTTGCTTGCACTGGCACACGCTTGCGCTGGAATAAATATCGGGATTCTGTAAAAACAGATGAGATGGAAGCTCAGAAACGTAGCCAGCTGCGCTGCCACTGCTGCCAAGGAACGGTTCGTGTTGCGGACAGCTTCTTTAACGCACTTCAACGTTCCTGGCGCCTCCGAAGTCCCACTGCGCCGGAGCGAAGCTAGTTTCCGCACGCACAGTCGGTACTGACGTCAACGCTGATGATTTCCTTCTTGCTTGCACTGGCACAGGCTTGCGCAGGAATAAATATCGGGATTCTGTAAAAACAGATGAGATGGAAGCTCAGACACGTAGCCAGCTGCGCTGCCACTGCTGCCAAGGAACGGTTCGTGTTGCGGACAGCTCCTTTAACGAACTTCAACGTTCCTGGCGCCTCCGAAGTACCACTGTGCCGGAGCGAAGCTAGTTTCCGCACGCCCAGTCGGTACTGACGTCAACGCTGATGATTTCCTTCTTGCTTGCAGTGGCACAGGCTTGCGCAGGAATAAATATCGGGATTCTGTAAAAACAGATGAGATAGAAGCTCAGAAACGTATCCAGCAGCGCTGCCACTGCTGCCAAGGAACGGTTAGTGTTGCGGACAGTTCTTTTAACGCACTTCAACGTTCCTGGCGCCTCCAAAGTCCCACTGCGCCGGAGCGAAACTATTTTCCGCACGCCCAGTCGGTACTGACGTCAACGCTGATGATTTCCTTCTTGCTTGATCTGGCACAGGCTTGCGCAGGAATGAATATCGGGATTCTGTAAAAACAGATGAGATGGAAGCTCAGAAACGTAGCCAGCTGCGCTGCCACTGCTGCCAAGGAACGGTTTGTGTTCCGGACAATTCCTTTTACGCACTTCAACGTTCCTGGCGCCTCCAAAGTCCCACTGCGCCGGAGCGAGGCTATTTTTCGCACGCCCAGTCGGTACTGACGTCAACGCTGATGATTTCCTTCTTGCTTACTCTGGCACATGCTCGCGCAGGAATAAATATCGGGATTCTGTAAAAACAGATGAGATGGAAGCTCAGAAACGTAGCCAGCTGCGCTGCCACTGCTGCCATGGAACGGTTCGTGTTCCGAACAGTTTCTTTTACGCACTTCAAGGTTCCTGGCGCCTGCAAAGTCCCACTGCGCCGGAGCGAAGCTAGTTTCCGCACGCCCAGTCGGTACTGACGTCAACGCTGATGATTGCTTTCTTGCTTGCTCTCGCACAGGCTTGCGCAGGAATGAATATCGGGATTATGTAAAAACAGATGAGATGGAAGCTCAGAAACGTAGCCAGCTGCGCTGCCACTGCTGCCAAGAAACGGTTCGTGATCCGGACAGTTCCTTTTACGCACTTCAACGTTCCTGGCGCCTCCAAAGTCCCACTGCGCCGGAGCGAAGCTAGTTTCCGCCCGCCCAGTCGGTATTGACGTCAACGTTGATGATTTCCATCTTGCTTGCTCTGGCACAGGCTTGCGCAGGAATGAATATCGGGATTCTGTAAAAACAGATGAGATGGAAGTTCAGAAAGGTAGCCAGCTGCGCTGCCACTGCTACCAAGGAACGGTTCGTGTTGCGGACAGTTCCTTTAACGCACTTCAACGTTCCTGGCGCCTCCAAAGTCCCACTGCGCCGGAGCGAAGCTAGTTTCCGCACGCCCAGTCGGTACTGACGTCGCTGATCATTGCCTTCTTGCTTGCACTGGCACACGCTTGCGCAGGAATAAATATCGGGATTCTGTAAAAACAGATGAGATGGAAGCTCAGAAACGTAGCCAGCTGCGCTGCCACTGCTGCCAAGGAACGGTTCGTGTTGCGGACAGCTCCTTTAACAAACTTCAACGTTCCTGGCGCCTCCGAAGTCCCACTGCGCCGGAGCGAAGCTAGTTTCCTCACGCCCAGTCGGTACTGACGTCAACGCTGATGATTTCCTCCTTGCTTGCTCTGGCACAGGCTTTCGCAGGAATAAATATCGGGATTATGTAAAAACAGATAGGATGGAAGCTCAGAAATGTAGCCAGCTGCGCTGCCACTGCTGCCAAGGAACGGTTCGTGTTGCGGACAGCTCCTTTAACGCACTTCAACGTTCCTGGCGCCTCCGATGTCCCACTGCGCCGGAGCGAAGCTAGTTTCCGCACGCCCAGTCGGTACTGACGTCAACGCTGATGATTTCCTTCTTGCTTGCACTGGCACAGGCTTGCGCAGGAATAAATATCGGGGTTCTGTAAAAACAGATGAGATGGAAGCTCAGAAACGTATCCAGCAGCGCTGCCACTGCTGCCAAGGAACGGTCTGTGTTCCGGACAGTTCCTTTTACGCACTTCAACGTTCCTGGCGCCTCCAAAGTCCCACTGCGCCGGAGCGAGGCTATTTTTCGCACGCCCAGTCAGTACTGACGTCAACGCTGATGATTTCCTTCTTGCTTGTTCGGGCACAGGCCTGCGCTTGAATGAATATCGGGAGTCTGTAAAAACAGATGAGATGGACGCTCAGAAACGTAGCCAGCTGCGCTGCCACTGCTGCGAAGGAACGGTTCGTTTTCCGGACAGTTCCTTTTACGCACTTCAACGTTCCTGGCGCCTCCAAAGTCCCACTGCGCCGGAGCGAAGCTAGTTTCCGCACGCCCAGTCGGTACTGACGTCGCTGATCATTTCCTTCTTGCTTGCACTGGCACACGCTTGCGCAGGAATAAATATCGGGATTCTGTAAAAACAGATGAGATGGAAGCTCAGAAACGTAGCCAGCTGCGCTGCCACTGCTGCCAAGGAACGGTTCGTGTTGCGGACAGCTCCTTTAACGAACTTCAACGTTCCTGGCGCCTCCGAAGTCCCACTGTGCCGGAGCGAAGCTAGTTTCCGCACGCCCAGTCGGTACTGACGTCAACGCTGATGATTTCCTTCTTGCTTGCACTGGCACAGGCTTGCGCAGGAATAAATATCGGGATTCTGTAAAAACAGATGAGATGGAAGCTCAGAAACGTATCCAGCAGCGCTGCCACTGCTGCCAAGGAACGGTTCGTGTTGCGGACAGTTCTTTTAACGCACTTCAACGTTCCTGGCGCCTCCAAAGTCCCACTGCGCCGGAGCGAAACTATTTTCCGCACGCCCAGTCGGTACTGACGTCAACGCTGATGATTTCCTTCTTACTTGATCTGGCACAGGCTTGCGCAGGAATGAATATCGGGATTCTGTAAAAACAGATGAGATGGAAGCTCAGAAACGTAGCCAGCTGCGCTGCCACTGCTGCCAAGGAACGGTTTGTGTTCCGGACAATTCCTTTTACGCACTTCAACGTTCCTGGCGCCTCCAAAGTCCCACTGCGCCGGAGCGAGGCTATTTTTCGCACGCCCAGTCGGTACTGACGTCAACGCTGATGATTTCCTTCTTGCTTACTCTGGCACATGCTCGCGCAGGAATAAATATCGGGATTCTGTAAAAACAGATGAGATGGAAGCTCAGAAACGTAGCCAGCTGCGCTGCCACTGCTGCCATGGAACGGTTCGTGTTCCGAACAGTTTCTTTTACGCACTTCAAGGTTCCTGGCGCCTCCAAAGTCCCACTGCGCCGGAGCGAAGCTAGTTTCCGCACGCCCAGTCGGTACTGACGTCAACTCTGATGATTGCTTTCTTGCTTGCTCTCGCACAGGCTTGCGCAGGAATGAATATCGGGATTATGTAAAAACAGATGAGATGGAAGCTCAGAAACGTAGCCAGCTGCGCTGCCACTGCTGCCAAGAAACGGTTCGTGATCCGGACAGTTCCTTTTACGCACTTCAACGTTCCTGGCGCCTCCAAAGTCCCACTGCGCCGGAGCGAAGCTAGTTTCCGCCCGCCCAGTCGGTATTGACGTCAACGTTGATGATTTCCATCTTGCTTGCTCTGGCACAGGCTTGCGCAGGAATGAATATCGGGATTCTGTAAAAACAGATGAGATGGAAGCTCAGAAACGTAGCCAGCTGCGCTGCCCTTGCTGCCAAGAAACGGTTCGTGATCCGGACAGTTCCTTTTACGCACTTCAACGTTCCTGGCGCCTCCAAAGTCCCACGGCGCCGGAGCGAAGCTAGTTTCCGCCCGCCCAGTCGGTATTGACGTCAACGTTGAGATTTCCATCTTGCTTGCACTGGCACAGGCTTGCGCAGGAATAAATATCGGGATTCTGTAAAAACAAATGAGATGGAAGCTCAGAAACGTATCCAGCTGCGCTGCCACTGCTGCCAAGGAACGGTTCTTGTTGCGGACAGTTCCTTTCACGCACTTCAACGTTCCTGGCGCCTCCAAAGTCCCACTGCGCCGGAGCGAAGCTAGTTTCCGCAAGCCCAGTCGGTACTGACGTCAACGCTGATGATTTCCTTCTTGCTTGTTCTGGCACAGGCCTGCGCAGGAATGAATATCGGTAGTCTGTAAAAACATAAGAGATTGAAGCTCAGAAACGTAGCCAGCTGCGCTGCCACTGCTGCCAAGAAACGGTTCGTGTTGCGGACAGTTCCTTTAACGCACTTCAACGTTCCTGGCGCCTCCAAAGTCCCACTGCGCCGGAGCGAAGCTAGTTTCCGCACGCCCAGTCGGTACTGACGTCAACGCTGATGATTTCCTTCTTGCTTGTTCTGGCACTGGCCGGCGTATAAATGAATATCGGGAGTCTGTAAATACAGATGAGATGGAAGCTCAGAAACGTAGCCAGCTGCGCTGCCACTGCTGCCAAGGAAAGGTTCGTGTTCCGGACAGTTCCTTTAACGCACTTCAACGTTCCCGGCGGCTCCAAAGTCCCACTGCGCCGGCGCGACGTAGTTTCCGCACGCCCAGTCGGTACTGACGTCAACGCTGATGATTTCCTTCTTGCTTGTTCTGGCACAGGCCTGCACAGGAATGAATATTGGGATTCTGTAAAAACAGATGAGGTGGAAGCTCAGAAACGTAGCCAGCTGCGCTGCCACTGCTGCCAAGGAACTGTTCGTGTTCCGGACCGTTCCTTTTACGCACTTCAACGTTCCTGGCGCCTCCAAAGTCCCAATGCGCCGGAGCGAAGCTAGTTTCCGCACGCCCAGTCGGTACTGACGTAATGCTGATGATTTCCTTCTTGCTTGCTGTGGCACAGGCTTGCGCAGAAATAAATATCGGGATTCTGTGAAAACAGATGAGATGGAAGCTTAGAAACGTAGCCAGCTGCGCTGCCACTGCTGCCAAAGAACTGTTCGTGTTCCGGACCGTTCCTTTTACGCACTTCAACGTCCCTGACGCCTCCAAAGTCCCACTACGCCGGAGCGACCTAGTTTCCGCACGCCCAGTCGGTACTGACGTCAACGCTGATGATTTCTTTCTTGCTTGCTCTGTCACAGGCTTGCGCTGGAATAAATATCGGGAATCTGTAAAAACAGATTAGATGGAAGCTCAGAAATGTAGCCAGCTGCGCTGCCACTGCTGCCAAGGAACGGTTCGTGCTGAGGACAGTTCCTTTAACGCACTTCAACGTTCCTGGCGCCTCCAAAGTCCCACTGCGCCGGAGCGAAGCTAGTTTCCGCACGCCCAATCGGTACTGACGTCAACGCTGATGATTTCCTTCTTGCTTGTTCTGGCACAGGCCTGCGCAGGAATGAATATCGGGAGTCTGTAAAAACAGATGAGATGGAAGCTCAGAAACGTAGCCAGCTGCGTTGCCACTGCTGCCAAGGAACGGTTCGTGTTGCGGACAGTTCTTTTAACGCACTTCAACGTTCCTGGCGCCTCCAAAGTCCCACTGCGCCGGAGAGAAGCTAGTTTCCGCACGCCCAGTCGGTACTGAAGTCAACGCTGATGATTTCCTTCTTGCTTGCTCTGGCACAGGCTTGCGCAGCATTAAATATCGGGATTCTGTAAAAACAGATTAGATGGAAGCTCAGAAACGTAGCCAGCTGCGCTGCCACTGCTGCCAAGGAACGGTTCGCGTTCCGGACAGTTCCTTTTACGCACTTCAACGTTCCTGGCGCCTCCAAAGTCACACTGCGCCGGAGCAACGCTAGTTTCCGCACGCCCAGCCGGTGCTGACCTCAACGCTGATGATTTCCTTCTTGCTAGCTCTGGCACAGGCTTGCGCAGGAATAAATATCGGGATTCTGTAAAAACAGATGAGATGGAACCTCAGAAACGTAGCCAACTGCGCTGCCACTGCTGCCAAGGAACGGTTCGTGTTCCGGACAGTTCCTTTTACGCACTTCAACGTTCCTGGCGCCTCCAAAGTCCCACTGCGCCGGAGCGAAGCTAGTTTCCGCACGCCCAGTCGGTACTGACGTCAACACTGGTGATTTCTTTCTTGCTTGCTTTGTCACAGACTTGCGCGGGAATAAATATCGGGATTCTGTAAAAACAGATCAGATGGAAGCTCAGAAACGTAGCCAGCTGCGCTGCCACTGCTGCCAAGGAACGGTTCGTGTTCCGGACAGTTCCTTTTACGCACTTCAACGTTCCTGGCGCCTCCAAAGTCCCACTGCTCCGGAGCGAAGCTAGTTTCCGCACGCCCAATCGGTACTGACGTCAACGCTGATGATTTCCTTCTTGCTTGATCTGGCACAGGCTTGCGCAGGAATAAATATCGGGATTCTGTAAAAACAGATTAGATGGAAGCTAAGAAACGTAGCCAGCTGCGCTGCCACTGCTGCCAAGGAACGGTTCGTGTTCCGGACAGTTCCTTTTACGCACTTCAACATTCCTGGCGCCTCCAAAGTCCCACTACGCCGGAGCGAAGCCAGTTTTCGCACGCCCAGTCGGTACTGACGTCAACGCTGATGATTTCTTTCTTGCTTGCTCTGTCACAGGCTTGCGCTGGAATAAATATCGGGAATCTGTAAAAACAGATGAGATGGAAGCTCAGAAACGTAGCCAGCTGCGCTGCCACTGCTGCCAAGGAACGGTTCGTGTTGCGGACAGTTCCTTTAACGCACTTCAACGTACGTGGCGCCTCCAAAGTCCCACTGCGCCGGTGCGAAGCTAGTTTTCGCACGCCCAGTAGGTACTGACGTCAACGCTGGTGATTTCTTTCTTGCTTGCTTTGTCACAGACTTGCGCGGGAATAAATATCAGGATTCTGTAAAAACAGATTAGATGGAAGCTCAGAAATGTAGCCAGCTGCGCTGCCACTGCTGCCAAGGAACGGTTCGTGTTGCGGACAGTTCCTTTAACGCACTTCAACGTTCCTGGCGCCTCCAAAGTCCCAATGCGCCGGAGCGAAGCTAGTTTCCGCACGCCCAGTCGGTACTGACGCAATGCTGATGATTTCCTTCTTGCGTTCTCTGGCACAGGCTTGCGCAGGAATAAATATCGGGATTCTGTAAAAACAGATGAGATGGAAGCTCAGAAACGTAGCCAGCCGCGCTGCCACTGCTGCCAAGGAACGGTTCTTGTTGCGGACAGTTCCTTTAACGCACTTAAACGTTCCTGACGCCTCCAAAGTCCCACTACGCCGGAGCGAAGCTAGTTTCCACGCGCCCAGTCGGTACTGACATCAACGCTGAAGATTTCCTTCTTGCTTGTTCTGGCACTGGTCTGCGCAGGAATGAATATCGGGATTCTGTAAAAACAGATTAGATGGAAGCTCAAAAACGAAGCCAGCTGCGCTGCCACTGCTGCCAAGGAACGGTTCGTGTTCCGGACAGTTCGTTTTACGCACTTCAACGTTCCTGGCGCCTCCAAAGTCCCAATGCGCCGGAGCGAAGCTAGTTTCCGCACGCCCAGTCGGTACTGACGTAATGCTGATGATTTCCTTCTTGCTTGCTCTGGCACAGGCTTGCGCAGAAATAAATATCGGGATTCTGTAAAAACAGATGAGATGGAATCTCAGAAACGTAGCCAGCTGCGCTGCCACTGCTGCCAAAGAACTGTTCGTGTTCCGGACCGTTCCTTTTACGCACTTCAACGTTCCTGACGCCTCCAAAGTCCCACTACGCCGGAGCGAAGCTAGTTTCCGCACGCCCAGTCGGTACTGACGTCAACGCTGGTGATTTCTTTCTTGCTTGCTTTGTCACAGACTTGCGCGGGAATAAATATCGGGATTCTGTAAAAACAGATTAGATGGAAGCTCAGAAATGTAGCCAGCTGCGCTGCCACCGCTGCCAAGGAACGGTTCGTGTTGCGGACAGTTCCTTTAACGCACTGCAACGTTCCTGGCGCCTCCAAAGTCCCACTACGCCGGAGCGACCTAGTTTCCGCACGCCCAGTCGGTACTGACGTCAACGCTGATGATTTCTTTCTTGCTTGCTCTGTCACAGGCTTGCGCTGGAATAAATATCGGGAATCTGTAAAAACAGATTAGATGGAAGCTCAGAAATGTAGCCAGCTGCGCTGCCACTGCTGCCAAGGAACGGTTCGTGCTGAGGACAGTTCCTTTAACGCACTTCAACGTTCCTGGCGCCTCCAAAGTCCCACTGCGCCGGAGCGAAGCTAGTTTCCGCACGCCCAATCGGTACTGACGTCAACGCTGATGATTTCCTTCTTGCTTGTTCTGGCACAGGCCTGCGCAGGAATGAATATCGGGAGTCTGTAAAAACAGATGAGATGGAAGCTCAGAAACGTAGCCAGCTGCGTTGCCACTGCTGCCAAGGAACGGTTCGTGTTCCGGACAGTTCCTTTTACGCACTTCAACGTTCCTGGCGCCTCCAAAGTCCCACTGCGCCGGAGCGAAGCTAGTTTCCGCACGCCCAGTCGGTACTGACGTCAACACTGGTGATTTCTTTCTTGCTTGCTTTGTCACAGACTTGCGCGGGAATAAATATCGGGATTCTGTAAAAACAGATCAGATGGAAGCTCAGAAACGTAGCCAGCTGCGCTGCCACTGCTGCCAAGGAACGGTTCGTGTTCCGGACAGTTCCTTTTACGCACTTCAACGTTCCTGGCGCCTCCAAAGTCCCACTGCTCCGGAGCGAAGCTAGTTTCCGCACGCCCAATCGGTACTGACGTCAACGCTGATGATTTCCTTCTTGCTTGATCTGGCACAGGCTTGCGCAGGAATAAATATCGGGATTCTGTAAAAACAGATTAGATGGAAGCTAAGAAACGTAGCCAGCTGCGCTGCCACTGCTGCCAAGGAACGGTTCGTGTTCCGGACAGTTCCTTTTACGCACTTCAACATTCCTGGCGCCTCCAAAGTCCCACTACGCCGGAGCGAAGCCAGTTTTCGCACGCCCAGTCGGTACTGACGTCAACGCTGATGATTTCTTTCTTGCTTGCTCTGTCACAGGCTTGCGCTGGGATAAATATCGGGAATCTGTAAAAACAGATTAGATGGAAGCTCAGAAACGTAGCCAGCTGCGCTGCCACTGCTGTCAAGGAACGGTTCGTGCTGAGGACAGTTCCTTTAACGCACTTCAACGTTCCTGGCGCCTCCAAAGTCCCACTGCGCCGGAGCGAAGCTAGTTTCCGCACGCCCAGTAGGTACTGACGTCAACGCTGGTGATTTCTTTCTTGCTTGCTTTGTCACAGACTTGCGCGGGAATAAATATCAGGATTCTGTAAAAACAGATTAGATGGAAGCTCAGAAATGTAGCCAGCTGCGCTGCCACTGCTGCCAAGGAACGGTTCGTGTTGCGGACAGTTCCTTTAACGCACTTCAACGTTCCTGGCGCCTCCAAAGTCCCAATGCGCCGGAGCGAAGCTAGTTTCCGCACGCCCAGTCGGTACTGACGCAATGCTGATGATTTCCTTCTTGCGTTCTCTGGCACAGGCTTGCGCAGGAATAAATATCGGGATTCTGTAAAAACAGATGAGATGGAAGCTCAGAAACGTAGCCAGCCGCGCTGCCACTGCTGCCAAGGAACGGTTCTTGTTGCGGACAGTTCCTTTAACGCACTTAAACGTTCCTGACGCCTCCAAAGTCCCACTACGCCGGAGCGAAGCTAGTTTCCACGCGCCCAGTCGGTACTGACATCAACGCTGAAGATTTCCTTCTTGCTTGTTCTGGCACTGGTCTGCGCAGGAATGAATATCGGGATTCTGTAAAAACAGATTAGATGGAAGCTCAAAAACGAAGCCAGCTGCGCTGCCACTGCTGCCAAGGAACGGTTCGTGTTCCGGACAGTTCGTTTTACGCACTTCAACGTTCCTGGCGCCTCCAAAGTCCCAATGCGCCGGAGCGAAGCTAGTTTCCGCACGCCCAGTCGGTACTGACGTAATGCTGATGATTTCCTTCTTGCTTGCTCTGGCACAGGCTTGCGCAGAAATAAATATCGGGATTCTGTAAAAACAGATGAGATGGAATCTCAGAAACGTAGCCAGCTGCGCTGCCACTGCTGCCAAAGAACTGTTCGTGTTCCGGACCGTTCCTTTTACGCACTTCAACGTTCCTGACGCCTCCAAAGTCCCACTACGCCGGAGCGAAGCTAGTTTCCGCACGCCCAGTCGGTACTGACGTCAACGCTGGTGATTTCTTTCTTGCTTGCTTTGTCACAGACTTGCGCGGGAATAAATATCGGGATTCTGTAAAAACAGATTAGATGGAAGCTCAGAAATGTAGCCAGCTGCGCTGCCACCGCTGCCAAGGAACGGTTCGTGTTGCGGACAGTTCCTTTAACGCACTTCAACGTTCCTGGCGCCTCCAAAGTCCCACAGCGCCGGAGCGAAGCTAGTTTCCACACGCCCAGTCGGTACTGACGTCAACGCTGATGATTTCCTTCTTGCTTGCTCTGGAACAGGCTTGCGCAGTAATAAATATCGGGATTCTGTAAAAACAGATCAGATGGAAGCTCAGAAACGTAGCCAGCTGCGCTGCCACTGCTGCCAAGGAACGGTTCGTGTTCCGGACAGTTCCTTTTACGCACTTCAACGTTCCTGGCGCCTCCAAAGTCCCACTGCGCCGGAGCGAAGCTAGTTTCCGCACGCCCAGTCGGTACTGACGTCAACGCTGGTGATTTCTTTCTTGCTTGCTTTGTCACGGACTTGCGCGGGAATAAATATCGGGATTCTGTAAAAACAGATTAGATGGAAGCTCAGAAATGTAGCCAGCTGCGCTGCCACCGCTGCCAAGGAACGGTTCGTGTTGCGGACAGTTCCTTTAACGCACTTCAACGTTCCTGGCGCCTCCAAAGTCCCACTGCTCCGGAGCGAAGCTAGTTTCCGCACGCCCAATCGGTACTGACGTCAACGCTCATGATTTCCTTCTTGCTTGCTCTGGCACAGGCTTGCGCAGAAATAAATATCGGGATTCTGTAAAAACAGATTAGATGGAAGCTAAGAAACGTAGCCAGCTGCGCTGCTACTGCTGCCAAGGAACGGTTCGTGTTCCGGACAGTTCCGTTTACGTACTTCAACGTTCCTGGCGCCTCCAAAGTCCCAATGCGCCGGAGCGAAGCTAGTTTCCGCACGCCCAGTCGGTACTGACGCAATGCTGATGATTTCCTTCTTGCTTTCTCTGGCACAGGCTTGCGCAGGAATAAATATCGGGATTCTGTAAAAACAGATGAGATGGAAGCTCAGAAACATAGCCAGCCGCGCTGCCACTGCTGCCAAGGAACGGCTCTTGTTGCGGACAGTTCCTTTAACGCACATCAATGTTCCTGGCGCCTCCAAAGTCCCACTACGCCGGAGCGAAGCTAGTTTCCGCACGCCCAATCGGTACTGACGTCAACGCTGATGATTTTCTTCTTGCTTGCTTTGGCACAGGCTTGCGCAGGAATGAATATCGGGAGTCTGTAAAAACAGATGAGATGGAAGCTCAGAAACGTAGCCAGATGCGCTGCCACTGCTGCCAAGGAACGGTTCGTGTTGCGGACAGTTCCTTTAACGCACTTCAACGTTCCTGGCACCTCCAAAGTCCCACTGCGCCGGAGCGAAGCTAGTTTCCGCACGCCCAGTCGGCACTGACGTCAACGCTGATTATTTCCTTTTTGCTTGCTCTGGCACAGGCTTGCGCAGGAATAAGTATCGGGATTCTGTAAAAACAGATTAGGTGGAAGATCAGAAACGTAGTCAGCTGCGCTGCCACTGCTGCCAAAGAACGGTTCGTGTTGCGGACAGTTCCTTTAACGCACTTCAACGTTCAAGGTGCCTCCAAAGTCCCACTGCGCCGGAGCAAAGCTAGTTTCCGCACGCCCAATCGGTACTGACGTCAACGCTGATGATTTCCTTCTTGCTTGCTCGGGCACAGGCTTGCGCAGGAATATCGGGATTCTGTAAAAACAGATGAGATGGTAGCTCAGAAACGTAGCCAGCTGCGCTGCCACTGCTGCCAAGGAACGGTTCGTGTTGCGGACAGTTCCTTTAACGCACTTCAACGTTCCTGGCGCTTCCAAAGTCCCAATGCGCCGGAGCGAAGCTAGTTTCCGCACGCCCAGTCGGTTCTGACGTCAACGCTGATGATTTCCTTCTTGCTTGCTCTGGCACAGGCTTGCGCAGCAATAAATATCAGGATTCTGTAAAAATAGATGAAATGGAAGGTCAGACACGTAGCCAGCTGCGCTGCTACTGCTGCCAAGGAACAGTGCGTGTGCCGGACAGTTCCTTTCACGCACTTCAACGGTGCTCGCGCCTCCAAAGTCCCACTGCGCAGGATCGAAGCTAGTTTCCGCACGCCCAGTCGGTACGGACGTCAACGCTGATGATTTCCTTCTTGCTTGTTCTGGGACTGGCCTGCGCAGGAATGAATATCGGGAGTCTGTAAAAACAGATGAGATGGAAGCTCAGAATCGTAGCCAGCTGCGCTGACACTGCTGCCAAGGAACGGTTCGTGTTCCGGACAGTTCCTTTTACGCACCTAAACGTTCCTGGCGCCTAAAAAGTCCCACTGCGCCAGAGCGAAGCTAGTTTCCGCACGCCCAGTCGGTTCTGACGTCAACGCTGATGATTTCCTTCTTGCTTGCTCTGTCACAGGCTTTCGCAGGAATAAATATCGGGATTATGTAAAAACATTTTAGATGGAAGCTCAGAAACGTATCCAGCTGCACTTCCACTGCTGCCAAGGAACGGTTCGTATTCCGGACAGCTCCTTTTACGCACTTCAACGGTCCTCGCGCCTCCAAAGTCCAAACTGTGCCGGAGCGAAGCTAGTTTCCGCACGCCCAGTCGGTACTGACGTCAACGCTGATGATTTCCTTCTTGCTTGTTCTGGCACTGGCCTGCGCAGGAATGAATATCGGGAGTCTGTAAAAACAGATGAGATGGAAGCTCAGAAACGTAGCCAGCTGCGCTGCCACTGCTGCCAAGGAACGGTTCGTATTCCGGACAGCTCCTTTTACGCACTTCAACGTTCCTGGCGCCTCCAAAGTCCCACTGCGCCGGTGCGAAGCTAGTTTCCGCACGCCCAATCGGTACTGACGTAATTCTAATGAGTTCCTTCTTGCTTGTTCTGGCACTGGCCTGCGCAGGAATAAATTTCGGGATTCTGTAAAAACAGATGAGATGGAAGCTCAGAAACGTAGCCAGCTGCGCTTCCACTGCTGGCAAGGAACGGCTCGTGTACCAGACAGTTCCTTTTACGCACTTCAACGTTCCTGGCGCCATAAAAGTCCCACTGCGCCGGAGCGAAGCTAGTTTCCGCCCACCCATTCGGTACTGACATCAACGCTGATGATTTCCTTCTTGCTTGTTCTCGCACAGGCCTGAGCAGGGATGAATTTCGGGACTGTAAAAACAGATGAGGTGGAAGCTCAGAAACGTAGCCAGCTGCGCTGCCACTGCTGGCAAGGAACGGTTCGTGTTCCGGACAGCTCCTTTTACGCACTTCAACGTTCCTGGCGCCTCCAAAGTCCCACTGCGCCGGTGAGAAGCTAGTTTCCGTGCGCCCAGTCGGTGATGACGTCAACGCTGATGATTTCCTTCTTGCTTGTTCTGTCACAGGCTTGCGCAGGAATAAATATCGGGATTCTGTAAAAACAGATTAGATGGAAGCTCAGAAACGTAGCCAGCTGCACTGCCACTGCTGCCAAGGAACGGTTCGTATTCCGGACAGCTCCTTTTACGCACTTCAACGTTCCTGGCGCCTCCAAAGTCCCACTGCGCCGGAGCGAAGCTACTTTCCGCCCGCCCAGTCGGTACTGACGTAATGCTGATGATTTCCTTCTTGCTTGCTCTGGCACAGTCTTGCGCAGGAATAAATATCGGGATTATGTAAAAACAGACGAGATGGAAGCTCAGAAACGTAGCCAGTTGCGCTGCCAGTTCTGCCGAGGAACGGTTCATATTCCGGACAGCTCCTTTTACGCACTTCAATGGTCCTCGCGCCTCCAAAGTCCAAACTGTGCCGGAGCGAAGCTAGTTCCCGCTCGCCCAGTCGGTACTGACGTCGACGCTGATGATTTCCTTCTTGCTAGCTCTGTCACAGGCTTACGCAGGAATAAATATCGGGATTCTGTAAATAGAGATTAGATGGAAGCTCAGAAACGTAGCCAGCTGCGCTGCCACTGCTGCCAAGAAACGGTTCGTATTCCGGACAGCTCCTTTTACGCACTTCAACGTTCCTGGCGCCTTCAAAGTCCCACTGCGCCGGTGCGAAGCTAGTTTCCGCAGGCCCAGTCGGTACTGACGTAATGTTGATGATTTCCTTCTTGCTTGTTCTGGCACTGGCCTTCGCAGGAATGAATATCGGGGGTCTGTAAAAACAGATGAGATGGAAGCTCAGAAACGTAGCCAGCTGCGCTGCCACTGCTGCCAAGGAACGGTTCGTGTTCTGGACAGTTCCTTTTACGCACTTCAACGTTCCTGGCGCCTATAAAGTCCCACTGCGCCGGATCGAAACTAGTTTCCGCACGCCCAGTCGGTACTGACGCCAACGCTGATGATTTCTGTCTTGCTTGCTCTGGCACAGGCTTGCGCAGCAATAAATATCGGGATTCTGTAAAAACAGATGAGATGGCAGCTCAGAAACGTAGCCAGCTGCGCTGCCACTGCTGCCAAGGAACGGTGCGTGTGCCGGACAGTTCCTTTTACGCACTTCAACGTTCCCGGCTCCTCCAAAGTCCCACTGCGCCGGAGCGAAACTAGTTTCCGCACGCCCAGTCGGTACTGACGTCAACGCTGATGATTTCCGTCTTGCTTGCTCTGGCACAGGCTTGCGCAGCAATAAATATCTGGATTCTGTAAAAACAGATGAGATGGAAGCTCAGACACGTAGCCAGCTGCGCTGCCATTGCTGCCAAGGAACGGTGCGTGTGCCGGACAGTTCCTTTTACGCACTTCAACGGTGCTCGCGCCTCCAAAGTCCCACTGCGGCGGAGCGAAGCTAGTTTCCGCACGCCCAGTCGGTACTGACGTAATGCTGATGATTTCCTTCTTGCTTGCTCTGGCACAGTCTTGCGCAGGAATAAATATCGGGATTATGTAAAAACAGATGAGATGGAAGCTAAGAAACGTAGCCAGCTGCGCTGCCACTGCTGCCAAGGAACGGTCCGTGTTCCGGACAGTTCCTTTTGCGCACTTCAACGTTCCAGGCGCCTCCAAAGTCCCACTGCGCCGGTGAGAAGCTAGTTTTCGCACGCCTAGTCGGTACTGACGTCAACGCTGATGATTTCCTTCTTGCTTGCTCTGGCACAGGCTTGCGCAGCAATGAACATCGGGATTCTGTAAAAACAGATGAGATGGAAGCTCAGAAACGTAGCCAGCTGCGCTGCCACTGCTGCCAAGGAACGGTGCGTGTTCCGGACAGTTCCTGTTACGCAATTCAACGTTCCTGGCGTCTAAAAAGTCCCACTGCACCGGATCGAAGCTAGTTTCCGCACGCCTATTCGATACTGAAGTCAACGCTGATGATTTCCTTCTTGCTTGCTCTAGCACAGGCTTGCGCAGACATAAATATCGGGATTCTGTAAAAGCAGATCAGATGGAAGCTCAGACACGTAGCCAGCTGCGCTGCCACTGCTGCCAAGGAACGGTTCGTATTCCGGACAGCTCCTTTTACGCACTTCAACGTTCCTGGCGCCTCCAAAGTCCCACTGCACCGGAGAGAAGCTAGTTTCCGCACGCCCAGTCGGTACTGACGTCAACGCTGATGATTTCCTTCTTGCTTGTTCTGGCACTGGCTTGCGCAGGAATAAATATCGGGATTCTGTAAAAACAGATTAGATGGAAGCTCAGAAACGTAGCCAGCTGCACTGCCACTGCTGCCAAGGAACGGTTCGTATTCCGGACAGCTCCTTTTACGCACTTCAACGTTCCTGGCGCCTCCAAAGTCCCACTGCGCCGGAGCGAAGCTACTTTCCGCACGCCCAGTCGGTACTGACGTAATGCTGATGATTTCATTCTTGCTTGTTCTCGCACAGGCCTGCGCAGGGATGAATTTCGGGACTCTGTAAAAAGAGATGAGATGGAAGCTCAGAAACGTAGCCAGCTGCGCTGCCACTGCTGGCAAGGAACGGTTCGTGTTCCGGATAGTTCCTTTTACGCACTTCAACGTTCCTGGCGCCTCCAAAGTCCCACTGCGCCGGAGAGAAGCTAGTTTCCGCACGCCCAGTCGGTACTGATATCAAAGCTGATGATTTCCTTCTTGCTTGTTCTGGCTATGGCCTGCGCAGGAATGAATATCGGGAGTCTGTAAAAACAGATTATATGGAAGCTCAGAAACGTAGCCAGCTGCACTGCCACTGCTGCCAAGGAACGGTTCGTGTTCCGGACGGCTCTTTTTACGCACTTCAACGTTCCTGGCGACTCCAAAGTCCCACTGCGCCGGAGCGAAGCTAGTTTCCGCACGCCCAGTCGGTACTGACGTCAACGCTGATGATTTCCTTCTTGCTTGCTCTGGCACAGGCTTGCGAAGGAATAAATATCGGGATTATGTAAAAACAGATGAGATGGAAGCTAAGAAACGTAGCCAGCTGCGCTGCCACAGCTGCCAAGGAACGGTCCGTGTTCCGGACAGTTCTTTTTACGCACTTCAACGTTCCTGGCGCCTCCAAAAGTCCCACTGCGCCGGAGCGAAGCTAGTTTCCGCACGCCTAGTCGGTACTGACGTCAACGCTGATGATTTCCTTCTTGCTTGCTCTGGCATAGGCTTGCGCAGGAATAAATATCGAGATTCTGTAAAAACAGATGAGATGGAAGCTCAGAAATGTAGCCAGCTGCGCTGCCACTGCTGCCAAGGAACGGTGCGTGTGCCGTACAGTTCCTTTAACGCACTTCAACGGTCCTGGCGCCTCCAAAGTCCCACTGTGCAGGATCGAAGCTAGTTTCCGCACGCCTAGTCGGTACTGACGTCAACGCTGATGATTTCCTTCTTGCTTGCTCTGGCACAGTCTTGTGCAGGAATAAATATCGGGATTATGTAAAAACAGATGAGATTGAAGCTAAGAAACGTAGCCAGCTGCGCTGCCACTGCTGCTAAGGAACGGTCCGTGTTCCGGACAGTTCCTTTTGCGCACTTCAACGTTCCAGGCGCCTCCAAAGTCCTACTGCGCCGGTGAGAAGCAAGTTTCCGCACGCCCAGTCGGTACTGACGTAATGCTGATGACTTCCTTCTTGCTTGCTCTGGCACAGTCTTGCGCAGGAATATATATCGGGATTATGTAAAAACAGATGAGATGGAAGCTCAGAAACGTAGCCAGTTGCGCTGCCAGTTCTGCCAAGGAACGGTTCGTATTCCGGACGGCTCCTTTTACGCACTTCAACGTTCCTGGCGCCTCCAAAGTCCTACTGCGCCGGAGCGAAGCTAGTTTCCGCACGCGTAGTCGGTACTGACGTCAACGCTGATGATTTCCTTCTTGCTTGCTCTGGCACAGGCTTGCGCAGCAATAAACATCGGGATTCTGTAAAAACAGATAAAATAGAAGCTCAGAAACGTAGCCAGCTGCGCTGCCACTGCTGGCAAGGAACGGTTCGTCTTCGGGACAGTTCCTTTTACGCACTTCAACGTTACTTGCGCTTCCAATGTCCCACTGCGCCGGTGCGAAGCTAGTTTCCGCACGCCTAGTCGGTACTGACGTAACGCTGATGATTTCCTTCTTGCTTGCTCAGGCACAGGCTTGCGCAGGAACAAATATCGGGATTCTGTAAAAACAGACGAGATGGAAGCTCAGAAACGTAGCCAGCTGCGCTGCCACTGCTGCCAAGGAACGGTGCGTGTGCCGTAAAGTTCCTTTAACGCACTTCAACGGTCCTGGCGCCTCCATAGTCCCACTGCGCCGGAGCGAAGCTAGTTTCCGCACGCCTAGTCGGTACTGACGTCAACGCTGATGATTTCCTTCTTGCTTGCTCTGGCACAGGCTTGCGCAGCAATAAACATCGGGATTCTGTAAAAACAGATGAAATGGAAGCTCAGAAACGTAGCCAGCTGCGCTGCCATTGCTGGCAAGGAACGGTTCGTCTTCCGGACAGTTCCTTTAACGCACTTCAACGGTCCTGCCGCCTCCAAAGTCCCACTGCGCCGGAGCGAAGCTAGTTTCCGCACGCCCAGTCGGTACTGACGTCGACGCTGATGATTTCCTTCTTGCTTGCTCTGGCACAGGCTTGCGCAGCAATAAATATCAGGATTCTGTAAAAACAGATGAGATGGAGGTTCTGAAACGTAGCCAGCTGCGCTGCCACTGCTGCCTAGGAACGGTGCGTGTGCGGGACAGTTTCTTTTACGCACTTCAACGTTCCTGGCGCTTCCAAAGTCCTACTGCGCCGGAGCGAAGCTAGTTTCCGCACGCGTTGTCGGTACTGACGTCAACGCTGATGATTTCCTTCTTGCTTGCTCTGGCACAGGCTTGCGCAGCAATAAACATCGGGATTCTGTAAAAACAGATAAAATAGAAGCTCAGAAACGTAGCCAGCTGCGCTGCCACTGCTGGCAAGGAACGGTTCGTCTTCCGGACAGTTCCTTTTACGCACTTCAACGTTACTTGCGCTTCCAATGTCCCACTGCGCCGGTGCGAAGCTAGTTTCCGGACGCTCCGTCGGTAATGACGTAATGCTGATGATTTCCTTCTTGCTTGCTCAGGCACAGGCTTGCGCAGGAATAAATATCGGGATTCTGTAAAAACAGATGAGATGGAAGCTCAGAAACGTAGCCAGCTGCGCTGCCACTGCTGCCAAGGAACGGTGCGTGTGCCGGACAGTTCCTTTTACGCACTTCAACGTTCCCGGCTCCTCCAATGTCCCACTGCTCCGGAGCGAAACTAGTTTCCGCACGCCCAGTCGGTACTGACGTCAAAGCTGATGATTTCCTTCTTGCTTACTCTGGCACTGGCCTTCGCAGGAATGAATATCGGGAGTCTGTAAAAACAGATGAGATGGAAGCTCAGAAACGTAGCCAGCTGCGCTGCCACTGCTGCCAAGGAACGGTTCGTGTTCCGGACAGTTCCTTTTACGCAATTTAACGTTCCTGGCGCCTAAAAAGTCCCACTGCGCCGGATCGAAGCTAGTTTCCGCACGCCCAGTCGGTTCTGAAGTCAACGCTGATGATTTCGTTCTTGCTTGCTCTAGCACAGGCTTGCGCAGACATAAATATCGGGATTCTGTAAAAACAGATCAAATGGAAGCTCCGACACGTAGCCAGCTGCGCTGCCATTGCTGCCAAGGAACGGTGCGTGTGCCGGACAGTTCCTTTTACGCACTTCAACGGTCCTCGCGCCTCCAAAGTCCAGACTGTGCCGGAGCGAAGCTAGTTTCCGCACGTCCAGTCGGTACTGACATCAACGCTGATGATTTCCTTCTTGCTTGCTCTGGCACAGGCTTGCGCAGCAATAAACATCGGGATTCTGTAAAAACAGATGAAATGGAAGCTCAGAAACGTAGCCAGCTGCGCTGCCACTGCTGGCAAGGAACAGTTCGTCTTCCGGACAGTTCCTTTTACGCACTACAACGTTACTTGCGCTTCCAATGTCCGACTGCGCCGGTGCGAAGCTAGTTTCCGGACGCTCAGTCGGTAATGACGTAATGCTGATGATTTCCTTCTTGCTTGCTCAGGCACAGGCTTGCGCAGGAATAAATATCGGGATTCTGTAAAAACAGACGAGATGGAAGCTCAGAAACGTAGCCAGCTGCGCTGCCACTGCTGCCAAGGAACGGTGCGTGTGCCGGACAGTTCCTTTTACGCACTTCAACGTTCCCGGCTCCTCCAATGTCCCACTGCTCCGGAGCGAAACTAGTTTCCGCACGCCCAGTCGGTACTGACGTCAAAGCTGATGATTTCCTTCTTGCTTACTCTGGCACTGGCCTTGGCAGGAATGAATATCGGGATTCTGTAAAAACAGATCAAATGGAAGCTCAGACACGTAGCCAGCTGCGCTGCCACTGCTGCCAAGGAACGGTGCGTGTGCCGGACAGTTCCTTTTACGCACTTCAACGTTCCCGGCTCCTCCAATGTCCCACTGCTCCGGAGCGAAACTAGTTTCCGCACGCCCAGTCGGCACTGACGTCAAAGCTGATGATTTCCTTCTTGCTTACTCTGGCACTGGCCTTCGCAGGAATGAATATCGGGAGTCTGTAAAAACAGATGAGATGGAAGCTCAGAAACGTAGCCAGCTGCGCTGCCACTGCTGCCAAGGAACGGTTCGTGTTCCGGACAGTTCCTTTTACGCAATTCAACGTTCCTGGCGCCTAAAAAGTCCAACTGCGCCGGATCGAAGCTAGTTTCCGCACGCCCAGTCGGTTCTGAAGTCAACGCTGATGATTTCCTTCTTGCTTGCTCTAGCACAGGCTTGCGCAGACTTATATATCGGGATTCTGTAAAAACAGATCAAATGGAAGCTCAGACACGTAGCCAGCTGCGCTGCCATTGCTGCCAAGGAACGGTGCGTGTGCCGGACAGTTCCTTTTACGCACTTCAACGGTCGTCGCGCCTCCAAAGTCCAAACTGTGCCGGAGCGAAGCTAGTTTCCGCACGTCCAGTCGGTACTGACATCAACGCTGATGATTTCCTTCTTGCTTGTTCTCGCACAGGCCTGCGCAGGGATGAATTTCGGGACTCTGTAAAAACAGATCAGATGGAAGCTCAGAAACGTAGCCAGCGGCGCGGCCACTGCTGGCAAGGAACGGTTCGTGTTCCGGACAGTTCCTTTTACGCACTTCAACGATCCTGGCGCCTCCAAAGTCCCACTGCGCCGGAGCGAAGCTAGTTTCCGCACGCCTAGTCGGTACTGACGTCAACGCTGATGATTTCCTTCTTG
This sequence comes from Amblyomma americanum, assembly GCF_052857255.1. Lineage (NCBI taxonomy): Eukaryota > Metazoa > Arthropoda > Arachnida > Ixodida > Ixodidae > Amblyomma > Amblyomma americanum. Next base: position 466,965,331 of record NC_135497.1, read on the forward strand.
CTTGCTCTGGCACAGGCTTGCGCAGATATAAACATCGGGATTCTGTAAAAACAGATGAAATGGAAGCTCAGAAACGTAGCCAGCTGCGCTGCCACTGCTGGCAAGGAACGGTTCGTCTTCCGGACAGTTCCTTTTACGCACTTCAACGTTACTTGCGCTTCCAATGTCCCACTGCGCCGGTGCGAAGCTAGTTTCCGGACGCTCCGTCGGTAATGACGTAATGCTGATGATTTCCTTCTTGCTTGCTCAGGCACAGGCTTGCGCAGGAATAAATATCGGGATTCTGTAAAAACAGATGAGATGGAAGCTCAGAAACGTAGCCAGCTGCGCTGCCACTGCTGCCAAGGAACGGTGCGTGTGCCGGACAGTTCCTTTTACGCACTTCAACGTTCCCGGCTCCTCCAATGTCCCACTGCTCCGGAGCGAAACTAGTTTCCGCACGCCCAGTCGGTACTGACGTCAAAGCTGATGATTTCCTTCTTGCTTACTCTGGCACTGGCCTTCGCAGGAATGAATATCGGGAGTCTGTAAAAACAGATGAGATGGAAGCTCAGAAACGTAGCCAGCTGCGCTGCCACTGCTGCCAAGGAACGGTTCGTGTTCCGGACAGTTCCTTTTACGCAATTTAACGTTCCTGGCGCCTAAAAAGTCCCACTGCGCCGGATCGAAGCTAGTTTCCGCACGCCCAGTCGGTTCTGAAGTCAACGCTGATGATTTCGTTCTTGCTTGCTCTAGCACAGGCTTGCGCAGACATAAATATCGGGATTCTGTAAAAACAGATCAAATGGAAGCTCCGACACGTAGCCAGCTGCGCTGCCATTGCTGCCAAGGAACGGTGCGTGTGCCGGACAGTTCCTTTTACGCACTTCAACGGTCCTCGCGCCTCCAAAGTCCAGACTGTGCCGGAGCGAAGCTAGTTTCCGCACGTCCAGTCGGTACTGACATCAACGCTGATGATTTCCTTCTTGCTTGCTCTGGCACAGGCTTGCGCAGCAATAAACATCGGGATTCTGTAAAAACAGATGAAATGGAAGCTCAGAAACGTAGCCAGCTGCGCTGCCACTGCTGGCAAGGAACGGTTCGTCTTCCGGACAGTTCCTTTTACGCACTACAACGTTACTTGCGCTTCCAATGTCCGACTGCGCCGGTGCGAAGCTAGTTTCCGGACGCTCAGTCGGTAATGACGTAATGCTGATGATTTCCTTCTTGCTTGCTCAGGCACAGGCTTGCGCAGGAATAAATATCGGGATTCTGTAAAAACAGACGAGATGGAAGCTCAGAAACGTAGCCAGCTGCGCTGCCACTGCTGCCAAGGAACGGTGCGTGTGCCGGACAGTTCCTTTTACGCACTTCAACGTTCCCGGCTCCTCCAATGTCCCACTGCTCCGGAGCGAAACTAGTTTCCGCACGCCCAGTCGGTACTGACGTCAAAGCTGATGATTTCCTTCTTGCTTACTCTGGCACTGGCCTTGGCAGGAATGAATATCGGGATTCTGTAAAAACAGATCAAATGGAAGCTCAGACACGTAGCCAGCTGCGCTGCCACTGCTGCCAAGGAACGGTGCGTGTGCCGGACAGTTCCTTTTACGCACTTCAACGTTCCCGGCTCCTCCAATGTCCCACTGCTCCGGAGCGAAACTAGTTTCCGCACGCCCAGTCGGCACTGACGTCAAAGCTGATGATTTCCTTCTTGCTTACTCTGGCACTGGCCTTCGCAGGAATGAATATCGGGAGTCTGTAAAAACAGATGAGATGGAAGCTCAGAAACGTAGCCAGCTGCGCTGCCACTGCTGCCAAGGAACGGTTCGTGTTCCGGACAGTTCCTTTTACGCAATTCAACGTTCCTGGCGCCTAAAAAGTCCAACTGCGCCGGATCGAAGCTAGTTTCCGCACGCCCAGTCGGTTCTGAAGTCAACGCTGATGATTTCCTTCTTGCTTGCTCTAGCACAGGCTTGCGCAGACTTATATATCGGGATTCTGTAAAAACAGATCAAATGGAAGCTCAGACACGTAGCCAGCTGCGCTGCCATTGCTGCCAAGGAACGGTGCGTGTGCCGGACAGTTCCTTTTACGCACTTCAACGGTCGTCGCGCCTCCAAAGTCCAAACTGTGCCGGAGCGAAGCTAGTTTCCGCACGTCCAGTCGGTACTGACATCAACGCTGATGATTTCCTTCTTGCTTGTTCTCGCACAGGCCTGCGCAGGGATGAATTTCGGGACTCTGTAAAAACAGATCAGATGGAATTTCAGAAACGTAGCCAGCGGCGCGGCCACTGCTGGCAAGGAACGGTTCGTGTTCCGGACAGTTCCTTTTACGCACTTCAACGATCCTGGCGCCTCCAAAGTCCCACTGCGCCGGAGCGAAGCTAGTTTCCGCACGCCTAGTCGGTACTGACGTCAACGCTGATGATTTCCTTCTTGCTTGCTCTGGCACAGGCTTGCGCAGATATAAACATCGGGATTCTGTAAAAACAGATGAAATGGAAGCTCAGAAACGTAGCCAGCTGCGCTGCCACTGCTGGCAAGGAACGGTTCGTATTCCGGACAGTTCCTTTTACGCACTTCAACGTCACTTGCGCTTCCAATGTCCCACTGCGCCGGTGCGAAGCTAGTTTCCGGACGCTCAGTCGGTAATGACGTAATGCTGATGATTTCCTTCTTGCTTGCTCAGGCACAGGCTTGCGCAGGAATAAATATCGGGATTCTGTAAAAACAGACGAGATGGAAGCTCAGAAACGTAGCCAGCTGCGCTGCCACTGCTGCCAAGGAACGGTGCGTGTGCCGGACAGTTCCTTTTACGCACTTCAACGTTCCCGGCTCCTCCAATGTCCCACTGCTCCGGAGCGAAACTAGTTTCCGCACGCCCAGTCGGTACTGACGTCAAAGCTGATGATTTCCTTCTTGCTTACTCTGGCACTGGCCTTCGCAGGAATGAATATCGGGAGTCTGTAAAAACAGATGAGATGGAAGCTCAGAAACGTAGCCAGCTGCGCTGCCACTGCTGCCAAGGAACGGTTCGTGTTCCGGACAGTTCCTTTTACGCAATTCAACGCTCCTGGCGCCTAAAAAGTCCCACTGCGCCGGATCGAAGCTAGTTTCCGCACGCCCAGTCGGTTCTGAAGTCAACGCTGATGATTTCCTTCTTGCTTGCTCTAGCACAGGCTTGCGCAGACATAAATATCGGGATTCTGTAAAAACAGATCAGATGGAAGCTCAGAAACGTAGCCAGCTGCGCTGCCACTGCTGGCAAGGAACGGTTCGTGTTCCGGACAGTTCCTTTTACGCACTTCAACGTTCCTGGCACCTCCAAAGTCCCACTGCGCCGGCGCGAAGCTAGTTTCCGCACGCCCAATCGGTACTGACGTCAACGCTGATGATTTCCTTCTTGCTTGCTCGGGCACAGGCTTGCGCAGGAATAAATATCGGGATTCTATAAAAACAGATGAGATGGTAGCTCAGACACGTAGCCAGCTGCGCTGCCACTGCTGCCAAGGAACGGTTCGTGTTGCGGACAGTTCCTTTAACGCACTTCAACGTTCCTGGCGCCTCCAAAGTCCCACTGCGCCGGAGCGAAGCTAGTTTCCGCACGCCCAATCGGTACTGACGTCAACGCTGATGATTTCCTTCTTGCTTGCTCTGGCACAGGCTTGCGCAGGAATAAATATCGGGATTCTGTAAAAACAGATGAGATGAAAGCTCAGAAACGTAGCCAGTTGCGCTGCCACTGCTGCCAAGGAACGGTTCGTGTTGCGGACAGTTCCTTTAACACACTTCAACGTTCCTGGCGCCTCCAAAGTCCCACTGCGCCGGAGCGAAGCTTGTTTCCGCACGCCCAATCGGTACTGACGTCAACGCTGATGATTTCCTTCTTGCTTGCTCTGGCACAGGCTTGCGCAGGAATAAATATCTGGATTCTGTAAAAACAGATTAGATGGAAGCTCAGAAACGTAGCCAGCTACGCTGCCACTGCTGCCAAGGAACGGTGCGTGTGCCGGGCAGTTGCTTTTACGCACTTCAACGGCGCTCGCGCCTCCAAAGTCCCACTGCGATTGATCGAAGCTAGTTTCCGCCCGCCCAGTCGGTATTGACGTCAACGCTGATGATTTCCTTCTTGCTTGCTCTGGCACAGGCTTGCGCAGGAATGAATATCGGGATTCTGTAAAAACAGATGAGATGGAAGCTCAGAAACGTAGCCAGCTGCGCTGCCACTGCTGCCAAGGAACGGTTCGTGTTGCGGACAGTTCCTTTAACGCACTTCAACGTACCTGGCGCCTCCAAAGTCCCACTGCGCCGGTGCGAAGCTAGTTTTCGCACGCCCAGTCAGTATTGACGTCAACGCTGATGATTTCCTTCTTGCTTGTTCTGGCACTGGCCTGCGCAGGAATGAATATCGGGAGTCTAAAAACAGATGAGATGGAAGCTCAGAAACGTAGCCAGCTGCGCTGCCACTGCTGCCTAGGAACGGTTCGTGTTGCGGACAGTTCCTTTAACGGACTTCAACGGTCCTCGCGCCTCCAAAGTCCCACTGCGCCGGTGCGAAGCTAGTTTTCGCACGCCCAGTCAGTATTGACGTCAACGCTGATGATTTCCTTCTTGCTTGTTCTGGCACTGGCCTGCGCAGGAATGAATATCGGGAGTCTGTAAAAACAGATGAGATGGAAGCTCAGAAACGTAGCCAGCTGCGCTGCCACTGCTGCCAAGGAACAGTTCGTGTTGCGGACAGTTCCTTTAACGCAGTTCAACGGTCCTCGCGCCTCCAAAGTCCCACTGCGCCGGAGCGAATCTAGTTTCCGCACGCCCAGTCGGTACTGACGTCAACGCTGATGATTTCCTTCTTGCTTGCTCTGGTACAGGCTTGCGCAGGAATAAATATCGGGATTCTGCAAAAACAGGTTAGATGGAAGCTCAGAAACGTAGCCAGATGCGCTGCCACTACTGCCAAGGAACGGTTCTTATTCCGGACAGTTCCTTTTACTCACTTCAACGTTCCTGGCGCCTCCAAAGTTCAAATGCGTCGGAGCGAAGCTAGTTTCCGCACGCCCAGTCGTTACTGACGTAATGCTGATGATTTCCTTCTTGCTTGTTCTGGCACAGGCCTGCGCAGGAATTAATATCGGGAGTCTGTAAAAACAGATAAGATGGAAGCTCAGAAACGTAGCCAGCTGCGCTGCCACTGCTCTCAAGGAACGGTTCGTGTTCCGGACAGTTCCTTTTACGCACTTCAACGTTCCTGGCGCCTCCAAAGGCCCACTGCGCCGGAGCGAAGCCAGTTTCCGCACGCCCAGTCGGTACTGACGTCAACGCTGATGCTTTCCTTCTTGCTTGCTCTGGCGCAGGCTTGCGCAGGAATAAATATCGGGATTCTGTAAAAACAGATGAGATGTAAGCTCAGAAACGTAGCCAGCTGCGCTGCCTCTGCTGCCAAGGAACTGTTCGTGTTCCGGACAGTTCCTTTTACGCGCTTCAACTTTCCTGGCACCTCCAAAGTCCCACTGCGCCGGAGCGAAGCTAGTTTCCGCACGCCCAGTCGGTACTGACGTCGACGCTGATGATTTCCTTCTTGCTTGCTCTGGCACAGGCTTGCGCAGCAATAAATATCAGGATTCTGTAAAAACAGATGAGATGGAGGTTCTGAAACGTAGCCAGCTGCGCTGCCACTGCTGCCTAGGAACGGTGCGTGTGCGGGACAGTTTCTTTTACGCACTTCAACGTTCCTGGCGCCTCCAAAGTCCCACTGCGCAGGAGCGAAGCTAGTTTCCGCCCGCCCAGTCGGTATTGACGTCAACGCTGATGATTTCCTTCTTGCTTGCTCTGGCACAGGCTTGCGCAGAAATGAATATCGGGATTCTGTAAAAACAGATGAGATGGAAGATCAGAAACGTAGCCAGCTGCGCTGCCACTGCTGCCAAGGAACGGTTCGTGTTGCGGACAGTTCCTTTAACGCACTTCAACGTACCTGGCGCCTCCAAAGTCCCACTGCGCCGGTGCGAAGCTAGTTTTCGCACGCCCAGTCAGTATTGACGTCAACGCTGATGATTTCCTTCTTGCTTGTTCTGGCACTGGCCTGCGCAGGAATGAATATCGGGAGTCTGTAAAAACAGATGAGATGGAAGCTCAGAAACGTAGCCAGCTGCGCTGCCACTGCTGCCAAGGAACGGTTCGTGTTGCGGACAGTTCCTTTAACGCACTTCAACGGTCCTCGCGCCTCCAAAGTCCCACTGCGCCGGTGCGAAGCTAGTTTTAGCACGCCCAGTCAGTATTGACGTCAACGCTGATGATTTCCTTCTTGCTTGTTCTGGCACTGGCCTGCGCAGGAATGAATATCGGGATTCTGTAAAAACAGATGAGATGGAAGCTCAGAAACGTAGCCAGCTGCGCTGCCACTGCTGCCAAAGAACGGTTCGTGTTGCGGACAGTTCCTTTAACGCACTTCAACGTACCTGGCGCCTCCAAAATCCCACTGCGCCGGTGCGAAGCTAGTTATCGCACGCCCAGTCAGTATTGACGTCAACGCTGATGATTTCCTTCTTGCTTGTTCTGGCACTGGCCTGCGCAGGAATGAATATCGGGAGTCTGTAAAAACAGATGAGATGGAAGCTCAGAAACGTAGCCAGCTGCGCTGCCACTGCTGCCAAGGAACGGTTCGTGTTGCGGACAGTTCCTTTAACGCACTTCAACGGTCCTCGCGCCTCCAAAGTCCCACTGCGCCGGTGCGAAGCTAGTTTTCGCACGCCCAGTCAGTATTGACGTGAACGCTGATGATTTCCTTCTTGCTTGTTCTGGCACTGGCCTGCGCAGGAATGAATATCGGGAGTCTGTAAAAACAGATGAGATGGAAGCTCAGAAACGTAGCCAGCTGCGCTGCCACTGCTGCCAAGGAACGGTTCGTGTTGCGGACAGTTCCTTTAACGCACTTCAACGTACCTGGCGCCTCCAAAGTCCCACTGCGCCGGAGCGAATCTAGTTTCCGCACGCCCAGTCGGTATGACGTCAACGCTGATGATTTCCTTCTTGCTTGCTCTGGTACAGGCTTGCGCATGAATAAATATCGGGATTCTGCAAAAACAGGTTAGATGGAAGCTCAGAAACGTAGCCAGCTGCGCTGCCACTACTGCCAAGGAACGGTTCTTATTCCGGACAGTTCCTTTTACTCACTTCAACGTTCCTGGCGCCTCCAAAGTTCAAATGCGTCGGAGCGAAGCTAGTTTCCGCACGCCCAGTCGTTACTGACGTAATGCTGATGATTTCCTTCTTGCTTGTTCTGGCACAGGCCTGCGCAGGAATTAATATCTGGAGTCTGTAAAAACAGATGAGATGGAAGCTCAGAAACGTAGCCAGCTGCGCTGCCACTGCTCTCAAGGAACGGTTCGTGTTCCAGACAGTTCCTTTTACGCACTTCAACGTTCCTGGCGCCTCCAAAGGCCGACTGCGCCGGAGCGAAGCCAGTTTCCGCACGCCCAGTTGGTACTGACGTCAACGCTGATGCTTTCCTTCTTGCTTGCTCTGGCACAGGCAGGCGCGGGAATAAATATCGCGATTCTGTAAAAACAGATGAGATGTAAGCTCAGAAACGTAGCCTGCTGCGCTGCCTCTGCTGCCAAGGAACGGTTCGTGTTCCGGACAGTTCCTTTTACGCACTTCAACCTTCCTGGCGCCTCCAAAGTCCCACTGCGCCGGAGCGAAGCTAGTTTCCGCACGCCCAGTCGGTACTGACGTCAACGCTGATGATTTCCTTCTTGCTTGCTCTGGTACAGGCTTGCGCAGGAATGAATATCGGGATTCTGTAAAAACAGATGAGATGGAAGCTCAGAAACGTAGCCAGCTGCGCTGCCACTGCTGCCAAGGAACGGTTCGTGTTGCGGACAGTTCCTTTAACGCACTTCAACGTACGTGGCGCCTCCAAAGTCCCACTGCGCCGGTGCGAAGCTAGTTTTCGCACGCCCAGTCAGTATTGACGTCAACGCTGATGATTTCCTTCTTGCTTGTTCTGGCACTGGCCTGCGCAGGAATGAATATCGGGAGTCTGTAAAAACAGATGAGATGGAAGCTCAGAAACGTAGCCAGCTGCGCTGCCACTGCTGCCAAGGAACGGTTCGTGTTGCGGACAGTTCCTTTTACGCACTTCATCGTTCCTGGCGCCTCCAAAGTCCCACTGCGCCGGAGCGAAGCTAGTTTCCGCCCGCACAGTCGGTACTGACGAAATGCTGATGATTTCCTTCTTGCTTGCTCTGGCACAGTCTTGCGCAGGAATAAATATCGGGATTATGTAAAAACAGATGAGATGGAAGCTCAGAAACGTAGCCAGTTGCGCTGCCAGTTCTGCCAAGGAACGGTTCGTATTCCGGACGGCTCCTTTTACGCACTTCAACGTTCCTGGCGCCTCCAAAGTCCCACTGTGCCGGAGCGAAGCTAGTTTCCGCCCACCCATTCGGTACTGACATCAACGCTGATGATTTCCTTCTTGCTTGTTCTCGCACAGGACCGCGCAGGGACGAATTTCGGGACTCTGTAAAATCAGATGAGATGGAATCTCAGAAACGTAGCCAGCTGCGCTGCCACTGCTGGCAAGGAACGGTTCGTGTTCCGGACAGTTCCTTTTACGCACTTCAACGTTCCAGGCGCCTCCAAACTCCCACTGCGCCGGTGAGAAGCTAGTTTCCGCACGCCTAGTCGGTACTGACGTCAACGCTGATGATTTCCTTCTTGCTTGCTCTGGCACAGTCTTGTGCAGGAATAAATATCGGGATTATGTAAAAACAGATGAGATTGAAGCTAAGAAACGTAGCCAGCTGCGCTGCCACTGCTGCTAAGGAACGGTCCGTGTTCCGGACAGTTCCTTTTGCGCACTTCAACGTTCCAGGCGACTCCAAAGTCCTACTGCGCCGGTGAGAAGCAAGTTTCCGCACGCCCAGTCGGTACTGACGTCAACGCTGATGATTTCCTTCTTGCTTGTTCTGGAAGTGGCCTGCGCAGGAATGAATTTCGGGAGTCTGTAAAAACAGATGAGATGGAAGCTTAGAAACGTAGCCAGCTGCGCTGCCACTGCTGCCAAGGAACGGTTCGTGTTTCGGACTGTTCCTTTTACGCGCTTCATCGTTCCTGGCGCCTCCAAAGTCCCACTGCGCCGGAGCGAAGCTAGTTTCCGCACGCCTAGTCGGTACTGACGTCAACGCTGATGATTTCCTTCTTGCTTGCTCTGGCACAGGCTTGCGCAGCAATAAACATCGGGATTCTGTAAAAACAGATGAAATGGAAGCTCAGAAACGTAGCCAGCGTCGCTGCCACTGCTGGCAAGGAACGGTTCGTCTTCCGGACAATTCCTTTTACGCACTTCAACGTTACTTGCGCTTCCAATGTCCCACTGCGCCGGTGCGAAGCTAGTTTCCGGACGCTCAGTCGGTAATGACGTAACGCTGATGATTTCCTTCTTGCTTGCTCAGGCACAGGCTTGCGCAGGAATAAATATCGGGATTCTGTAAAAACAGACGAGATGGAAGCTCAGAAACGTAGCCAGCTGCGCTGCCACTGCTGCCAAGGAACGGTGCGTGTGCCGTAAAGTTCCTTTAACGCACTTCAACGGTCCTGGCGCCTCCATAGTCCCACTGTGCAGGATCGAAGCTAGTTTCCGCAGGCCCATTCGGTACTGACATCAACGCTGATGATTTCCTTTTTGCTTGTTCTGGCACTGGCCTGCGCAGGAATGAATATCGGGAGTCTTTTAAAACAGATGAGATGGAAGCTCAGAAACGTAGCCAGCTGCGGTGCCACTGCTGCCAAGGAACGGTTCGTGTTCCGGACAGTTCCTTTTACGCACTTCATCGTTCCTGGCGCCTCCAAAGTCCCACTGCGCCGGAGCGAAGCTAGTTTCCGCCCGCACAGTCGGTACTGACGAAATGCTGATGATTTCCTTCTTGCTTGCTCTGGCACAGTCTTGCGCAGGAATAAATATCGGGATTATGTAAAAACAGATGAGATGGAAGCTCAGAAACGTAGCCAGTTGCGCTGCCAGTTCTGCCAAGGAACGGATCGTATTCCGGACGGCTCCTTTTACGCACTTCAACGTTCCTGGCGCCTCCAAAGTCCCACTGTGCCGGAGCGAAGCTAGTTTCCGCCCACCCATTCGGTACTGACATCAACGCTGATGATTTCCTTCTTGCTTGTTCTCGCACAGGACCGCGCAGGGACGAATTTCGGGACTCTGTAAAATCAGATGAGATGGAATCTCAGAAACGTAGCCAGCTGCGCTGCCACTGCTGGCAAGGAACGGTTCGTGTTCCGGACAGTTCCTTTTACGCACTTCAACGTTCCAGGCGCCTCCAAAGTCCCACTGCGCCGGTGAGAAGCTAGTTTCCGCACGCCTAGTCGGTACTGACGTCAACGCTGATGATTTCCTTCTTGCTTGCTCTGGCACAGTCTTGTGCAGGAATAAATATCGGGATTATGTAAAAACAGATGAGATTGAAGCTAAGAAACGTAGCCAGCTGCGCTGCCACTGCTGCTAAGGAACGGTCCGTGTTCCGGACAGTTCCTTTTGCGCACTTCAACGTTCCAGGCGCCTCCAAAGTCCTACTGCGCCGGTGAGAAGCAAGTTTCCGCACGCCCAGTCGGTACTGACGTCAACGCTGATGATTTCCTTCTTGCTTGTTCTGGAAGTGGCCTGCGCAGGAATGAATTTCGGGAGTCTGTAAAAACAGATGATATGGAAGCTTAGAAACGTAGCCAGCTGCGCTGCCACTGCTGCCAAGGAACGGTTCGTGTTTCGGACTGTTCCTTTTACGCGCTTCATCGTTCCTGGCGCCTCCAAAGTCCCACTGCGCCGGAGCGAAGCTAGTTTCCGCACGCCTAGTCGGTACTGACGTCAACGCTGATGATTTCCTTCTTGCTTGCTCTGGCACAGGCTTGCGCAGCAATAAACATCGGGATTCTGTAAAAACAGATGAAATGGAAGCTCAGAAACGTTGCCAGCTGCGCTGCCATTGCTGGCAAGGAACGGTTCGTCTTCCGGACAGTTCCTTTAACGCACTTCAACGGTCCTGCCGCCTCCAAAGTCCCACTGCGCCGGAGCGAAGCTAGTTTCCGCCCGCCCAGTCGGTACTGACGTAATGCTGATGACTTCCTTCTTGCTTGCTCTGGCACAGTCTTGCGCAGGAATAAATATCGGGATTATATAAAAACAGATGAGATGGAAGCTCAGAAACGTAGCCAGTTGCGCTGCCAGTTCTGCCAAGGAACGGTTCGTATTCCGGACGGCTCCTTTTACGCACTTCAACGTTCCTGGCGCTTCCGAAGTCCTACTGCGCCGGAGCGAAGCTAGTTTCCGCACGCGTTGTCGGTACTGACGTCAACGCTGATGATTTCCTTCTTGCTTGCTCTGGCACAGGCTTGCGCAGCAATAAACATCGGGATTCTGTAAAAACAGATAAAATAGAAGCTCAGAAACGTAGCCAGCTGCGCTGCCACTGCTGGCAAGGAACGGTTCGTCTTCCGGACAGTTCCTTTTACGCACTTCAACGTTACTTGCGCTTCCAATGTCCCACTGCGCCGGTGCGAAGCTAGTTTCCGGACGCTCAGTCGGTAATGACGTAATGCTGATGATTTCCTTCTTGCTTGCTCAGGCACAGGCTTGCGCAGGAATAAATATCGGGATTCTGTAAAAACAGATGAGATGGAAGCTCAGAAACGTAGCCAGCTGCGCTGCCACTGCTGCCAAGGAACGGTGCGTGTGCCGGACAGTTCCTTTTACGCACTTCAACGTTCCCGGCTCCTCCAATGTCCCACTGCTCCGGAGCGAAACTAGTTTCCGCACGCCCAGTCGGTACTGACGTCAAAGCTGATGATTTCCTTCTTGCTTACTCTGGCACTGGCCTTCGCAGGAATGAATATCGGGAGTCTGTAAAAACAGATGAGATGGAAGCTCAGAAACGTAGCCAGCTGCGCTGCCACTGCTGCCAAGGAACGGTTCGTGTTCCGGACAGTTCCTTTTGCGCAATTTAACGTTCCTGGCGCCTAAAAAGTCCCACTGCGCCGGATCGAAGCTAGTTTCCGCACGCCCAGTCGGTTCTGAAGTCAACGCTGATGATTTCGTTCTTGCTTGCTCTAGCACAGGCTTGCGCAGACATAAATATCGGGATTCTGTAAAAACAGATCAAATGGAAGCTCCGACACGTAGCCAGCTGCGCTGCCATTGCTCCCAAGGAACGGTGCGTGTGCCGGACAGTTCCTTTTACGCACTTCAACGGTCCTCGCGCCTCCAAAGTCCAGACTGTGCCGGAGCGAAGCTAGTTTCCGCACGTCCAGTCGGTACTGACATCAACGCTGATGATTTCCTTCTTGCTTGTTCTCGCACAGGCCTGCGCAGGGATGAATTTCGGGACTCTGAAAAAACAGATCAGATGGAAGCTCAGAAACGTAGCCAGCTGCGCTGCCACTGCTGCCAAGGAACGGTTCGTATTCCGGACAGCTCCTTTTACGCACTTCAACGTTCCTGGCGCCTCCAAAGTCCCACTGCGCCGGAGCGAAGCTAGTTTCCGCACGCCTAGTCGGTACTGACGTCAACGCTGATGATTTCCTTCTTGCTTGCTCTGGCACAGGCTTGCGCAGCAATAAACATCGGGATTCTGTAAAAACAGATGAAATGGAAGCTCAGAAACGTAGCCAGCTGCGCTGCCACTGCTGGCAAGGAACGGTTCGTCTTCCGGATAGTTCCTTTTACGCACTTCAACGTTACTTGCGCTTCCAATGTCCCACTGCGCCGGTGCGAAGCTAGTTTCCGGACGCTCAGTCGGTAATGACGTAATGCTGATGATTTCCTTCTTGCTTGCTCAGGCACAGGCTTGCGCAGGAATAAATATCGGGATTCTGTAAAAACAGACGAGATGGAAGCTCAGAAACGTAGCCAGCTGCGCTGCCACTGCTGCCAAGGAACGGTGCGTGTGCCGGACAGTTCCTTTTACGCACTTCAACGTTCCCGGCTCCTCCAATGTCCCACTGCTCCGGAGCGAAACTAGTTTCCGCACGCCCAGTCGGTACTGACGTCAAAGCTGATGATTTCCTTCTTGCTTACTCTGGCACTGGCCTTGGCAGGAATGAATATCGGGATTCTGTAAAAACAGATCAATTGGAAGCTCAGACACGTAGCCAGCTGCGCTGCCACTGCTGCCAAGGAACGGTGCGTGTGCCGGACAGTTCCTTTTACGCACTTCAACGTTCCCGGCTCCTCCAATGTCCCACTGTGCAGGATCGAAGCTAGTTTCCGCAGGCCCATTCGGTACTGACATCAACGCTGATGATTTCCTTTTTGCTTGTTCTGGCACTGGCCTGCGCAGGAATGAATATCGGGAGTCTTTTAAAACAGATGAGATGGAAGCTCAGAAACGTAGCCAGCTGCGGTGCCACTGCTGCCAAGGAACGGTTCGTGTTCCGGACAGTTCCTTTTACGCACTTCATCGTTCCTGGCGCCTCCAAAGTCCCACTGCGCCGGAGCGAAGCTAGTTTCCGCCCGCACAGTCGGTACTGACGAAATGCTGATGATTTCCTTCTTGCTTGCTCTGGCACAGTCTTGCGCAGGAATAAATATCGGAATTATGTAAAAACAGATGAGATGGAAGCTCAGAAACGTAGCCAGTTGCGCTGCCAGTTCTGCCAAGGAACGGATCGTATTCCGGACGGCTCCTTTTACGCACTTCAACGTTCCTGGCGCCTCCAAAGTCCCACTGTGCCGGAGCGAAGCTAGTTTCCGCCCACCCATTCGGTACTGACATCAACGCTGATGATTTCCTTCTTGCTTGTTCTCGCACAGGACCGCGCAGGGACGAATTTCGGGACTCTGTAAAATCAGATGAGATGGAATCTCAGAAACGTAGCCAGCTGCGCTGCCACTGCTGGCAAGGAACGGTTCGTGTTCCGGACAGTTCCTTTTACGCACTTCAACGTTCCAGGCGCCTCCAAAGTCCCACTGCGCCGGTGAGAAGCTAGTTTCCGCACGCCTAGTCGGTACTGACGTCAACGCTGATGATTTCCTTCTTGCTTGCTCTGGCACAGTCTTGTGCAGGAATAAATATCGGGATTATGTAAAAACAGATGAGATTGAAGCTAAGAAACGTAGCCAGCTGCGCTGCCACTGCTGCTAAGGAACGGTCCGTGTTCCGGACAGTTCCTTTTGCGCACTTCAACGTTCCAGGCGCCTCCAAAGTCCTACTGCGCCGGTGAGAAGCAAGTTTCCGCACGCCCAGTCGGTACTGACGTCAACGCTGATGATTTCCTTCTTGCTTGTTCTGGAAGTGGCCTGCGCAGGAATGAATTTCGGGAGTCTGTAAAAACAGATGAGATGGAAGCTTAGAAACGTAGCCAGCTGCGCTGCCACTGCTGCCAAGGAACGGTTCGTGTTTCGGACTGTTCCTTTTACGCGCTTCATCGTTCCTGGCGCCTCCAAAGTCCCACTGCGCCGGAGCGAAGCTAGTTTCCGCACGCCTAGTCGGTACTGACGTCAACGCTGATGATTTCCTTCTTGCTTGCTCTGGCACAGGCTTGCGCAGCAATAAACATCGGGATTCTGTAAAAACAGATGAAATGGAAGCTCAGAAACGTTGCCAGCTGCGCTGCCATTGCTGGCAAGGAACGGTTCGTCTTCCGGACAGTTCCTTTAACGCACTTCAACGGTCCTGCCGCCTCCAAAGTCCCACTGCGCCGGAGCGAAGCTAGTTTCCGCCCGCCCAGTCGGTACTGACGTAATGCTGATGACTTCCTTCTTGCTTGCTCTGGCACAGTCTTGCGCAGGAATAAATATCGGGATTATATAAAAACAGATGAGATGGAAGCTCAGAAACGTAGCCAGTTGCGCTGCCAGTTCTGCCAAGGAACGGTTCGTATTCCGGACGGCTCCTTTTACGCACTTCAACGTTCCTGGCGCTTCCGAAGTCCTACTGCGCCGGAGCGAAGCTAGTTTCCGCACGCGTTGTCGGTACTGACGTCAACGCTGATGATTTCCTTCTTCCTTGCTCTGGCACAGGCTTGCGCAGCAATAAACATCGGGATTCTGTAAAAACAGATAAAATAGAAGCTCAGAAACGTAGCCAGCTGCGCTGCCACTGCTGGCAAGGAACGGTTCGTCTTCCGGACAGTTCCTTTTACGCACTTCAACGTTACTTGCGCTTCCAATGTCCCACTGCGCCGGTGCGAAGCTAGTTTCCGGACGCTCAGTCGGTAATGACGTAATGCTGATGATTTCCTTCTTGCTTGCTCAGGCACAGGCTTGCGCAGGAATAAATATCGGGATTCTGTAAAAACAGATGAGATGGAAGCTCAGAAACGTAGCCAGCTGCGCTGCCACTGCTGCCAAGGAACGGTTCGTGTTCCGGACAGTTCCTTTTACGCAATTTAACGTTCCTGGCGCCTAAAAAGTCCCACTGCGCCGGATCGAAGCTAGTTTCCGCACGCCCAGTCGGTTCTGAAGTCAACGCTGATGATTTCGTTCTTGCTTGCTCTAGCACAGGCTTGCGCAGACATAAATATCGGGATTCTGTAAAAACAGATCAAATGGAAGCTCCGACACGTAGCCAGCTGCGCTGCCATTGCTCCCAAGGAACGGTGCGTGTGCCGGACAGTTCCTTTTACGCACTTCAACGGTCCTCGCGCCTCCAAAGTCCAGACTGTGCCGGAGCGAAGCTAGTTTCCGCACGTCCAGTCGGTACTGACATCAACGCTGATGATTTCCTTCTTGCTTGTTCTCGCACAGGCCTGCGCAGGGATGAATTTCGGGACTCTGAAAAAACAGATCAGATGGAAGCTCAGAAACGTAGCCAGCTGCGCTGCCACTGCTGCCAAGGAACGGTTCGTATTCCGGACAGCTCCTTTTACGCACTTCAACGTTCCTGGCGCCTCCAAAGTCCCACTGCGCCGGAGCGAAGCTAGTTTCCGCACGCCTAGTCGGTACTGACGTCAACGCTGATGATTTCCTTCTTGCTTGCTCTGGCACAGGCTTGCGCAGCAATAAACATCGGGATTCTGTAAAAACAGATGAAATGGAAGCTCAGAAACGTAGCCAGCTGCGCTGCCACTGCTGGCAAGGAACGGTTCGTCTTCCGGATAGTTCCTTTTACGCACTTCAACGTTACTTGCGCTTCCAATGTCCCACTGCGCCGGTGCGAAGCTAGTTTCCGGACGCTCAGTCGGTAATGACGTAATGCTGATGATTTCCTTCTTGCTTGCTCAGGCACAGGCTTGCGCAGGAATAAATATCGGGATTCTGTAAAAACAGACGAGATGGAAGCTCAGAAACGTAGCCAGCTGCGCTGCCACTGCTGCCAAGGAACGGTGCGTGTGCCGGACAGTTCCTTTTACGCACTTCAACGTTCCCGGCTCCTCCAATGTCCCACTGCTCCGGAGCGAAACTAGTTTCCGCACGCCCAGTCGGTACTGACGTCAAAGCTGATGATTTCCTTCTTGCTTACTCTGGCACTGGCCTTGGCAGGAATGAATATCGGGATTCTGTAAAAACAGATCAATTGGAAGCTCAGACACGTAGCCAGCTGCGCTGCCACTGCTGCCAAGGAACGGTGCGTGTGCCGGACAGTTCCTTTTACGCACTTCAACGTTCCCGGCTCCTCCAATGTCCCACTGCTCCGGAGCGAAACTAGTTTCCGCACGCCCAGTCGGCACTGACGTCAAAGCTGATGATTTCCTTCTTGCTTACTCTGGCACTGGCCTTCGCAGGAATGAATATCGGGAGTCTGTAAAAACAGATGAGATGGAAGCTCAGAAACGTAGCCAGCTGCGCTGCCACTGCTGCCAAGGAACGGTTCGTGTTCCGGACAGTTCCTTTTACGCAATTCAACGTTCCTGACGCCTAAAAAGTCCAACTGCGCCGGATCGAAGCTAGTTTCCGCACGCCCAGTCGGTTCTGAAGTCAACGCTGATGATTTCCTTCTTGCTTGCTCTAGCACAGGCTTGCGCAGACTTATATATCGGGATTCTGTAAAAACAGATCAAATGGAAGCTCAGACACGTAGCCAGCTGCGCTGCCATTGCTGCCAAGGAACGGTGCGTGTGCCGGACAGTTCCTTTTACGCACTTCAACGGTCGTCGCGCCTCCAAAGTCCAAACTGTGCCGGAGCGAAGCTAGTTTCCGCACGTCCAGTCGGTACTGACATCAACGCTGATGATTTCCTTCTTGCTTGTTCTCGCACAGGCCTGCGCAGGGATGAATTTCGGGACTCTGTAAAAACAGATCAGATGGAAGCTCAGAAACGTAGCCAGCTGCGCGGCCACTGCTGGCAAGGAACGGTTCGTGTTCCGGACAGTTCCTTTTACGCACTTCAACGATCCTGGCGCCTCCAAAGTCCCACTGCGCCGGAGCGAAGCTAGTTTCCGCACGCCTAGTCGGTACTGACGTCAACGCTGACGATTTCCTTCTTGCTTGCTCTGGCACAGGCTTGCGCAGATATAAACATCGGGATTCTGTAAAAACAGATAAAATGGAAGCTCAGAAACGTAGCCAGCTGCGCTGCCACTGCTGGCAAGGAACGGTTCGTATTCCGGACAGTTCCTTTTACGCACTTCAACGTCACTTGCGCTTCCAATGTCCCACTGCGCCGGTGCGAAGCTAGTTTCCGGACGCTCAGTCGGTAATGACGTAATGCTGATGATTTCCTTCTTGCTTGCTCAGGCACAGGCTTGCGCAGGAATAAATATCGGGATTCTGTAAAAACAGACTAGATGGAAGCTCAGAAACGTAGCCAGCTGCGCTGCCACTGCTGCCAAGGAACGGTGCGTGTGCCGGACAGTTCCTTTTACGCACTTCAACGTTCCCGGCTCCTCCAATGTCCCACTGCTCCGGAGCGAAACTAGTTTCCGCACGCCCAGTCGGTACTGACGTCAAAGCTGATGATTTCCTTCTTGCTTACTCTGGCACTGGCCTTCGCAGGAATGAATATCGGGAGTCTGTAAAAACAGATGAGATGGAAGCTCAGAAACGTAGCCAGCTGCGCTGCCACTGCTGCCAAGGAACGGTTCGTGTTCCGGACAGTTCCTTTTACGCAATTCAACGTTCCTGGCGCCTAAAAAGTCCCACTGCGCCGGATCGAAGCTAGTTTCCGCACGCCCAGTCGGTGCTGAAGTCAACGCTGATGATTTCCTTCTGGCTTGCTCTAGCACAGGCTTGCGCAGACATAAATATCGGGATTCTGTAAAAACAGATCAGATGGAAGCTCAGAAACGTAGCCAGCTGCGCTGCCACTGCTGGCAAGGAACGGTTCGTGTTCCGGACAGTTCCTTTTACGCACTTCAACGTTCCTGGCACCTCCAAAGTCCCACTGCGCCGGCGCGAAGCTAGTTTCCGCACGCCCAATCGGTACTGACGTCAACGCTGATGATTTCCTTCTTGCTTGCTCGGGCACAGGCTTGCGCAGGAATAAATATCGGGATTCTATAAACACAGATGAGATGGTAGCTCAGACACGTAGCCAGCTGCGCTGCCACTGCTGCCAAGGAACGGTTCGTGTTGCGGACAGTTCCTTTAACGCACTTCAACGTTCCTGGCGCCTCCAAAGTCCCACTGCGCCGGAGCGAAGCTAGTTTCCGCACGCCCAATCGGTACTGACGTCAACGCTGATGATTTCCTTCTTGCTTGCTCTGACACAGGCTTGCGCAGGAATAAATATCGGGATTCTGTAAAAACAGATGAGATGAAAGCTCAGAAACGTAGCCAGTTGCGCTGCCACTGCTGCCAAGGAACGGTTCGTGTTGCGGACAGTTCCTTTAACGCACTTCAACGTTCCTGGCGCCTCCAAAGTCCCACTGCGCCGGAGCGAAGCTTGTTTCCGCACGCCCAATCGGTACTGACGTCAACGCTGATGATTTCCTTCTTGCTTGCTCTGGCACAGGCTTGCGCAGGAATAAATATCTGGATTCTGTAAAAACAGATTAGATGGAAGCTCAGAAACGTAGCCAGCTACGCTGCCACTGCTGCCAAGGAACGGTGCGTGTGCCGGGCAGTTGCTTTTACGCACTTCAACGGCGCTCGCGCCTCCAAAGTCCCACTGCGATTGATCGAAGCTAGTTTCCGCCCGCCCAGTCGGTATTGACGTCAACGCTGATGATTTCCTTCTTGCTTGCTCTGGCACAGGCTTGCGCAGGAATGAATATCGGGATTCTGTAAAAACAGATGAGATGGAAGCTCAGAAACGTAGGCAGCTGCGCTGCCACTGCTGCCAAGGAACGGTTCGTGTTGCGGACAGTTCCTTTAACGCACTTCAACGTACCTGGCGCCTCCAAAGTCCCACTGCGCCGGTGCGAAGCTAGTTTTCGCACGCCCAGTCAGTATTGACGTCAACGCTGATGATTTCCTTCTTGCTTGTTCTGGCACTGGCCTGCGCAGGAATGAATATCGGGAGTCTAAAAACAGATGAGATGGAAGCTCAGAAACGTAGCCAGCTGCGCTGCCACTGCTGCCTAGGAACGGTTCGTGTTGCGGACAGTTCCTTTAACGGACTTCAACGGTCCTCGCGCCTCCAAAGTCCCACTGCGCCGGTGCGAAGCTAGTTTTCGCACGCCCAGTCAGTATTGACGTCAACGCTGATGATTTCCTTCTTGCTTGTTCTGGCACTGGCCTGCGCAGGAATGAATATCGGGAGTCTGTAAAAACAGATGAGATGGAAGCTCAGAAACGTAGCCAGCTGCGCTGCCACTGCTGCCAAGGAACGGTTCGTGTTGCGGACAGTTCCTTTAACGCAGTTCAACGGTCCTCGCGCCTCCAAAGTCCCACTGCGCCGGAGCGAATCTAGTTTCCGCACGCCCA
This sequence comes from Amblyomma americanum, assembly GCF_052857255.1. Taxonomy (NCBI): domain Eukaryota; kingdom Metazoa; phylum Arthropoda; class Arachnida; order Ixodida; family Ixodidae; genus Amblyomma; species Amblyomma americanum. The sequence continues at coordinate 466,985,122 of NC_135497.1, forward strand.
GTCGGTACTGACGTCAACGCTGATGATTTCCTTCTTGCTTGCTCTGGTACAGGCTTGCGCAGGAATAAATATCGGGATTCTGCAAAAACAGGTTAGATGGAAGCTCAGAAACGTAGCCAGCTGCGCTGCCACTACTGCCAAGGAACGATTCTTATTCCGGACAGTTCCTTTTACTCACTTCAACGTTCCTGGCGCCTCCAAAGTTCAAATGCGTCGGAGCGAAGCTAGTTTCCGCACGCCCAGTCGTTACTGACGTAATGCTGATGATTTCCTTCTTGCTTGTTCTGGCACAGGCCTGCGCAGGAATTAATATCGGGAGTCTGTAAAAACAGATGAGATGGAAGCTCAGAAACGTAGCCAGCTGCGCTGCCACTGCTCTCAAGGAACGGTTCGTGTTCCGGACAGTTCCTTTTACGCACTTCAACGTTCCTGGCGCCTCCAAAGGCCCACTGCGCCGGAGCGAAGCCAGTTTCCGCACGCCCAGTCGGTACTGACGTCAACGCTGATGCTTTCCTTCTTGCTTGCTCTGGCGCAGGCTTGCGCAGGAATAAATATCGGGATTCTGTAAAAACAGATGAGATGTAAGCTCAGAAACGTAGCCAGCTGCGCTGCCTCTGCTGCCAAGGAACTGTTCGTGTTCCGGACAGTTCCTTTTACGCACTTCAACTTTCCTGGCGCCTCCAAAGTCCCACTGCGCCGGAGCGAAGCTAGTTTCCGCACGCCCAGTCGGTACTGACGTCGACGCTGATGATTTCCTTCTTGCTTGCTCTTGCACAGGCTTGCGCAGCAATAAATATCAGGATTCTGTAAAAACAGATGAGATGGAAGCTCAGAAACGTAGCCAGCTGCGCTGCCACTGCTGCCAAGGAACGGTTCGTGTTGCGGACAGTTCCTTTAACGCACTTCAACGTACCTGGCGCCTCCAAAGTCCCACTGCGCCGGTGCGAAGCTAGTTTTCGCACGCCCAGTCAGTATTGACGTCAACGCTGATGATTTCCTTCTTGCTTGTTCTGGCACTGGCCTGCGCAGGAATGAATATCGGGAGTCTGTAAAAACAGATGAGATGGAAGCTCAGAAACGTAGCCAGCTGCGCTGCCACTGCTGCCAAGGAACGGTTCGTGTTGCGGACAGTTCCTTCAACGCACTTCAACGGTCCTCGCGCCTCCAAAGTCCCACTGCGCCGGTGCGAAGCTAGTTTTCGCACGCCCAGTCAGTATTGACGTCAACGCTGATGATTTCCTTCTTGCTTGTTCTGGCACTGGCCTGCGCAGGAATGAATATCGGGATTCTGTAAAAACAGATGAGATGGAAGCTCAGAAACGTAGCCAGCTGCGCTGCCACTGCTGCCAAAGAACGGTTCGTGTTGCGGACAGTTCCTTTAACGCACTTCAACGTACCTGGCGCCTCCAAAATCCCACTGCGCCGGTGCGAAGCTAGTTATCGCACGCCCAGTCAGTATTGACGTCAACGCTGATGATTTCCTTCTTGCTTGTTCTGGCACTGGCCTGCGCAGGAATGAATATCGGGAGTCTGTAAAAACAGATGAGATGGAAGCTCAGAAACGTAGCCAGCTGCGCTGCCACTGCTGCCAAGGAACGGTTCGTGTTGCGGACAGTTCCTTTAACGCACTTCAACGGTCCTCGCGCCTCCAAAGTCCCACTGCGCCGGTGCGAAGCTAGTTTTCGCACGCCCAGTCAGTATTGACGTCAACGCTGATGATTTCCTTCTTGCTTGTTCTGGCACTGGCCTGCGCAGGAATGAATATCGGGAGTCTGTAAAACAGATGAGATGGAAGCTCAGAAACGTAGCCAGCTGCGCTGCCACTGCTGCCAAGGAACGGTTCGTGTTGCGGACAGTTCCTTTAACGCACTTCAACGGTCCTCGCGCCTCCAAAGTCCCACTGCGCCGGTGCGAAGCTAGTTTTCGCACGCCCAGTCAGTATTGACGTCAACGCTGATGATTTCCTTCTTGCTTGTTCTGGCACTGGCCTGCGCAGGAATGAATATTGGGAGTCTGTAAAAACAGATGAGATGGAAGCTCAGAAACGTAGCCAGCTGCGCTGCCACTGCTGCCAAGGAACGGTTCGTGTTGCGGACAGTTCCTTTAACGCACTTCAACGTACCTGGCGCCTCCAAAGTCCCACTGCGCCGGAGCGAATCTAGTTTCCGCACGCCCAGTCGTTAATGACGTAATGCTGATGATTTCCTTCTTGCTTGTTCTGGCACAGGCCTGCGCAGGAATTAATATCGGGAGTCTGTAAAAACAGATGAGATGGAAGCTCAGAAACGTAGCCAGCTGCGCTGCCACTGCTCTCAAGGAACGGTTCGTGTTGCGGACAGTTCCTTTAACGCACTTCAACGTACCTGGCGCCTCCAAAGTCCCACTGCGCCGGTGCGAAGCTAGTTTTCGCACGCCCAGTCAGTATTGACGTCAACGCTGATGATTTCCTTCTTGCTTGTTCTGGCACTGGCCTGCGCAGGAATGAATATCATGAGTATCTAAAAACAGATGAGATGGAAGCTCAGAAACGTAGCCAGCTGCGCTGCCACTGCTGCCAAGGAACGGTTCGTGTTGCGGACAGTTCCTTTAACGCACTTCAACGGTCCTCGCGCCTCCAAAGTCCCACTGCGCCGGTGCGAAGCTAGTTTTCGCACGCCCAGTCAGTATTGACGTCAACGCTGGTGATTTCCTTCTTGCTTGCTCTGGCACCGGCTTGCGCAGGAATAAATATCTGGATTCTGTAAAAACAGATTAGATGGAAGCTCAGAAACGTAGCCAGCTACGCTGCCACTGCTGCCAAGGAACGGTGCGTGTGCCGGGCAGTTGCTTTTACGCACTTCAACGGCGCTCGCGCCTCCAAAGTCCCACTGCGATTGATCGAAGCTAGTTTCCGCCCGCCCAGTCGGTATTGACGTCAACGCTGATGATTTCCTTCTTGCTTGCTCTGGCACAGGCCTGCGCAGGAATGAATATCGGGAGTCTGTAAAAACAGATGAGATTGAAGCTCAGAAACGTAGCCAGCTGCGCTGCCACTGCTGCCAAGGAACGGTTCGTGTTGCGGACAGTTCCTTTAACGCACTTCAACGTACCTGGCGCCTCCAAAGTCCCACTGCGCCGGTGCGAAGCTAGTTTTCGCACGCCCAGTCAGTATTGACGTCAACGCTGATGATTTCCTTCTTGCTTGTTCTGGCACTGGCCTGCGCAGGAATGAATATCGGGAGTCTGTAAAAACAGATGAGATGGAAGCTCAGAAACGTAGCCAGCTGCGCTGCCACTGCTGCCAAGGAACGGTTCGTGTTGCGGACAGTTCCTTTAACGCACTTCAACGGTCCTCGCGCCTCCAAAGTCCCACTGCGCCGGTGCGAAGCTAGTTTTCGCACGCCCAGTCAGTATTGACGTCAACGCTGATGATTTCCTTCTTGCTTGTTCTGGCACTGGCCTGCGCAGGAATTAATATCGGGAGTCTGTAAAAACAGATGAGATGGAAGCTCAGAAACGTAGCCAGCTGCGCTGCCACTGCTCTCAAGGAACGGTTCGTGTTCCGGACAGTTCCTTTTACGCACTTCAACGTTCCTGGCGCCTCCAAAGGCCGACTGCGCCGGAGCGAAGCCAGTTTCCGCACGCCCAGTCGGTACTGACGTCAACGCTGATGCTTTCCTTCTTGCTTGCTCTGGCACAGGCTTGCGCGGGAATAAATATCGGGATTCTGTAAAAACAGATGAGATGGAAGCTCAGAAACGTAGCCAGCTGCGCTGCCACTGCTGCCAAGGAACGGTTCGTGTTGCGGACAGTTCCTTTAACGCACTTCAACGTACGTGGCGCCTCCAAAGTCCCACTGCGCCGGTGCGAAGCTAGTTTTCGCACGCCCAGTCAGTATTGACGTCAACGCTGATGATTTCCTTCTTGCTTGTTCTGGCACTGGCCTGCGCAGGAATGAATATCGGGAGTCTGTAAAAACAGATGAGATGGAAGCTCAGAAACGTAGCCAGCTGCGCTGCCACTGCTGCCAAGGAACGGTTCGTGTTGCGGACAGTTCCTTTAACGCACTTCAAGGGTCCTCGCGCCTCCAAAGTCCCACTGCGCCGGTGCGAAGCTAGTTTTCGCACGCCCAGTCAGTATTGACGTCAACGCTGATGATTTCCTTCTTGCTTGTTCTGGCACTGGCCTGCGCAGGAATGAATATCGGGAGTCTGTAAAAACAGATGAGATGGAAGCTCAGAAACGTACCCAGCTGCGCTGCCACTGCTGCCAAGGAACGGTTCGTGTTGCGGACAGTTCCATTAACGCACTTCAACGGTCCTCGCGCCTCCAAAGTCCCACTGCGCCGGAGCGAATCTAGTTTCCGCACGCCCAGTCGGTACTGACGTCAACGCTGATGATTTCCTTCTTGCTTGCTCTGGTACAGGCTTGCGCAGGAATAAATATCGGGATTCTGCAAAAACAGGTTAGATGGAAGCTCAGAAACGTAGCCAGCTGCGCTGCCACTACTGCCAAGGAACGGTTCTTATTCCGGACAGTTCCTTTTACTCACTTCAACGTTCCTGGCGCCTCCAAAGTTCAAATGCGTCGGAGCGAAGCTAGTTTCCGCACGCCCAGTCGTTACTGACGTAATGCTGATGATTTCCTTCTTGCTTGTTCTGGCACAGGCCTGCGCAGGAATTAATATCGGGAGTCTGTAAAAACAGATGAGATGGAAGCTCAGAAACGTAGCCAGCTGCGCTGCCACTGCTCTCAAGGAACGGTTCGTGTTCCGGACAGTTCCTTTTACGCACTTCAATGTTCCTGGCGCCTCCAAAGGCCCACTGCGCCGGAGCGAAGCCAGTTTCCGCACGCCCAGTCGGTACTGACGTCAACGCTGATGCTTTCCTTCTTGCTTGCTCTGGCACAGGCTTGCGCAGGAATAAATATCGGGATTCTGTAAAAACAGATGAGATGTAAGCTCAGAAACGTAGCCAGCTGCGCTGCCTCTGCTGCCAAGGAACGGTTCGTGTTCCTGACAGTTCCTTTTACGCACTTCAACCTTCCTGGCGCCTCCAAAGTTCCACTGCGCCGGAGCGAAGCTAGTTTCCGCACGCCCAGTCGGTACTGACGTCGACGCTGATGATTTCCTTCTTGCTTGCTCTGGCACAGGCTTGCGCAGCAATAAATATCGGGATTCTGTAAAAACAGATGAGATGGAGGTTCTGAAACGTAGCCAGCTGCGCTGCCACTGCTGCCTAGGAACGGTGCGTGTGCCGGACAGTTTCTTTTACGCACTTCAACGTTCCTGGCGCCTCCAAAGTCCCACTGCGCAGGAGCGAAGCTAGTTTCCGCCCGCCCAGTCGGTATTGACGTCAACGCTGATGATTTCCTTCTTGCTTGCTCTGGCACAGGCTTGCGCAGGAATGAATATCGGGATTCTGTAAAAACAGATGAGATGGAAGCTCAGAAACGTAGCCAGCTGCGCCGCCACTGCTGCCAGGGAACGGTTCGTGTTGCGGACAGTTCCTTTAACGCACTTCAACGTACCTGGCGCCTCCAAAATCCCACTGCGCCGGTGCGAAGCTAGTTTTCGCACGCCCAGCCAGTATTGACGTCAACGCTGATTATTTCCTTCTTGCTTGCTCTGGTACAGGCCTGAGCAGGAATGAATATCGGGAGTCTGTAAAATCAGATGAGATGGAAGCTCAGAAACGTAGCCAGCTGCGCTGCCACTGCTGCCAAGGAACGGTTCGTGTTGCGGACAGTTCCTTTAACGCACTTCAACGGTCCTCGCGCCTCCAAAGTCCCACTGCGCCGGTGCGAAGCTAGTTTTCGCACGCCCAGTCAGTATTGACGTCAACGCTGATGATTTCCTTCTTGCTTGTTCTGGCACTGGCCTGCGCAGGAATGAATATCGGGAGTCTGTAAAAACAGATGAGATGGAAGCTCAGAAACGTAGCCAGCTGCGCTGCCACTGCTGCCAAGGAACGGTTCGTGTTGCGGACAGTTCCTTTAACGCACTTCAACGGTCCTCGCGCCTCCAAAGTCCCACTGCGCCGGTGCGAAGCTAGTTTTCGCACGCCCAGTCTGTATTGACGTCAACGCTGATGATTTCCTTCTTGCTTGTTCTGGCACTGGCCTGAGCAGGAATGAATATCGGGAGTCTGTAAAAACAGATGAGATGGAAGCTCAGAAACGTAGCCAGCTGCGCTGCCACAGCTGCCAAGGAACGGTTCGTGTTGCGGACAGTTCCTTTAACGCACTTCAACGTACCTGGCGCCTCCAAAGTCCCACTGCGTCGGAGCGAAGCTAGTTTCCGCACGCCCAGTCGTTACTGACGTAATGCTGATGATTTCCTTCTTGCTTGTTCTGGCACAGGCCTGCGCAGGAATTAATATCGGGAGTCTGTAAAAACAGATGAGATGGAAGCTCAGAAACGTAGCCAGCTGCGCTGCCACTGCTCTCAAGGAACGGTTCGTGTTCCGGACAGTTCCTTTTACGCACTTCAACGTTCCTGGCGCCTCCAAAGGCCCACTGCGCCGGAGCGAAGCCAGTTTCCGCACGCCCAGTCGGTACTGACGTCAACGCTGATGCTTTCCTTCTTGCTTGCTCTGGCACAGGCTTGCGCGGGAATAAATATTGGGATTCTGTAAAAACAGATAAGATGTAAGCTCAGAAACGTAGCCAGCTGCGCTGCCTCTGCTGCCAAGGAAAGGTTCGTGTTCCGGACAGTTCCTTTTACGCACTTCAACCTTCCTGCCGCCTCCAAAGTCCCACTGCGCCGGAGCGAAGCAAGTTTCCGCACGCCCAGTCGGTACTGACGTCGACGCTGATGATTTCCTTCTTGCTTGCTCTGGCTGAGGCTTGCGCAGCAATAAATATCGGGATTCTGTAAAAACAGATGAGATGGAGGTTCTGAAACGTAGCCAGCTGCGCTGCCACTGCTGCCTAGGAACGGTGCGTGTGCCGGACAGTTTCTTTTACGCACTTCAACGTTCCTGGCGCCTCCAAAGTCCCACTGCGCAGGAGCGAAGCTAGTTTCCGCACGCCCAGTCGGTACTGACGTCAACTCTGATGATTTCCTTCTTGCTTGCTCTGGCACAGGTTTGCGCAGCAATAAATATCGGGATTCTGTAAAAACAGATGAGATGGAAGCTCAGAAACGTATCCAGCTGCGCTGCCACTGCTGCCAAGGAACGGTGCATGTGCCCGACAGTTCCTTTTACGCACTTCAACGGGGCTCGCGCCTCCAAAGTCCCACTGCGAAGGATCGAAGCTAGTTTCCGCACGCCCAGTCGGTACTGACGTCAACACTGATGATTTCATTCTTGCTTGCTCTGTCACAGACTTGCGCAGGAATAAATATCGAGATTCTGTAAAAACAGATTAAATGGAAGCTCAGAAAAGTAGCCAGCTGATCTGCCACTGCTGCCAAGGAACGGTTCGTGTTGCGGACAGTTCCTTTAACGCACTTCAACGTTCCTGGCGCCTCCAAAGTCCCACTGCGCCGGAGCGAAGCTAGTTTCCGCACTCCCAATCGGTACTGACGTCAACGCTGATGATTTCCTTCTTGCTTGTTCTGGCACTGACCTGGGCAGGAATGAATATCGGGAGTCTGTAAAAACAGATGAGATGGAAGCTCAGACACGTAGCCAGCTGCGCTGCCACTGCTGCCAAAGAACGGTGCGTGTGCCGGACAGTTTCTTTTACGCACATTAACGTTCCAGGCGCCTCCAAAGTCCCACTGCGCCGGTGAGAAGCAAGTTTCCGCACGCACAGTCGGTACTGACGTCAACGCTGATGATTTCCTTCTTGCTTGTTCTGGCACTGGCCTGCGCAGGAATGAATTTCGGGAGTCTGTAAAAACAGATGAGATGGAAGCTCAGAAACGCAGCCAGCTGCGCTGCCACTGCTGCCAAGGAACGGTTCGTGTTTCGGACTGTTCCTTTTACGCGCTTCATCGTTCCTGGCGCCTCCAAAGTCCCACTGCGCCGGAGCGAAGCTAGTTTCCGCACGCCTAGTCGGTACTGACGTCAACGCTGATGATTTCCTTCTTGCTTGCTCTGTCACAGGCTTGCGCAGGAATAAATATCGGGATTCTGTAAAAACAGATTAGATGGAAGCTCAGAAACGTAGCCAGCTGCGCTGCCACCGCTGCCAAGGAACGGTTCGTATTCCGGACAGCTCCTTTTACGCACTTCAACGTTCCTGGCGCCTCCAAAGTCCAACTGCGCCTGAGAGAAGCTAGTTTCCGCTCGCCCAGTCGGTACTGACGTCAACGCTGATGATTTCCTTCTTGCTTGTTCTGGCACTGACCTGCGCAGGAATGAATATCGGGAGTCTGTAAAAACAGATGAGATGGAAGCTCAGACACGTAGCCAGCTGCGCTGCCACTGCTGCCAAGGAACGGTGCGTGTGCCGGACAGTTCCTTTTATGCACTTCAACGGTGCTCGCGCCCCCAAAGTCCCACTGCGCAGGATCGAAGCTAGTTTCCGCACGCCCAGTCGGTACTGACGTCAACGCTGATGAGTTCATTCTTGCTTGTTCTGGCACTGACCTGCGCAGGAATGAATATCGGGAGTCTTTAAAAACAGATGAGATGGAAGCTCAGAAACGTAGCCAGCTGCGGTGCCACTGCTGCCAAGGAACGGTTCGTGTTCCGGACAGTTCCTTTTACGCACTTCATCGTTCCTGGCGCCTCCAAAGTCCCACTGCGCCGGAGCGAAGCTAGTTTCCGCCCGCCCAGTCGGTACTGATGTAATGCTGATGATTTCCTTCTTGCTTGCTCTGGCACAGTCTTGCGTAGGAGTAAATATCGGGATTATGTAAAAACAGATGAGATGGAAGCTCAGAAACGTAGCCAGTTGCGCTGCCAGTTCTGCCAAGGAACGGTTCGTATTCCGGACGGCTCCTTTTACGCACTTCAACGTTCCTGGCGCCTCCAAAGTCCCACTGTGCCGGAGCGAAGCTAGTTTCCGCCCACCCATTCGGTACTGACATCAACGCTGATGATTTCCTTCTTGCTTGTTCTCGCACAGGACAGCGCAGGGACGAATTTCGGGACTCTGTAAAATCAGATGAGATGGAATCTCAGAAACGTAGCCAGCTGCGCTGCCACTGCTGGCAAGGAACGGTGCGTGTGCCGTACAGTTCCTTTAACGCACTTCAATGGTCCTGGCGCCTCCAAAGTCCCACTGCGCCGGAGCGAAGCTAGTTTCCGCACTCCCAATCGGTACTGACGTCAACGCTGATGATTTCCTTCTTGCTTGTTCTGGCACTGACCTGCGCAGGAATGAATACCGGGAGTCTGTAAAAACAGATGAGATGAAAGCTCAGACACGTAGCCAGCTGCGCTGCCACTGCTGCCAAAGAACGGTGCGTGTGCCGGACAGTTCCGTTTACGCACATAAACGTTCCAGGCGCCTCCAAAGTCCCACTGCGCCGGTGAGAAGCAAGTTTCCGCACGCCCAGTCGGTACTGACGTCAACGCTGATGATTTCCTTCTTGCTTGTTCTGGCACTGGCCTGCGCAGGAATGAATATCGGGAGTCTGTAAAAACAGATGAGATGGAAGCTCAGAAACATAGCCAGCTGCGCTGCCACTGCTGCCAAGGAACGGTTCGTGTTCCGGACAGTTCCTTTTACGCACTTCAACGTTCCTGGCGCCGCCAAAGTGCCACTGCGCCGGAGCGAAGCTAGTTTCCGCACACCTAGTCGGTACTAATGTCATCGCTGATGATTTCCTTCTTGCTTGCTCTGTCACAGGCTTGCGCAGGAATAAATATCGGGATTCTGTAAAAACAGATTAGATGGAAGCTCAGAAACGTAGCCAGCTGCGCTGCCACCGCTGCCAAGGAACGGTTCGTATTCCGGACAGCTCCTTTTACGCACTTCAATGTTCCTGGCGCCTCCAAATCCAACTGCGCCGGAGAGAAGCTAGTTTCCGCACGCCCAGTCGGTACTGACGTCAACGCTGATGATTTCCTTCTTGCTTGTTCTGGCACTGACCTGCGCCGGAATGAATATCGGGAGTCTGTAAAAACAGATGAGATGGAAGCTCAGACACGTAGCCAGCTGCGCTGCCACTGCTGCCAAGGAACGGTGCGTGTGCCGGACAGTTCCTTTTATGCACTTCAACGGTGCTCGCGCCTCCAAAGTCCCACTGCGCAGGATCGAAGCTAGTTTCCGCACGCCCAGTCGGTACTGACGTCAACGCTGATGAGTTCATTCTTGCTTGTTCTGGCACTGACCTGCGCAGGAATGAATATCGGGAGTCTTTAAAAACAGATGAGATGGAAGCTCAGAAACGTAGCCAGCTGCGGTGCCACTGCTGCCAAGGAACGGTTCGTGTTCCGGACAGTTCCTTTTACGCACTTCATCGTTCCTGGCGCCTCCAAAGTCCCACTGCGCCGGAGCGCAGCTAGTTTCCGCCCGCCCAGTCGGTACTGACGTAATGCTGATGATTTCCTTCTTGCTTGCTCTAGCACAGTCTTGCGCAGGAGTAAATATCGGGATTATGTAAAAACAGATGAGATGGAAGCTCAGAAACGTAGCCAGTTGCGCTGCCAGTTCTGCCAAGGAACGGTTCGTATTCCGGACGGCTCCTTTTACGCACTTCAACGTTCCTGGCGCCTCCAAAGTCCCACTGTGCCGGTGCGAAGCTAGTTTCCGCCCACCCATTCGGTACTGACATCAACGCTGATGATTTCCTTCTTGCTTGTTCTCGCACAGGACAGCGCAGGGACGAATTTCGGGACTCTGTAAAATCAGATGAGATGAAATCTCAGAAACGTAGCCAGCTGCGCTGCCACTGCTGGCAAGGAACGGTGCGTGTGCCGTACAGTTCCTTTAACGCACTTCAATAGTCCTGGCGCCTCCAAAGTCCCACTGTGCAGGATCGAAGCTATTTCCGCACGCCCATTCGGTACTGACATCAACGCTGATGATTTCCTTTTTGCTTGTTCTGGCACTGGCCTGCGCAGGAATGAATATCGGGAGTCTTTAAAAACAGATGAGATGGAAGCTCAGAAACGTAGCCAGCTGCGGTGCCACTGCTGCCAAGGAACGGTCCGTGTTCCGGACAGTTCCTTTTGCGGACTTCAACGTTCCAGGCGCCTCCAAAGTCCTACTGCGCCGGTGAGAAGCAAGTTTCCGCACGCCCAGTCGGTACTGACGTCAACGCTGATGATTTCCTTCTTGCTTGTTCTGGAACTGGCCTGCGCAGGAATGAATTTTGGGAGTCTGTAAAAACAGATGAGATGGAAGCTCAGAAACGTAGCCAGCTGCGCTGCCACTGCTGCCAAGGAACGGTTCGTGTTTCGGACTGTTCCTTTTACGCGCTTCATCGTTCCTGGCGCCTCCAAAGTCCTACTGCGCCGGAGCGAAGCTAGTTTCCGCACGCCTAGTCGGTACTGACGTCAACGCTGATGATTTCCTTCTTGCTTGCTCTGGCACAGGCTTGCGCAGCAATAAACATCGGGATTCTGTAAAAACAGATGAAATGGAAGCTCAGAAACGTAGCCAGCTGCGCTGCCACTGCTGGCAAGGAACGGTTCGTCTTCCGGACAGTTCCTTTTACGCACTTCAACGTTACTTGCGCTTCCAATGTCCCACTGCGCCGGTGCGAAGCTAGTTTCCGGACGCTCAGTCGGTACTGACGTCAACGCTGATGCTTTCCTTCTTGCTTGCTCTGGCACAGGCTTGCGCGGGAATAAATATCGGGATTCTGTAAAAACAGATAAGATGTAAGCTCAGAAACGTAGCCAGCTGCGCTGCCTCTGCTGCCAAGGAACGGTTCGTGTTCCGGACAGTTCCTTTTACGCACTTCAACATTCCTGGCGCCTCCAAAGTCCCACTGCGCCGGAGCGAAGCAAGTTTCCGCACGCCCAGTCGGTACTGACGTCGACGCTGATGATTTCCTTCTTGCTTGCTCTGGCACAGGCTTGCGCAGCAATAAATATCGGGATTCTGTAAAAACAGATGAGATGGAGGTTCTGAAACGTAGCCAGCTGCGCTGCCACTGCTGCCTAGGAACGGTGCGTGTGCCGGACAGTTTCTTTTACGCACTTCAACGTTCCAGGCGCCTCCAAAGTCCCACTGCGCCGGTGAGAAGCAAGTTTCCGCACGCCCAGTCGGTACTGACGTCAACGCTGATGATTTCCTTCTTGCTTGTTCTGGCACTGGCCTGCGCAGGAATGAATTTCGGGAGTCTGTAAAAACAGATGAGATGGAAGCTCAGAAACGTAGCCAGCTGCGCTGCCACTGCTGCCAAGGAACGGTTCGTGTATAGGACTGTTCCTTTTACGCTCTTCATCGTTCCTGGCGCCTCCAAAGTCCCATTGCGCCGGAGCGAAGCTAGTTTCCGCACGCCTAGTCGGTACTGACGTCAACGCTGATGATTTCCTTCTTGCTTGCTCTGTCACAGGCTTGCGCAGGAATAAATATCGGGATTCTGTAAAAACAGATTAGATGGAAGCTCAGAAACGTAGCCAGATGCGCTGCCACCGCTGCCAAGGAACGGTTCGTATTCCGGACAGCTCCTTTTACGCACTTCAACGTTCCTGGCGCCTCCAAAGTCCAACTGCGCCGGAGAGAAGCTAGTTTCCACACGCCCAGTCGGTACTGACGTCAACGCTGATGATTTCCTTCTTGCTTGTTCTGGCACTGACCTGCGCAGGAATGAATATCGGGAGTCTGTAAAAACAGATGAGATGGAAGCTCAGACACGTAGCCAGCTGCGCTGCCACTGCTGCCAAGGAACGGTGCGTGTGCCGGACAGTTCCTTTTATGCACTTCAACGGTGCTCGCGCCTCCAAAGTCCCACTGCGCAGGATCGAAGCTAGTTTCCGCACGCCCAGTCGGTACTGACGTCAACGCTGATGATTTCCTTCTTGCTTGTTCTGGCACTGACCTGCGCAGGAATGAATATCGGGAGTCTTTAAAAACAGATGAGATGGAAGCTCAGAAACGTAGCCAGCTGCGGTGCCACTGCTGCCAAGGAACGGTTCGTGTTCCGGACAGTTCCTTTTACGCACTTCATCGTTCCTGGCGCCTCCAAAGTCCCACTGAGCCGGAGCGAAGCTAGTTTCCGCCCGCCCAGTCGGTACTGATGTAATGCTGATGATTTCCTTCTTGCTTGCTCTGGCACAGTCTTGCGCAGGAGTAAACATCGGGATTATGTAAAAACAGATGAGATGGAAGCTCAGAAACGTAGCCAGTTGCGCTGCCAGTTCTGCCAAGGAACGGTTCGTATTCCGGACGGCTCCTTTTACGCACTTCAACGTTCCTGGCGCCTCCAAAGTCCCACTGTGCCGGAGCGAAGCTATTTTCCGCCCACCCATTCGGTACTGACATCAACGCTGATGATTTCCTTCTTGCTTGTTCTCGCACAGGACAGCGCAGGGACGAATTTCGGGACTCTGTAAAATCAGATGAGATGGAATCTCAGAAACGTAGCCAGCTGCGCTGCCACTGCTGGCAAGGAACGGTGCGTGTGCCGTACAGTTCCTTTAACGCACTTCAATGGTCCTGGCGCCTCCAAAGTCCCACTGCGCCGGAGCGAATCTAGTTTCCGCACTCCCAATCGGTACTGACGTCAACGCTGATGATTTCCTTCTTGCTTGTTCTGGCACTGACCTGCGCAGGAATGAATATCGGGAGTCTGTAAAAACAGATGAGATGAAAGCTCAGACAAGTAGCCAGCTGCGCTGCCACTGCTGCCAAAGAACGGTGCGTGTGCCGGACAGTTCCTTTTACGCACATAAACGTTCCAGGCGCCTCCAAAGTCCCACTGCGCCGGTGAGAAGCAAGTTTCCGCACGCCCAGTCGGTACTGACGTCAACGCTGATGATTTCCTTCTTGCTTGTTCTGGCACTGGCCTGCGCAGGAATGAATATCGGGAGTCTGTAAAAACAGATGAGATGGAAGCTCAGAAACGTAGCCAGCTGCGCTGCCACTGCTGCCAAGGAACGGTTCGTGTTCCGGACAGTTCCTTTTACGCACTTCAACGTTCCTGGCGCCGCCAAAGTGCCACTGCGCCGGAGCGAAACTAGTTTCCGCACACCTAGTCGGTACTAATGTCATCGCTGATGATTTCCTTCTTGCTTGCTCTGTCACAGGCTTGCGCAGGAATAAATATCGGGATTCTGTAAAAACAGATTAAATGGAAGCTCAGAAACGTAGCCAGCTGCGCAGCCACCGCTGCCAAGGAACGGTTCGTATTCCGGACAGCTCCTTTTACGCACTTCAACGTTCCTGGCGCCTCCAAATCCAACTGCGCCGGAGAGAAGCTAGTTTCCGCACGCCCAGTCGGTACTGACATCAACGCTGATGATTTCCTTCTTGCTTGTTCTGGCACTGACCTGCGCCGGAATGAATATCGGGAGTCTGTAAAAACAGATGAGATGGAAGCTCAGACACGTAGCCAGCTGCGCTGCCACTGCTGCCAAGGAACGGTGCGTGTGCCGGACAGTTCCTTTTATGCACTTCAACGGTGCTCGCGCCTCCAAAGTCACACTGCGCAGGATCGAAGCTAGTTTCCGCACGCCCAGTCGGTACTGACGTCAACGCCGATGAGTTCATTCTTGCTTGTTCTGGCACTGACCTGCGCAGGAATGAATATCGGGAGTCTTTAAAAACAGATGAGATGGAAGCTCAGAAACGTAGCCAGCTGCGGTGCCACTGCTGCCAAGGAACGGTTCGTGTTCCGGACAGTTCCTTTTACGCACTTCATCGTTCCTGGCGCCTCCAAAGTCCCACTGCGCCGGAGCGCAGCTAGTTTCCGCCCGCCCAGTCGGTACTGACGTAATGCTGATGATTTCCTTCTTGCTTGCTCTGGCACAGTCTTGCGCAGGAGTAAATATCGGGATTATGTAAAAACAGATGAGATGGAAGCTCAGAAACGTAGCCAGCTGCGCTGCCACTGCTGCCATGGAACGGTTCGTGTTCCGAACAGTTTCTTTTACGCACTTCAAGGTTCCTGGTGCCTCCAAAGTCCCAGTGCGCCGGAGCGAAGCTAGTTTCCGCACGCCCAGTCGGTACTGACGTCAACGCTGATGATTTCCTTCTTGCTTGTTCTCGCACAGGACAGCGCAGGGACGAATTTCGGGACTCTGTAAAATCAGATGAGATGAAATCTCAGAAACGTAGCCAGCTGCGCTGCCACTGCTGGCAAGGAACGGTGCGTGTGCCGTACAGTTCCTTTAACGCACTTCAATAGTCCTGGCGCCTCCAAAGTCCCACTGTGCAGGATCGAAGCTATTTCCGCACGCCCATTCGGTACTGACATCAACGCTGATGATTTCCTTTTTGCTTGTTCTGGCACTGGCCTGCGCAGGAATGAATATCGGGGGTCTTTAAAAACAGATGAGATGGAAGCTCAGAAACGTAGCCAGCTGCGGTGCCACTGCTGCCAAGGAACGGTTCGTGTTCCGGACAGCTCCTTTTACGCACTTCAACGTTCCAGGCGCCTCCAAAGTCCCACTGCGCCGGTCAGAAGCTAGTTTCCGCACGCCTAGTCGGTACTGACGTCAACGCTGATGATTTCCTTCTTGCTTGCTCTGGCACAGTCTTGTGCAGGAATAAATATCGGGATTATGTAAAAACAGATGAGATGGAAGCTAAGAAACGTAGCCAGCTGCGCTGCCACTGCTGCTAAGGAACGGTCCGTGTTCCGGACAGTTCCTTTTGCGGACTTCAACGTTCCAGGCGCCTCCAAAGTCCTACTGCGCCGGTGAGAAGCAAGTTTCCGCACGCCCAGTCGGTACTGACGTCAACGCTGATGATTTCCTTCTTGCTTGTTCTGGAACTGGCCTGCGCAGGAATGAATTTCGGGAGTCTGTAAAAACAGATGAGATGGAAGCTCAGAAACGTAGCCAGCTGCGCTGCCACTGCTGCCAAGGAACGGTTCGTGTTTCGGACTGTTCCTTTTACGCGCTTCATCGTTCCTGGCGCCTCCAAAGTCCCACTGCGCCGGAGCGAAGCTAGTTTCCGCACGCCTAGTCGGTACTGACGTCAACGCTGATGATTTCCTTCTTGCTTGCTCTGGCACAGGCTTGCGCAGCAATAAACATCGGGATTCTGTAAAAAGAGATGAAATGGAAGCTCAGAAACGTAGCCAGCTGCGCTGCCACTGCTGGCAAGGAACGGTTCGTCTTCCGGACAGTTCCTTTTACGCACTTCAACGTTACTTGCGCTTCCAATGACCCACTGCGCCGGTGCGAAGCTAGTTTCCGGACGCTCAGTCGGTAATGACGTAATGCTGATGATTTCCTTCTTGCTTGCTCAGGCACAGGCTTGCGCAGGAATAAATATCGGGATTCTGTAAAAACAGATGAGATGGAAGCTCAGAAACGTAGCCAGCTGCGCTGCCACTGCTGCCAAGGAACGGTGCGTGTGCCGGACAGTTCCTTTTACGCACTTCAACGTTCCCGGCTCCTCCAATGTCCCACTGCTCCGAAGCGAAACTAGTTTCCGCACGCCCAGTCGGCACTGACGTCAAAGCTGATGATTTCCTTCTTGCTTACTCTGGCACCGGCCTTCGCAACAATGAATATCGGGAGTCTGTAAAAACAGATGAGATGGAAGCTCAGAAACGTAGCCAGCTGCGCTGCCACTGCTGCCAAGGAACGGTTCGTGTTCCGGACAGTTCTTTTTACGCACTTCAACGTTCCTGGCGCCTCCAAAGTCCCACTGCGCAGGAGCGAAGCTAGTTTCCGCACGCCCAGTCGGTACTGACGTCAACGCTGATGAGTTCCTTTTTGCTTGTTCTGGCACTGGCCTGCGCAGGAATGAATATCGGGAGTCTTTAAAAACAGATTAGATGGAAGCTCAGAAACGTAGCCAGCTGCGCTGCCACTGCTGGCAAGGAACTGTTCGTGTTCCGAACAGTTCCTTTTACGCACTTCAACGTTCAAGGCGCCTCCAAAGTCCCACTGCGCCGGTCAGAAGCTAGTTTCCGCACGCCTAGTCGGTACTGACGTCAACGCTGATGATTTCCTTCTTGCTTGCTCTGGCACAGTCTTGTGCAGGAATAAATATCGGGATTATGTAAAAACAGATGAGATGGAAGCTAAGAAACGTAGCCAGCTGCGCTGCCACTGCTGCTAAGGAACGGTCCGTGTTCCGGACAGTTCCTTTTGCGCACTTCAAGGTTCCAGGCGCCTCCAATGTCCTACTGCGCCGGTGAGAAGCAAGTTTCCGCACGCCCAGTCGGTACTGACGTCAACGCTGATGATTTCCTTCTTGCTTGTTCTGGAACTGGCCTTCGCAGGAATGAATTTCGGGAGTCTGTAAAAACAGATGAGATGGAAGCTCAGAAACGTAGCCAGCTGCGCTGCCACTGCTGGCAAGGAACGGTTCGTCTTCCGTACAGCTCCTTTTACGCACTTCAACGTTACTTGCGCTTCCAATGTCCCACTGCGCCGCTGCGAAGCTAGTTTCCGGACGCTCAGTCGGTAATGACGTAATGCTGATGATTTCCTTCTTGCTTGCTCAGGCACAGTCTTGCGCAGGAATAAATATCGGGATTATGTAAAACAAGATGAGATGGAAGCTCAGAAACGTAGCCAGTTGCGCTGCCAGTTCTGCCAAGGAACGGCTCGTATTCCGGACGGCTCCTTTTACGCACTTCAACGTTCCTGGCGCCTCCAAAGTCCCACTGCGCCGGAGCGAAGCAAGTTTCCGCACGCCCAGTCGGTACTGACGTCGACGCTGATGATTTCCTTCTTGCTTGCTCTGGCACAGGCTTGCGCAGCAATAAATATCGGGATTCTGTAAAAACAGATGAGATAGAGGTTCTGAAACGTAGCCAGCTGCGCTGCCACTGCTGCCTAGGAACGGTGCGTGTGCCGGACAGTTTCTTTTACGCACTTCAACGTTCCCGGCGCCTCCAAAGTCCCACTGCGCAGGAGCGAAGCTAGTTTCCGCACGCCCAGTCGGTACTGACGTCAACTCTGATGATTTCCTTCTTGCTTGCTCTGGCACAGGCTTGCGCAGCAATAAATATCGGGATTCTGTAAAAACAGATGAGATGGAAGCTCAGAAACGTATCCAGCTGCGCTGCCACTGCTGCCAAGGAACGGTGCATGTGCCCGACAGTTCCTTTTACGCACTTCAACGGGGCTCGCGCCTCCAAAGTCCCACTGCGAAGGATCGAAGCTAGTTTCCGCACGCCCAGTCGGTACTGACGTCAACACTGATGATTTCATTCTTGCTTGCTCTGTCACAGACTTGCGCAGGAATAAATATCGAGATTCTTTAAAAACAGATTAAATGGAAGCTCAGAAAAGTAGCCAGCTGCTCTTCCACTGCTGCCAAGGAACGGTTCGTGTTGCGGACAGTTCCTTTAACGCACTTCAACGTTCCTGGCGCCTCCAAAGTCCCACTGCGCCGGAGCGAAGCTAGTTTCCGCACTCCCAATCGGTACTGACGTCAACGCTGATGATTTCCTTCTTGCTTGTTCTGGCACTGACCTGCGCAGGAATGAATATCGGGAGTCTGTAAAAACAGATGAGATGGAAGCTCAGACACGTAGCCAGCTGCGCTGCCACTGCTGCCAAGGAACGGTTCGTGTTTCGGACTGTTCCTTTTACGCGCTTCATCGTTCCTGGCGCCTCCAAAGTCCCACTGCGCCGGAGCGAAGCTAGTTTCCGCACGCCTAGTCGGTACTGACGTCAACGCTGATGATTTCCTTCTTGCTTGCTCTGTCACAGGCTTGCGCAGGAACAAATATCGGGATTCTGTAAAAACAGATTAGATGGAAGCTCAGAAACGTAGCCAGATGCGCTGCCACCGCTGCCAAGGAACGGTTCGTATTCCGGACAGCTCCTTTTACGCACTTCAACGTTCCTGGCGCCTCCAAAGTCCAACTGCGCCGGAGAGAAGCTAGTTTCCGCACGCCCAGTCGGTACTGACGTCAACGCTGATGATTTCCTTCTTGCTTGTTCTGGCACTGATCTGCGCAGGAATGAATATCGGGAGTCTGTAAAAACAGATGAGATGGAAGCTCAGACACGTAGCCAACTGCGCTGCCACTGCTGCCAAGGAACGGTGCGTGTGCCGGACAGTTCCTTTTATGCACTTCAACGGTGCTCGCGCCTCCAAAGTCCCACTGCGCAGGATCGAAGCTAGTTTCCGCACGCCCAGTCGGTACTGACGTCAACGCTGATGAGTTCATTCTTGCTTGTTCTGGCACTGACCTGCGCAGGAATGAATATCGGGAGTCTTTAAAAACAGATGAGATGGAAGCTCAGAAACGTAGCCAGCTGCGGTACCACTGCTGCCAAGGAACGGTTCGTGTTCCGGACAGTTCCTTTTACGCACTTCATCGTTCCTGGCGCCTCCAAAGTCCCACTGCGCCGGAGCGAAGCTAGTTTCCGCCCGCCCAGTCGGTACTGATGTAATGCTGATGATTTCCTTCTTGCTTGCTCTGGCACAGTCTTGCGCAGGAGTAAATATCGGGATTATGTAAAAACAGATGAGATGGAAGCTCAGAAACGTAGCCAGTTGCGCTGCCAGTTCTGCCAAGGAACGGTTCGTATTCCGGACGGCTCCTTTTACGCACTTCAACATTCCTGGCGCCTCCAAAGTCCCACTGTGCCGGAGCGAAGCTATTTTCCGCCCACCCATTCGGTACTGACATCAACGCTGATGATTTCCTTCTTGCTTGTTCTCGCACAGGACAGCGCAGGGACGAATTTCGGGACTCTAAAATCAGATGAGATGGAATCTCAGAAACGTAGCCAGCTGCGCTGCCACTGCTGGCAAGGAACGGTGCGTGTGCCGTACAGTTCCCTTAACGCACTTCAATGGTCCTGGCGCCTCCAAAGTCCCACTGCGCCGGAGCGAATCTAGTTTCCGCACAACCCATCGGTACTGACGTCAACGCTGATGATTTCCTTCTTGCTTGTTCTGGCACTGACCTGCGCAGGAATGAATATCGGGAGTCTGTAAAAACAGATGAGATGAAAGCTCAGACACGTAGCCAGCTGCGCTGCCACTGCTGCCAAAGAACGGTGCGTGTGCCGGACAGTTCCTTTTACGCACATAAACGTTCCAGGCGCCTCCAAAGTCCCACTGCGCCGGTGAGAAGCAAGTTTCCTCACGCCCAGTCGGTACTGACGTCAACGCTGATGATTTCCTTCTTGCTTGTTCTGGCACTGGCCTTCGCAGGAATGAATATCGGGAGTCTGTAAAAACAGATGAGATGGAAGCTCAGAAACGTAGCCAGCTGCGCTGCCACTGCTGCCAAGGAACGGTTCGTGTTCCGGACAGTTCCTTTTACGCACTTCAACGTTCCTGGCGCCGCCAAAGTGCCACTGCGCCGGAGCGAAGCTAGTTTCCGCACACCTAGTCGGTACTAATCTCATCGCTGATGATTTCCTTCTTGCTTGCTCTGTCACAGGCTTGCGCAGGAATAAATATCGGGATTCTGTAAAAACAGAATAAATGGAAGCTCAGAAACGTAGCCAGCTGCGCAGCCGCCGCTGCCAAGGAACGGTTCGTATTCCGGACAGCTCCTTTTACGCACTTCAACGTTCCTGGCGCCTCCAAATCCAACTGCGCCGGAGAGAAGCTAGTTTCCGCACGCCCAGTCGGTACTGACATCAACGCTAATGATTTCCTTCTTGCTTGTTCTGGCACTGACCTGCGCCGGAATGAATATCGGGAGTCTGTAAAAACAGATGAGATGGAAGCTCAGACACGTAGCCAGCTGCGCTGCCACTGCTGCCAAGGAACGGTGCGTGTGCCGGACAGTTCCTTTTATGCACTTCAACGGTGCTCGCGCCTCCAAAGTCCCACTGCGCAGGATCGAAGCTAGTTTCCGCACGCCCAGTCGGTACTGACGTCAACGCCGATGAGTTCATTCTTGCTTGTTCTGGCACTGACCTGCGCAGGAATGAATATCGGGAGTCTTTAAAAACAGATGAGATGGAAGCTCAGAAACGTAGCCAGCTGCGGTGCCACTGCTGCCAAGGAACGGATCGTGTTCCGGACAGTTCCTTTTACGCACTTCATCGTTCCTGGCGCCTCCAAAGTCCCACTGCGCCGGAGCGCAGCTAGTTTCCGCCCGCCCAGTCGGTACTGACCTAATGCTGATGATTTCCTTCTTGCTTGCTCTGGCACAGTCTTGCGCAGGAGTAAATATCGGGATTATGTAAAAACAGATGAGATGGAAGCTCAGAAACGTAGCCAGCTGCGCTGCCACTGCTGCCATGGAACGGCTCGTGTTCCGAACAGTTTCTTTTACGCACTTCAAGGTTCCTGGTGCCTCAAATGTCCCACTGCTCCGGAGCGAAACTAGTTTCCGCACGCCCAGTCGGTACTGACGTCAAAGCTGATGATTTCCTTCTTGCTTACTCTGGCACCGGCCTTCGCAACAATGAATATCGGGAGTCTGTAAAAACAGATGAGATGGAAGCTCAGAAACGTAGCCAGCTGCGCTGCCACTGCTGCCAAGGAACGGTTCGTGTTCCGGACAGTTCTTTTTACGCACTTCAACGTTCCTGGCGCCTCCAAAGTCCCACTGCGCAGGAGCGAAGCTAGTTTCCGCACGCCCAGTCGGTACTGACGTCAACGCTGATGATTTCCTTCTTGCTTGCTCTGGCATAGGCTTGCGCAGGAATATATATCGAGATTCTGTAAAAACAGATGAGATGGAAGCTCAGAAACGTAGCAAGCTGCGCTGCCACTGCTGCCAAGGAACGGTGCGTGTGCCGTACAGTTCCTTTAAAGCACTTCAACGGTCCTGGCGCCTCCAAAGTCCCACTGTGCAGGATCGAAGCTAGTTTCCGCACGCCCATTCGGTACTGACATCAACGCTGATGATTTCCTTTTTGCTTGTTCTGGCACTGGCCTGCGCAGGAATGAATATCGGGAGTCTTTAAAAACAGATTAGATGGAAGCTCAGAAACGTAGCCAGCTGCGCTGCCACTGCTGGCAAGGAACTGTTCGTGTTCCGAACAGTTCCTTTTACGCACTTCAACGTTCCAGGCGCCTCCAATGTCCCACTGCGCCGGTCAGAAGCTAGTTTCCGCACGCCTAGTCGGTACTGACGTCAACGCTGATGATTTCCTTCTTGCTTGCTCTGGCACAGTCTTGTGCAGGAATAAATATCGGGATTATGTAAAAACAGATGAGATGGAAGCTAAGAAACGTAGCCAGCTGCGCTGCCACTGCTGCTAAGGAACGGTCCGTGTTCCGGACAGTTCCTTTTGCGCACTTCAAGGTTCCAGGCGCCTCCAATGTCCTACTGCGCCGGTGAGAAGCAAGTTTCCGCACGCCCAGTCGGTACTGACGTCAACGCTGATGATTTCCTTCTTGCTTGTTCTGGAACTGGCCTTCGCAGGAATGAATTTCGGGAGTCTGTAAAAACAGATGAGATGGAAGCTCAGAAACGTAGCCAGCTGCGCTGCCACTGCTGCCAAGGAACGGTTCGTGTTTTGGACTGTTCCTTTTACGCGCTTCATCGTTCCTCGCGCCTCCAAAGTCCCACTGCGCCGGAGCGAAGCTAGTTTCCGCACGCCTAGTCGGTACTGACGTCAACGCTGATGATTTCCTTCTTGCTTGCTCTGGCACAGGCTTGCGCAGCAATAAACATCGGGATTCTGTAAAAACAGATGAAATGGAAGCTCAGAAACGTAGCCAGCTGCGCTGCCACTGCTGGCAAGGAACGGTTCGTCTTCCGTACAGCTCCTTTTACGCACTTCAACGTTACTTGCGCTTCCAATGTCCCACTGCGCCGCTGCGAAGCTAGTTTCCGGACGCTCAGTCGGTAATGACGTAATGCTGATGATTTCCTTCTTGCTTGCTCAGGCACAGTCTTGCGCAGGAATAAATATCGGGATTATGTAAAAACAGATGAGATGGAAGCTCAGAAACGTAGCCAGTTGCGCTGCCAGTTCTGCCAAGGAACGGTTCGTATTCCGGACGGCTCCTTTTACGCACTTCAACGTTCCTGGCGCCTCCAAAGTCCCACTGCGCCGGAGCGAAGCAAGTTTCCGCACGCCCAGTCGGTACTGACGTCGACGCTGATGATTTCCTTCTTGCTTGCTCTGGCACAGGCTTGCGCAGCAATAAATATCGGGATTCTGTAAAAACAGATGAGATGGAGGTTCTGAAACGTAGCCAGCTGCGCTGCCACTGCTGCCTAGGAACGGTGCGTGTGCCGGACAGTTTCTTTTACGCACTTCAACGTTCCCGGCGCCTCCAAAGTCCCACTGCGCAGGAGCGAAGCTAGTTTCCGCACGCCCAGTCGGTACTGACGTCAACTCTGATGATTTCCTTCTTGCTTGCTCTGGCACAGGCTTGCGCAGCAATAAATATCGGGATTCTGTAAAAACAGATGAGATGGAAGCTCAGAAACGTATCCAGCTGCGCTGCCACTGCTGCCAAGGAACGGTGCATGTGCCCGACAGTTCTTTTTACGCACTTCAACGGGGCTCGCGCCTCCAAAGTCCCACTGCGAAGGATCGAAGCTAGTTTCCGCACGCCCAGTCGGTACTGACGTCAACACTGATGATTTCATTCTTGCTTGCTCTGTCACAGACTTGCGCAGGAATAAATATCGAGATTCTGTAAAAACAGATTAAATGGAAGCTCAGAAAAGTAGCCAGCTGCTCTTCCACTGCTGCCAAGGAACGGTTCGTGTTGCGGACAGTTCCTTTAACGCACTTCAACGTTCCTGGCGCCTCCAAAGTCCCACTGCGCCGGAGCGAAGCTAGTTTCCGCACTCCCAATCGGTACTGACGTCAACACTGATGATTTCCTTCTTGCTTGTTCTGGCACTGACCTGCGCAGGAATGAATATCGGGAGTCTGTAAAAACAGATGAGATGGAAGCTCAGACACGTAGCCAGCTGCGCTGCCACTGCTGCCAAAGAACGGTGCGTGTGCCGGACAGTTCCTTTTACGCACATCAACGTTCCAGGCGCCTCCAAAGTCCCACTGCGCCGGTGAGAAGCAAGTTTCCGCACGCCCAGTCGGTACTGACGTCAACGCTGATGATTTCCTTCTTGCTTGTTCTGGCACTGGCCTGCGCAGGAATGAATTTCGGGAGTCTGTAAAAACAGATGAGATGGAAGCTCAGAAACGTAGCCAGCTGCGCTGCCACTGCTGCCAAGGAACGGTTCGTGTTTCGGACTGTTCCTTTTACGCGCTTCATCGTTCCTGGCGCCTCCAAAGTCCCACTGCGCCGGAGCGAAGCTAGTTTCCGCACGCCTAGTCGGTACTGACGTCAACGCTGATGATTTCCTTCTTGCTTGCTCTGTCACAGGCTTGCGCAGGAACAAATATCGGGATTCTGTAAAAACAGATTAGATGGAAGCTCAGAAACGTAGCCAGATGCGCTGCCACCGCTGCCAAGGAACGGTTCGTATTCCGGACAGCTCCTTTTACGCACTTCAACGTTCCTGGCGCCTCCAAAGTCCAACTGCGCCGGAGAGAAGCTAGTTTCCGCACGCCCAGTCGGTACTGACGTCAACGCTGATGATTTCCTTCTTGCTTGTTCTGGCACTGACCTGCGCAGGAATGAATATCGGGAGTCTGTAAAAACAGATGAGATGGAAGCTCAGACACGTAGCCAGCTGCGCTGCCACTGCTGCCAAGGAACGGTGCGTGTGCCGGACAGTTCCTTTTATGCACTTCAACGGTGCTCGCGCCTCCAAAGTCCCACTGCGCAGGATCGAAGCTAGTTTCCGCACGCCCAGTTGGTACTGACGTCAACGCTGATGAGTTCATTCTTGCTTGTTCTGGCACTGACCTGCGCAGGAATGAATATCGGGAGTCTTTAAAAACAGATGAGATGGAAGCTCAGAAACGTAGCCAGCTGCGGTGCCACTGCTGCCAAGGAACGGTTCGTGTTCCGGACAGTTCCTTTTACGCACTTCATCGTTCCTGGCGCCTCCAAAGTCCCACTGCGCCGGAGCGAAGCTAGTTTCCGCCCGCCCAGTCGGTACTGATGTAATGCTGATGATTTCCTTCTTGCTTGCTCTGGCACAGTCTTGCGCAGGAGTAAATATCGGGATTATGTAAAAACAGATGAGATGGAAGCTCAGAAACGTAGCCAGTTGCGCTGCCAGTTCTGCCAAGGAACGGTTCGTATTCCAGACGGCTCCTTTTACGCACTTCAACGTTCCTGGCGCCTCCAAAGTCCCACTGTGCCGGAGCGAAGCTATTTTCCGCCCACCCATTCGGTACTGACATCAACGCTGATGATTTCCTTCTTGCTTGTTCTCGCACAGGACAGCGCAGGGACAAATTTCGGGATTCTGTAAAATCAGATGAGATGGAATCTCAGAAACGTAGCCAGCTGCGCTGCCACTGCTGGCAAGGAACGGTGCGTGTGCCGTACAGTTCCCTTAACGCACTTCAATGGTCCTGGCGCCTCCAAAGTCCCACTGCGCCCGATCGAATCTAGTTTCCGCACTCCCAATCGGTACTGACGTCAACGCTGATGATTTCCTTCTTGCTTGTTCTGGCACTGACCTGCGCAGGAATGAATATCGGGAGTCTGTAAAAACAGATGAG
Source organism: Amblyomma americanum (assembly GCF_052857255.1). Taxonomy (NCBI): domain Eukaryota; kingdom Metazoa; phylum Arthropoda; class Arachnida; order Ixodida; family Ixodidae; genus Amblyomma; species Amblyomma americanum. Next base: position 467,010,606 of record NC_135497.1, read on the forward strand.
ATGAAAGCTCAGACACGTAGCCAGCTGCGCTGCCACTGCTGCCAAAGAACGGTGCGTGTGCCGGACAGTTCCTTTTACGCACATAAACGTTCCAGGCGCCTCCAAAGTCCCACTGCGCCGGTGAGAAGCAAGTTTCCGCACGCCCAGTCGGTACTGACGTCAACGCTGATGATTTCCTTCTTGCTTGTTCTGGCACTGGCCTTCGCAGGAATGAATATCGGGAGTCTGTAAAAACAGATGAGATGGAAGCTCAGAAACGTAGCCAGCTGCGCTGCCACTGCTGCCAAGGAACGGTTCGTGTTCCGGACAGTTCCTTTTACGCACTTCAACGTTCCTGGCGCCGCCAAAGTGCCACTGCGCCGGAGCGAAGCTAGTTTCCGCACACCTAGTCGGTACTAATGTCATCGCTGATGATTTCCTTCTTGCTTGCTCTGTCACAGGCGTGCGCAGGAATAAATATCGGGATTCTGTAAAAACAGATTAGATGGAAGCTCAGAAACGTAGCCAGCTGCGCAGCCGCCGCTGCCAAGGAACGGTTCGTATTCCGGACAGCTCCTTTTACGCACTTCAACGTTCCTGGCGCCTCCAAATCCAACTGCGCCGGAGAGAAGCTAGTTTCCGCACGCCCAGTCGGTACTGACATCAACGCTGATGATTTCCTTCTTGCTTGTTCTGGCACTGACCTGCGCCGGAATGAATATCGGGAGTCTGTAAAAACAGATGAGATGGAAGCTCAGACACGTAGCCAGCTGCGCTGCCACTGCTGCCAAGGAACGGTGCGTGTGCCGGACAGTTCCTTTTATGCACTTCAACGGTGCTCGCGCCTCCAAAGTCCCACTGCGCAGGATCGAAGCTAGTTTCCGCACGCCCAGTCGGTACTGACGTCAACGCCGATGAGTTCATTCTTGCTTGTTCTGGCACTGACCTGCGCAGGAATGAATATCGGGAGTCTTTAAAAACAGATGAGATGGAAGCTCAGAAACGTAGCCAGCTGCGGTGCCACTGCTGCCAAGGAACGGTTCGTGTTCCGGACAGTTCCTTTTACGCACTTCATCGTTCCTGGCGCCTCCAAAGTCCCACTGCGCCGGAGCGCAGCTAGTTTCCGCCCGCCCAGTCGGTACTGACGTAATGCTGATGATTTCCTTCTTGCTTGCTCTGGCACAGTCTTGCGCAGGAGTAAATATCGGGATTATGTAAAAACAGATGAGATGGAAGCTCAGAAACGTAGCCAGCTGCGCTGCCACTGCTGCCATGGAACGGTTCGTGTTCCGAACAGTTTCTTTTACGCACTTCAAGGTTCCTGGTGCCTCCAATGTCCCACTGCTCCGGAGCGAAACTAGTTTCCGCACGCCCAGTCGGTACTGACGTCAAAGCTGATGATTTCCTTCTTGCTTACTCTGGCACCGGCCTTCGCAACAATGAATATCGGGAGTCTGTAAAAACAGATGAGATGGAAGCTCAGAAACGTAGCCAGCTGCGCTGCCACTGCTGCCAAGGAACGGTTCGTGTTCCGGACAGTTCTTTTTACGCACTTCAACGTTCCTGGCGCCTCCAAAGTCCCACTGCGCAGGAGCGAAGCTAGTTTCCGCACGCCCAGTCGGTACTGACGTCAACGCTGATGATTTCCTTCTTGCTTGCTCTGGCATAGGCTTGCGCTGGAATATATATCGAGATTCTGTAAAAACAGATGAGATGGAAGCTCAGAAACGTAGCAAGCTGCGCTGCCACTGCTGCCAAGGAACGGTGCGTGTGCCGTACAGTTCCTTTAAAGCACTTCAACGGTCCTGGCGCCTCCAAAGTCCCACTGTGCAGGATCGAAGCTAGTTTCCGCACGCCCATTCGGTACTGACATCAACGCTGATGATTTCCTTTTTGCTTGTTCTGGCACTGGCCTGCGCAGGAATGAATATCGGGAGTCTTTAAAAACAGATTAGATGGAAGCTCAGAAACGTAGCCAGCTGCGCTGCCACTGCTGGCAAGGAACTGTTCGTGTTCCGAACAGTTCCTTTTACGCACTTCAACGTTCCAGGCGCCTCCAAAGACCCACTGCGCCGGTCAGAAGCTAGTTTCCGCACGCCTAGTCAGTACTGACGTCAACGCTGATGATTTCCTTCTTGCTTGCTCTGGCACAGTCTTGTGCAGGAATAAATATCGGGATTATGTAAAAACAGATGAGATGGAAGCTAAGAAACGTAGCCAGCTGCGCTGTCACTGCTGCTAAGGAACGGTCCGTGTTCCGGACAGTTCCTTTTGCGCACTTCAAGGTTCCAGGCGCCTCCAATGTCCTACTGCGCCGGTGAGAAGCAAGTTTCCGCACGCCCAGTCGGTACTGACGTCAACGCTGATGATTTCCTTCTTGCTTGTTCTGGAACTGGCCTTCGCAGGAATGAATTTCGGGAGTCTGTCAAAACAGATGAGATGGAAGCTCAGAAACGTAGCCAGCTGCGCTGCCACTGCTGCCAAGGAACGGTTCGTGTTTTGGACTGTTCCTTTTACGCGCTTCATCGTTCCTCGCGCCTCCAAAGTCCCACTGCGCCGGAGCGAAGCTAGTTTCCGCACGCCTAGTCGGTACTGACGTCAACGCTGATGATTTCCTTCTTGCTTGCTCTGGCACAGGCTTGCGCAGCAATAAACATCGGGATTCTATAAAAACAGATGAAATGGAAGCTCAGAAACGTAGCCAGCTGCGCTGCCACTGCTGGCAAGGAACGGTTCGTCTTCCGTACAGCTCCTTTTACGCACTTCAACGTTACTTGCGCTTCCAATGTCCCACTGCGCCGCTGCGAAGCTAGTTTCCGGACGCTCAGTCGGTAATGACGTAATGCTGATGATTTCCTTCTTGCTTGCTCAGGCACAGTCTTGCGCAGGAATAAATATCGGGATTATGTAAAAACAGATGAGATGGAAGCTCAGAAACGTAGCCAGTTGCGCTGCCAGTTCTGCCAAGGAACGGTTCGTATTCCGGACGGCTCCTTTTACGCACTTCAACGTTCCTGGCGCCTCCAAAGTCCCACTGCGCCGGAGCGAAGCAAGTTTCCGCACGCCCAGTCGGTACTGACGTCGACGCTGATGATTTCCTTCTTGCTTGCTCTGGCACAGGCTTGCGCAGCAATAAATATCGGGATTCTGTAAAAACAGATGAGATGGAGGTTCTGAAACGTAGCCAGCTGCGCTGCCACTGCTGCCTAGGAACGGTGCGTGTGCCGGACAGTTTCTTTTACGCACTTCAACGTTCCCGGCGCCTCCAAAGTCCCACTGCGCAGGAGCGAAGCTAGTTTCCGCACGCCCAGTCGGTACTGACGTCAACTCTGATGATTTCCTTCTTGCTTGCTCTGGCACAGGCTTGCGCAGCAATAAATATCGGGATTCTGTAAAAACAGATGAGATGGAAGCTCAGAAACGTATCCAGCTGCGCTGCCACTGCTGCCAAGGAACGGTGCATGTGCCCGACAGTTCCTTTTACGCACTTCAACGGGGCTCGCGCCTCCAAAGTCTCACTGCGAAGGATCGAAGCTAGTTTCCGCACGCCCAGTCGGTACTGACGTCAACACTGATGATTTCATTCTTGCTTGCTCTGTCACAGACTTGCGCAGGAATAAATATCGAGATTCTGTAAAAACAGATTAAATGGAAGCTCAGAAAAGTAGCCAGCTGCTCTTCCACTGCTGCCAAGGAACGGTTCGTGTTGCGGACAGTTCCTTTAACGCACTTGAACGTTCCTGGCGCCTCCAAAGTCCCACTGCGCCGGAGCGAAGCTAGTTTCCGCACTCCCAATCGGTACTGACGTCAACGCTGATGATTTCCTTCTTGCTTGTTCTGGCACTGACCTGCGCAGGAATGAATATCGGGAGTCTGTAAAAACAGATGAGATGGAAGCTCAGACACGTAGCCAGCTGCGCTGCCACTGCTGCCAAAGAACGGTGCGTGTGCCGGACAGTTCCTTTTACGCACATCATCGTTCCAGGCGCCTCCAAAGTCCCACTGCGCCGGTGAGAAGCAAGTTTCCGCACGCCCAGTCGGTACTGACGTCAACGCTGATGATTTCCTTCTTGCTTGTTCTGGCACTGGCCTGCGCAGGAATGAATTTCGGGAGTCTGTAAAAACAGATGAGATGGAAGCTCAGAAACGTAGCCAGCTGCGGTGCCACTGCTGCCAAGGAACGGTTCATGTTCCGGACAGTTCCTTTTACGCACTTCATCGTTCCTGGCGCCTCCAAAGTCCCACTGCGCCGGAGCGCAGCTAGTTTCCGCCCGCCCAGTCGGTACTGACGTAATGCTGATGATTTCCTTCTTGCTTGCTCTGGCACAGTCTTGCGCAGGAGTAAATATCGGGATTATGTAAAAACAGATGAGATGGAAGCTCAGAAACGTAGCCAGCTGCGCTGCCACTGCTGCCATGGAACGGTTCGTGTTCCGAACAGTTTCTTTTACGCACTTCAAGGTTCCTGGTGCCTCCAAAGTCCCAGTGCGCCGGAGCGAAGCTAGTTTCCGCACGCCCAGTCGGTACTGACGTCAACGCTGATGATTTCCTTCTTGCTTGTTCTCGCACAGGACAGCGCAGGGACGAATTTCGGGACTCTGTAAAATCAGATGAGATGAAATCTCAGAAACGTAGCCAGCTGCGCTGCCACTGCTGGCAAGGAACGGTGCGTGTGCCGTACAGTTCCTTTAACGCACTTCAATAGTCCTGGCGCCTCCAAAGTCCCACTGTGCAGGATCGAAGCTATTTCCGCACGCCCATTCGGTACTGACATCAACGCTGATGATTTCCTTTTTGCTTGTTCTGGCACTGGCCTGCGCAGGAATGAATATCGGGAGTCTTTAAAAACAGATGAGATGGAAGCTCAGAAACGTAGCCAGCTGCGGTGCCACTGCTGCCAAGGAACGGTTCGTGTTCCGGACAGCTTTTTTTACGCACTTCAACGTTCCAGGCGCCTCCAAAGTCCCACTGCGCCGGTCAGAAGCTAGTTTCCGCACGCCTAGTCGGTACTGACGTCAACGCTGATGATTTCCTTCTTGCTTCCTCTGGCACAGTCTTGTGCAGGAATAAATATCGGGATTATGTAAAAACAGATGAGATGGAAACTAAGAAACGTAGCCAGCTGCGCTGCCACTGCTGCTAAGGAACGGTCCGTGTTCCGGACAGTTCCTTTTGCGGACTTCAACGTTCCAGGCGCCTCCAAAGTCCTACTGCGCCGGTGAGAAGCAAGTTTCCGCACGCCCAGTCGGTACTGACGTCAACGCTGATGATTTCCTTCTTGCTTGTTCTGGAACTGGCCTGCGCAGCAATAAACATCGGGATTCTGTAAAAACAGATGAAATGGAAGCTCAGAAACGTAGCCAGCTGCGCTGCCACTGCTGGCAAGGAACGGTTCGTCTTCCGGACAGTTCCTTTTACGCACTTCAACGTTACTTGCGCTTCCAATGTCCCACTGCGCCGGTGCGAAGCTAGTTTCCGGACGCTCAGTCGGTAATGACGTAATGCTGATGATTTCCTTCTTGCTTGCTCAGGCACAGGCTTGCGCAGGAATAAATATCGGGATTCTGTAAAAACAGATGAGATGGAAGCTCAGAAACGTAGCCAGCTGCGCTGCCACTGCTGCCAAGGAACGGTGCGTGTGCCGGACAGTTCCTTTTACGCACTTCAACGTTCCCGGCTCCTCCAATGTCCCACTGCTCCGGAGCGAAACTAGTTTCCGCACGCCCAGTCGGTACTGACGTCAAAGCTGATGATTTCCTTCTTGCTTACTCTGGCACCGGCCTTCGCAACAATGAATATCGGGAGTCTGTAAAAACAGATGAGATGGAAGCTCAGAAACGTCGCCAGCTGCGCTGCCACTGCTGCCAAGGAACGGTTCATGTTCCGGACAGTTCTTTTTACGCACTTCAACGTTCCTGGCGCCTCCAAAGTCCCACTGCGCAGGAGCGAAGCTAGTTTCCGCACGCCCAGTCGGTACTGACGTCAACGCTGATGATTTCCTTCTTGCTTGCTCTGGCATAGGCTTGCGCAGGAATATATATCGAGATTCTGTAAAAACAGATGAGTTGGAAGCTCAGAAACGTAGCAAGCTGCGCTGCCACTGCTGCCAAGGAACGGTGCGTGTGCCGTACAGTTCCTTTAAAGCACTTCAACGGTCCTGGCGCCTCCAAAGTCCCACTGTGCAGGATCGAAGCTAGTTTCCGCACGCCCATTCGGTACTGACATCAACGCTGATGATTTCATTTTTGCTTGTTCTGTCACTGGCCTGCGCAGGAATGAATATCGGGAGTCTTTAAAAACAGATTAGATGGAAGCTCAGAAACGTAGCCAGCTGCGCTGCCACTGCTGGCAAGGAACTGTTCGTGTTCCGAACAGTTCCTTTTACGCACTTCAACGTTCCAGGCGCCTCCAAAGTCCCACTGCGCCGGTCAGAAGCTAGTTTCCGCACGCCTAGTCGGTACTGACGTCAACGCTGATGATTTCCTTCATGCTTGCTCTGGCACAGTCTTGTGCAGGAATAAATATCGGGATTATGTAAAAACAGATGAGATGGAAGCTAAGAAACGTAGCCAGCTGCGCTGCCACTGCTGCTAAGGAACGGTCCGTGTTCCGGACAGTTCCTTTTGCGCACTTCAAGGTTCCAGGCGCCTCCAATGTCCTACTGCGCCGGTGAGAAGCAAGTTTCCGCACGCCCAGTCGGTACTGACGTCAACGCTGATGATTT